>NW_028263391.1:1604781-1962281 GCF_051168715.1 Poecilia mexicana
TAAACAAGTAAAAAGTACACAGACGACAGCCAAAAGACAAAACAGTCTCTTGCAGTAGCATGATGTCACACTGAAACATTTCTCTAATTGTTGAAATACTGTACACTGTGCTACACAGCTGACTCTCTGCTACATCTCCTACTATTCAATAGTTTGAACTGATTGACAGACATTAGACTCATGACTTGAAGGTTAACAATTGACAAATAAAAATGCACAAAACACAACTAGGGGAAGCTTCTTGTCTTCTTTTTTTAAGTTATTTTTTAAAAAATAGCACCCACGTTGTTTTTGGGTGGCAGTGTGTATGTTGGGTTAGTGGTGCAATTTAATGTGAGGCGATTTACTATATATTTTTTTATATTTTTTCAGAGCAGAATAACATTCCAAACCTCATGGTACAAAATGCTTTGTATTTGCAACAAGACCTCATTGATAGGCCTTATCTTTCAAATTATTTACTTATAATAATACTTATAATAAAAGTCCTAGTGTGACCTCAAACCACTTTTCTGAGCAATGAATACCCATATACGATTACAGTTCAAACTGTAGGACAGTACTATAAATCTTTACTTCAAAGAGACATTTTGAAATAAAGTGTCTCTTTGAATTTCCTACAGTTGGTCATAAAGTCGTGTTTATTACACATTCATTACTATCAGTGTTCTTCAGGAACCGTAACCTTAACAAAAGCAGCTGTTAGCAATTATTGGACTCATTTGTGCTGAAGCAGTCACACATCTAGAAGTTGTTGGATGCTGGTCCTCGAGGACTGGATGTGAGGACCTCTGGTGTAAACTATGCAAATATCAAGGTCACTACAATGTCTGCTGTTAAACAGGGACAAATCTGCTGCACTCGAACACATTGTCCTGTATGTTTCCAAAATATTCTTCCTGAGACACTTTCACTTCTGCCAGTTTGGCAGGCATTGCTCAAAGGTTTCCATGAACACTGTGCTCTATCAGAGAACATGACACATCTGATTTGTTTAATGTAGATGTCAGGGATGCATGCATTTCCAAAGCAATACCTCCTCTTAGCAAATCAGGTCATTGTCTTGTTCATTTCTGATTGGAGTATAAACCAATTTTGTTCAGAGTAATTGTGTCGTAAAACAAACTGTGAGAAGGCTAACAAGCTCAGCAGGGTTGTTGTAGAGGCAATAGACTAGGATGCTCACTGCCACATGAAAATTATTTCAGTCCCATGATTGTGTGGCAGACTCTTTAAACTTCCATGATTCCCCAATAATAAGAGGAGAATGACAGGAAATTACTGAGGAGGATACAAGAGCAACCTAAAGTCAAGATTAGATTTAGCAAAGACGGATCTGGAGAGCAAACTCCCACATGATTGTGTGGCAGACTATTTAAACTTCCATGATTCCCCAATAATAAGAGGAGAATGACAGGAAATTACTGAGGAGGATACAAGAGCAACCTAAAGTCAAGATTAGATTTAGCAAAGACGGATCTGGAGAGCAAACTCCCACATGACAAAGTCAAATGTGAGTTCAGACATGAAGACAACAGACTTCAAACAGAAAAAGGATCGGCTAGATCAAAGACTGACCAGAACCAATGAACTGATTACAATATTTCAATAAGTTTAGTTCAAAAACAAGTTCAGCATCCTCCTCTCCTGACTCCAGTCAAACAAACACCCAAACATTCCTTCAATCACGGTTGTCCTGTAACAAATGAAATGGTTCATCCTCTTCATCAGTCATGGATCAATCTGCATCTGCTTCTGCATCTTTATCATCTTCAGTCAAATCAGGAGATGTCGGCGTTTCCTTTGCTGCCTCTGCCCACCAGACTACAGGTCCAGATGCTGCCAGCCTAACTGGAACCCAGAAGAGTCCCAGTGGAGTGGAAGACATATTGTCTCGTTCCAAAACAAGCCCACCTTTAAGTTTTCAGTGACTATAGACCGGGCCCATAAGCTCAGAGAATCCCAAGTCAGAAATTAGCTCCTACTGATGTCATTTTAGGAACATTTTGGGGATTTCTCAAATTCCAAGATTTTTTCTTAGAATTGGATCTTGGCAAGATAAGACACAAGGCCTAAAATGAATTCCATAAGTGACAAACCGTTAGGAGTAGAAGGAGCACTTTTAATGAGCCTATAATGTCTGAAACAGGGAAGATGGCTGAAAAACCAACAGAAAGGACAGATGTTCTCTGTAAAACAGTGTCATTGCTATTCAGTATGACTATTGGAACTAAAATGTTGTCATTTAAAAATGTGTACTTTTTTGTACATACAGTATTACAACAAACTGAAGGGTAAAAAAAAACTTGTAACTATCAATAACTAAAATAATTCTACTGCAGCATGCTGTCTTTGGACTTGGTGGACCAGTTTGGCAAACTTAAGCATTTTGAGGAACAACAAAGAACAACAGAATCAACAATCTCCAGCTTGTTATGTTGTAAGCTAATGTGTCTGCCCATATACAAAGACCCCTGCTTGTTAGTGATTGAAGCATGTGGTTCCTCAGAACAAAGCACGAATGAAGTCTATTCAGGAGCTGAATGGACCGGGACAGCACTCTGTCTGGCTGCAGGACAGCTTGAACCTGGGAGCAGTTAAACAGTACACTGGCAGGAGTAAGGCACAAACTTACTTCTTAGAAGATTTGGGTTCAGGTTTTTCTTCTGCAAGGAGTTTGTAAGACCGCCAGTTACACAAACAGCTGATCGATCCTTTCCTCGGAAGCAATCAATAGGAGAAGGGTACAGAGTTTCTTTCAGGTTTATGTATTGGTTTTGTAGATATTTATTAAGATCACCACAACCAAAGTTACTAAGCCAACAAGTTTAATCCAATTAGATTTCTGTAATGCAATGCTGAACCTCCTTACATGACTGGGGATCACTGGAAGGCTGACCCTTGTCTCGGTGCTCTGCTTTATATTTATGACGTCACAGAGAACCCCTCCCTCCTAGCAGCTTCCTCAACTGATGGATTTACGTCACACCCAGGTGTGAAATGAAGCCTAAGCATCAATTCAAACTAAAAGACTCTTCAACCTCACCTGCATCATCCAATCACAGCGTTATACATGTACATACATGTATGATGCATACAAACTTCCCTTTATAAGACCTCCATTCGTGGCTCCATCTGTTCACCAGCCGAGCTTCACCCCACCTCTGCCCCTCTGCCCCTACTTTACCCATGTTCCCCTGGCATCTTCTTCAGGCTTCCATCCTCTCTTCCACCACAATTGTCCGAAGATGTCTCTAATCCTCATCCTAAACTGCTCATCCAAGTCTAATGCAATTCACAGAGTGCACGTCTTCTGCTGGGGTCCGAGCACCAAAATCTTAATTCATTCATGTCAATAAAACATTATAACTGCATTTCTTTATGTGTTTCTCCAGGTAAAAACGCTTATTAATGATGAGAGTTAGGGATGTTACACAGATCTGATACAAAGAGCACCATAAAAATGTTAGTGAAACTGTAAGACTATTTTTGCAAACCAGCTGCACCTTTAAACGTTAAGGAGCCTCTGACACCAGCACTTATGGAAACCATGTCATGTTTTCACTTTCACACCTGTGAAGGACTCTACAAGTGTGAAAGCGCACAAGCTTTGAACACATGGCTGCAGGATTTGTTCTACACATGCATGGGACGATAACAACAAAAACAATGGCGGATAGCATAGCACTGTGTGTGCTACTCAACCACTTCAGTTTAACACAACTTCTGATAAGGAACATGTGTGTTACATGAGCACTTGGTTGATTGGAGACTGAGACAGGTTACTGTATGCTAAATGACGTGAAAGCAAAGGGTCAAAACCACATGCGCATTTTGACAACGGGCTAAAATCACAGCACCATATAGTGGCCTGGCATGACAACCAGCTGCTAAAAAGCCCAACAGAAATAAAACTTCAGGATGGATCAAAAAGTATTATAAACATAATTTACATATAGATGCCTCTTGCATTATATTTGTCTTTAAATTCACTTTGTTTATTTTATTTTTACCTTCCCTTTGTTTTTCCTATTTGTTTTGGCAGAAATGTGTGTGTGTGTGTATGTGTGTCTTTTCATGTGTAGACATCACAAACCTTTATCATGTTTAAATAAAAGTTTTTCAACCTTTTACTCCCAATAGTATGGTGTGTATTGATATTTTGTGAACAAATACAAAAAATGCAAAATTTATCTCTCTCACACATTGATTACTTGTCTTTTCCTGTTCACTGTTTCATTTCATAGTATTTTTCTCTTTTTTGTTTCTTCCCCTTTCACTCTTTTTAGCTCACCCTCTACTTTTCCTCTTTCTTTCTTTCCCTCCCTCTCCTCTTTCTATTATTTTTTTCTAAGTTTGCGTGCCGTTTTGCAGTGTTTTCATTGATGTCAAGACCTTGCTAAGAAACATGACTGCCTTTGCTCTAATTCATCCCCAGGACACCCAAAAACACATGCACACACATGCGCACACATGCACACACATGCGCACACACGCACACACACACACACATTCACGAGGCTTCTTGTTCCCTAACACACTTGAATGAACACACATATCCACAAATTTGCACACAGAGACATGCTCATATTTTTGTGTTGTAATAAGCATAGACAATATGATGAAGTGATGAACTACATTAAATTCAGACAGAAAAGGTCTTCCTTTCAAAGCCCAAAACACTAAATCTGGAAAATGTTTCTAAAAATTCTTTATAAATTAACAATTATCCAAAGCATTAATTTGCAGACATTTTCACAGATTACATGTAATCTGCAGCTGTGCTAGAGGAGCTCTTCTTAAAAAAAAAATAATAATAAAAAATAGATATATAATGGAAATACTGAATATTACTGAAACACATAGATCTTGCAAAAAATGTTGTTTAATAATGATCATCTGGTTTTAAAGTTATATTTGACACATCAGTCAGTGTGTCAGCAATTGAACGAGGAGCAAAAAATTTGATATTTGAAGAATTTTGCTTCTGATTATTGTACACAATCAATCTCAACCCATTTTCCCATTCCACACAGAAACATCACTTACCTGCCAAAATGTATTTTTTGCTTTATTATCGTGGTACACTGGTCACATAAAGACTACTGTCCCCACAAGGTGACAGGTTTTACAAAAGGTCCTAATGAGGTCACAAAGACCAGCGCAAACACACACACCCAGTGGAGTAGTAAGGGAGTGTGTTTAGCCCTCAGTGTCATAGGCCGTGAATTTAATATTGATTCCATAAAGTAGTTTCAGTGTAACATGTCACAGCATGTTAGCATCAGAGCAGCAAGCCGGACAGAGAGGGGAGCAGCTAGCACGCAACGCTGCGGGATGGAATGGAGGGGGTGGAGCTTGAGGAGCAGGGGGGCAGTGGGTTGAGGGAGGGGTGAGGAGGAGGAGGACTGGGAGAAGTGAGTTAAAGCAAAAGGAGAGAACATGAAGATGAGGTGGAAAAGGATGTGTGTGTTTGTGTGTTCATTCATACCAACAGCATCGTCTCTCCAAAACAAACAGTCTGCAGTCCCTCAGGCTCTGCCTCTGTCTGTAAACTCATCTGTATGTTGGTGCAGCAACGCATTACTTACACATTTGTACACACTGTTATGTTCACATGATTTCTGAAGATGTTGCATAGAAGAAAAGGAGGCTGTGATGTAAATAGCACTTCTATGATACAGCTTAAAAAAAACTGCTATAACTTATTTACTGAATCTTTACCCAATGAGAATGTAGGTTTAGTCAAAATAAAGTGTGCAGGCTTTTCAGACACAACCCACCGATGGAGCTGGGTCAAAGTTCAGAAGTCACAGTGCGTTCAGCTGAGAGGAAGAATTGTGCAGACAGACAGATTAACACGGCATCACATGACCCTGAGTCGTCCAGGTGGGGGATTTCTCCTCCCTATCGCTCTTATTTGGATGTGATCCTTTGAGGTCTCAGCTCTTTTGATTCCAATACAGTTTTTGTTTAAAGACTAGGATTTTAAATATCGTACTACATGATCAACAGCGTAAAAAATTAAACAAAGCTGTTCTTCAGATGTATTTGACTGGTAACCTGTGGTGCCGTCTGCAGACAAACTGAATGGATCTCAAGTTTGAGTGATGATGTGATCAGTCAGTCAGCTGTCTGGATTACAGTTTGTACTGTCTGTAATAAAGCAGCTGCACATCATTATCTCAAGATGAGTTCAAAAAGTTCATCAGCAACATTTAATCCATTTTGTAGCAAACTATTTTTTTCGCTTCTTATCCGTGTAAAACATTCAGGCTAAAGCTGAGGTCCTCAGTCAACTGAGATTTGTAAATATTTCTTTACCACATATTCTCATTCCAGCATAATTTGTAATATTCATTTGCTTGATCTTTTCTGTGTTCCAGATCAGTTCAGAGTCTTTGTGAAACCTAAGGTTAGTATGAGTTCTGCATCTCCCAGCTAGCATGGACCATTGGGTTGGTTGGTGGGTGGCATACAGCACAGCTACTGATGGACAGCAGCCACTTCCTGGAGTAAATAAGAGGACCGTGGCTGCTCACATGGTGTGAACACAAAAGCTGCAAAAATAAGAAAATAAAAACAACTAATAAAAACAGTTTTAGAGTTTCCTGGTGTGAACAAGAAAACTGGAAAACTCACAAACACACAACAAATATAAAAATGCATTTAATAATAATAAAAAAACCAACTCTGGAGTAAGTAGGAGCTGCTGAAGCAATTCTGATAGAATTAACAGATAATTATGTTACCTAATCCAAATCTTAACATTAGAGTTTGAGAGGACAACTAAGCATGATGAAAAATCACCATCCCTACTGTCAAACACAGAGGTGGATCACAAAGGCACAGAGGAATGCTCCTATTTGAACCCTAGGTGAAAGTTAAGTTATTTTAAAAAAACAAAAACAAAGGAAAATTAGCACTTTTAGCTTCATATGTGATGAACTAGGACAATTCAAAATGCAATTAACCAAATTAAAAATAAAAGCAGAAATATGTAAATAGTTCAAGAAATAAATGAATAAATTTAAAATGTACCAATTAATTTTTGAAAAAAGAACTTTATTTTAAGTTTTATTATTTAATTCACCTTCATAATATATTTTTCAGTTTAGCTCCAAAAAAATAATATATTTAAGCATTAAATATAAGTTTGACTGCTGTTAAATTCTGTTTTTTTTTTCTTTTTTTTTTGTTTTGTTTTTTGGTTTTCTTAAATTCTTGAATTTTTTAATCATATTTTTTCTGCAAATTAATTTTCCCCCATGTGTTCCTTTTAAATGTTTCTGTTTCTTATTTTTACTTTACCTTCAGCATCTCGAATCTACATGAAAACAACACTGTAACTTGGACACAGCTTACCGTCTGGGTTTTTATCATTTGAAGTTGGCTTCTGATTGCAGCTCTCCAGAGGTGACCCAAATGTTGCAGGGTAAGCTAACACTGATGTTTGTACATGTGTGAGGATGTGTAAACTTATGAGCACAAATATTCAACTCTGGTGAAATCTTAGTGTATTAGCCAGTTTATTTCACACAGTAAGTAAAGCAAAATGTCTCATGATATACTGTAGTTAACTGGAAAGGATTTCTAATGAACAAGACAACAAACTGGAAACAGGTGGGGAGAAAGGTTTTCTTCTGTTCTGAGAGAAGTGGGATTGTGGTTAGTTTAAACAACTCACTGAATGAGATAATTTAACCCACAGGTGTCAAACTCCAGTCCTGAAGGGCCACTGTCCTGAAGTTTTTAGATGTGCTACAGGTACAAAACACTGGAATGAAATGGCGTAATTACCTCCTCCTTGTGTAGATAAGTTCACCAGAGCCTTGCTAATGACCTAATTATTCTATTCAGGTGGTGCAGCAGAGGCACATCTAAAAGTTGCAGGACAGTGGCTCTTGAGGACTGGAGTTTGACACCCCTGCTTTAACCTAAAGGCTAAAACCAAATAATTATGTTAGTTTTGCATTGGGTTCAACTGCAAAAATGTATAGAAATTATGCTCAGAAGCACAGAAAAGTTTTTCTCATGTTTCCCTTTCAGGTTTTAATAACTCCAGAAAAGCAATCCAGCAGAGCTGTGAATTTAAACACAACCACTGTTAAGATTTTGTTTTGTATGAATTGCCCTATTAGTTCTTTACAAATGCAAAGGGCGTGTTTAAGAACAGTCCCAGAATATGTTGCACTTACAACTCCAACATGTGCACCGTTGCTCACCCAGCTGGAGTTTCTCTTGCAAGTCTATCAGTAAGTGTGGTTTTGTCACCCGTTAAATTATTAAACAGTGTGAACAGTAACCCTTTCTTCTTAATTCATATTTCACACTGCTAAATGACTCATATTTCAACACTGTTTGACACCTGAATTGCTTCCGACAGTGACAAAAATGTTACACCTCAAACTTAAGTCCCACATTCCCAGTATCATTCCTTCTTAATAATTATTAATTGTCAGGACTTAAACTCAGCACTGTTCATCGATTGGGGGAGCCGCAGGTGCTAACAGTGAGAGCTAATTAGGGTGCAGAGCCAATTAGAGGCTGAAGAAGACTGATGGCATTAATGGTGATGAGGCTCATAAACCTTGCAGACCTGCAGAGACGCAGTGTGAACTGCTCATCTGCAAATACATGGGAAGACATGAAGCAACAGAGGTATGAAGAGGTGGCATCTTGTGAACGAACAGCCTTATATCTGCTGCCTCTGTCAGGACAGAAAGACGTCTTTCTTTTTGGAGTTTCTCTGGCCTCTTCTGACCTCTGACAGCAAAAATTAACATTTGACATGTTCACTTTTCTAAAATTTAGAAATAAATAAATACAGCAGTACATTTTGGGATGAATGATGCTCTTATCAGATTGTAATTTTTGCATTCTTATTATTGTTCTTTTTTTGTTCAGAATTGCATGAATATTCTCATCAGACTGGGGCATTAAACATTTAAGAAGTGATAAACTTTTGATGTCGGTCCAAACCTTAATCCATCATGACTCTCATCAAACCTTCACAGAGTTGTGCCGTGTTACCATTCGACCTGTAGTCGAGTGGTGACACGGCTACAGGTAACATGGTATGAATGGTATTATGTATGAATGTACATCCATACATTCAGGACTTTAATGTGGTTTTTATTTTATTTTATTTTTTTGTTTTTTTGTTTGGAAGTTTTTCAGAGATCATACTGTCTGCCCCGCCCCGGTCAGTTTAGAACAATATGTTTTGTGGCACAAAATTTGTGGCACATTATCTCAAGTACACAGAGTGAATAATATTTTAATATGGATTAAACAGACACCAAGGGATGAAGACAGCAATCCAACAACTAAGACCAACAGCCTCTTGTACAAAGACTTATGTTCATGTTGTACTAAAGCATTTATATCCCGAAAGCTCAGTAAGCACAAGCAAATCTGGACGTACAGGACTGTGTGTATGCACGGATTCAAGAGTGTTTCATTTACACACTCCTGTCAATGTGTCCAGTTTTGGAAAGAGGCTCTTTTTCCAATAGAAGCTGCACATATTTTCACTTTTAGTTCATTATTAACGTTTTTCAACTTTGTCTGGGTAAGAGAGTACACTGCAAAACTTTATACATGAGGCCTCTGGTCCACCTCAGCAGCTCATTTATGAGAACAGTGTAAAGGTGATCATTGAGTTCCAGCGGCTGAACTATCCACATACACCTCTCAGCATCAGCAGTGTAGCACAGCAATAGCAGTAAAGATCTTTCTGTTCAAACATGAACAAACTGCTGCCGTGTAACAGAAAGGCGTCCTGCTGCTCTGACTTTCACACTGACTCAGGTCTTACATTGTCAGGTAAAATGTGGGCTTACCACCAAGAAGACATAAAAGCACAACTAAAATAGGTTTAACTGAAATTTAAAGAACAACAAAAGTTCAAAGTGCTTTATGTCATAAAAATATAATTTAATGAATAATTATGAAACAAGCAATAAATGTAAAATTTTGTCAAATGCCATCATTCATCCATCCATCCTTCCATCCATTTTCTTACACTCTTATCCCTAATGGGGTCAGGAGGGTTGCTGGTGCCTCTCCAGCTAACGTTCCAGGTGAGAGGCGGGGTCACCCTGGACAGGTCGCCAGTCTGTCGCAGCAAATGCCATTATCAAAATCCTGAAATATTTTGATCAATGTTCCTGTTATTATGAGAACTGCTTGTTCCAAACTGGGATGGATGCCATCTGTCCAGATCAGACGAGGTTTTCCCTAAAATGTTTTCCACTTGTCAATCTGCATTGTCATGGTAGTTCTGTTCAGACAGCTGCTGAAGCGTGACATAATGTTGACTTATTTTCTTAAAAAAGGCAAAAATTTAAACAGACTCGTCTCAAACAAGGAACTGAACAGAGAATCTAGCAGTGAACAAAGATTGGCCAGGAATTTAAATAGCTGGTGAAGCAGGGGACAGGTTTAACTCAGGCAGGTTCAAGTATCTGTACTGAGGAACTGGAACCAAAAGGAGAAACTGATCTGCTATTGTTTGCTTTTGTAGCTTTAGTTTTCATTTGGTTTTCATTTGTGTGTGTTTTCCTGCTTGATTTACTATTATCCAGGTTCCTCTGAATGGTGTTTCTTTTCATTTACCATTTATGCTAGTTATTTTTTTTTCCTTTAATGATTCCTGTTTTATATTTCCTGATTTCCATCTGCCTCCTCTCACCCCCAGCTGCCATGCTTACCTCTGATTACTCCGTCTGGTTCCTATGCTCTTCTCTCCCTCAGTATTTAAACCTGGCTTTCCTCATTGTTCTCCACTAGTCCTTCTGTCTTCGATGGTTCTCTGTTGTTGCCATGTTTACGTCCGTGACCTCCAGAAGTCTACTTTTTAAGATTCCTATTGTTAATTTTTCATGAAGTCATTCTCCACCAACTATGGCAGACATCAGAAAATAATGTTGATCTGTGGTTGAGAAGGGCAAATACTGCCCTGAGGAAGATTGTCTTCACCTGCTAGCAGACCAGCAAAAGCAGCGACTATGGAGACAAAGCATGATGGGTTGAGAGGGGAAAGAGTGGCAGCAGCAGCAGAAAGCATCTGAAGGCTACACAGCTAGCAGTGTGGAGAAGATACAGGGGCCATGGAATGTGCCTCCCAACAACTGAATCATTCTGCTGTCAGTACAGAAGATTCTCACATGAATAGACGTTTCACTGACTTGTTAGTAATATATATAGTGCAGCTATTATGATGCATGATACATGTGGTGATAACATTGAGGCTGGATGGAAGGTGGGAAGAATTCAGAGTACTGCAAGATCAGCTAAGCAACAGGATTTCTATAGAAATAGAACATAAAAAACTGACCATGAAACAGTTTAAAAAACAAATATTTTTAGTATTAAATATAATGAAGTTACAAACTGAGACATTGGGTATCATTGTTATTTCCTTGCAGTGTCTTTTTCCTCTTACACCCACAGCCCAGCGGCTCAGTGGAAAGTCATGATTTAACAGACATTTTCACATAACTTTTGATTTCTCTCTTCTGTGACTTCTTTACATTTTGTGGTGTAAGATAACCTAATGTCACTGCCAGCCCTTCTTTCAACAGTCCCCCAACCCTCTGTCTCCGCCTCTCGCTTTCTCACCCTGGATAGTTGCTAAGCAACACAGCCAGTGTATAATTCATTTACCCAGTGCATGCAAATATATGGACAATTAACCACTTCTGTTTGCATAATAGATTAGGAAAGGAGGTAGAGGGGGAGGAGGTTGAGGTAGAGGGGGGCTATTTAATTCCCGGTTCAACTCATCCTGCCTGGTGACACAAAGCAAATGAGCGGAGAGAGAGGTAAAAAGAAAGAAAGAGAGAGAGAGCATGAACCAAATAATTTCCATTCCTTCTCATCTCGATAACTGCCTCAATGCATTCTTTCTCTGTATTCGTTCAGTTTTATAGAGAGAGCAGAGGAGGAGCAGTGGTGCAAATTACCTCCACTGCAACGCACAGTAAAAGTACAAAACACGCACACATACACACACACACGCATGCAGGAACATTATAATTACCACCCTGCGCTGAGCTCAGCCTCCGCTCAGCAGTCATTGATGTGCAGATGAAGATGGCCGCCGCATGTTTTTGCGCTGAAAGAAAACCATGTTTTGGTTGGGCTCTGTCAACGGAACAGCTGGATTGCCATTTTTCACTCAAATTAGATTTCAGCTGAAGCACCGGTGCTGGGGGAAATTAAATCGCACAACAAGAAGCAGAAGGAGAGAGCAGCCATTTTCTCTTTTTCTGTCTTTTCATACTCTCCCTAATTTGGTACAAAAGAAGGTTCAGAGCAGGGCACAGCAGTCAAGCTGCACCCATCCATCTATTCATCTGCCTCTCTATCTATTGATGCAGCTACCCCATCCATTTCACCATCCATGTTTTATATTTGTGGAGCATTTCTTCTGTGTATTTTTACTCATTAAGACTTTTTGAGACAGTTAAGTCTTTTCGAAACTGTCTGCACCAACCGTTCAATTTAAATATCCCTCAGGATTTGTCCTAATTTGAAATTCTACATAGGAAAGTAACATATTTCACTTATCATTCATGGTTAGTTGTATTACTACCCGTGAGACATTTACCTTAAAGGAGTTCCTTTTCCTCACACGTAAATAAAGCTTTAAAGTCAACAGTCATGACGTCCAATATTTACATTTGGTCACTATCTCACTTTGTACAACACAAACACATTTACATCTTATAGAGTCAGCTGTAACAACTGTTGATCTCAACCAATTTAAAGGCACTTCTTAAACATTCTTCCTGTTTAATAAAAATAAAAGCTTTGATAGAAACATAATTTTAGAAACCATTTTATCATGTAATGACAGTATTTTGATTTCATCAAAAGTGAGTTTGGTTTAAGTTCAAAAGCTTCAAAGTGAAGGTTTATCTTTGAAAAAATTATCACATCAGCAACAGCCAAACTGGGCAAAATAGCATGTTTTTTTTTTTCTTTATACTGTGTTTGCTTAAAAACTGAAAATCAAAGGACACCAGGAATCTGAATATTGTAGGTACAAGGTGTTTAAATTTGACTTATTTTAGGATCTGTTCAAAGGTGAAGAAGTTTTCTCAGTATGACGCATCAATAAATTTAAACATAAGAAGTACATAAAATTCAAGTTACTTAGCAAATGTTAAGAAAAAAGGTCAAACTAAAATCCTCTGACCCCTCTAAAATATTTAAAATTCCATAACCAAACCGCCTTACCTTCAGTTATTATAAAAATAATGTCCATAAGAAACATGACATTAAAAAAAATTACTTTCTAACTTTTAAAAAAGTGGCCCTCTGTCTCTTTAAGAAGCACCTACTCTTCTGACTCTTTGACACACTTTCATCTTCACAACAACGTTTATCTCCTGGAAGCAGAATCCAACTGAGGTGTCCAAACTTTTAACATGCCGTCAAAATGTCGAGACAACATTAACTAACATTGGAAAACATATACACAAAGATACAGATGCACAAAGAGAAACAGAAGAACCGATCCAGGAGTATTTTCTGTTAGTGAAACGTAGAAAGTTATTAACAGGAGAGGAAGAATGTTTAGATGTTGGCAGCATTATGTCAGCATAATCTCTCCTAGAGGAATCACAGCCAGACAGAATGCTAGGCCATGAGGGAAAAACACTAAGAGAAAACAAAAAGTTAACCATTTAAATGACAGCGAACAATGCAAAATGGTGAGTAGTAGAAGAAGAAAATAGGCGAGTCAGCATGTCGCAGCATGATTACAGCATAGGCTAACCCAGGGAAAGTGTTCGGCCTAGCTGGTTCCACAGGAGAAAAGCCTGATGACTTGCTTATAGAAAAGTGAGACAATGTGAAACAAAATTCACAAAATAGATTTTACATCGTTTTACTTTTATATCAGACAATTACTCTGACAGGAAATTCTTTGGATCTTCCATTCTCACCACGTTTCACACAGGAAAATCATTGTGGTGCAACACCTCTGACCTCCTTTACCTGTGTGAACAGTTGTGAGTTTCTTTTTAAATAACCACCCAATGCGAACGTAAAAACTTTTTACAGATTTGTGAAATATTGTGCACATGAGAAGCTATGATAGTTTTGATTCTGGAGTTGGTTTAGTCTACTTTGGTGTTGGACTAGCTGCTGGCTTTAGCTTCCAGAACCAACTAATCATCACTTCAGCTGGATAAACACAGGAAATAATAATTTATGTTTTACTGTAGTTTTGCTTTGACCTGTAACTTGCTTCTATACAGAGGAAAAAGCTGTTTGTGTTTTTCCTCTGACTGCTGAATGAAACAGAACATCTCTGTACTTATTCCCCTTCCTGGTTGTTTCCTACATTTTTTTTTCTGAATGGGAAACTGAGACACAACTTACTTTAAGTGTCCTTTCAACATGTGCAAGATATCACTGAGAGATAAAACTGTTGGAATGACATTGCTTTTGAATGATAAAAACGTCCTTGAAGCATCAATATCAGCTAATTGGTGGTATTTATTTTGTAGATTTTGGCTGGGAACGTTTCATCCAAGTTTGTCAAATTATGTTGCTTTAATCTCACATTTTGTTTTCTGTTAGTTTGACCATATCGATACTGAAAGCAGCCCGGCAGACTGCTGCTGTTCTGGAATTTACTGAATAGTTAAAATTCACAAATACTTGAGAACCTCTTTTAGAAACACTTTTAACTAGTTATTTTCTAAGTTAAAATACATTCATAAGCAAAGTGGAAAAAGTCTTGGCATAACTGCAGCAGCTAACATCCATGGTCTTCCTTATCTCCACCCTTCAGGATCCAGCCAATCAGCACAAGGGAAAATGACTGGCGCTACTTTTCAAAATATTCTTTGAATATTTTAGATGTGCTGTATGAAAAAAATCAGTGAAAAGGTGAATGTTCTGTGAATAATGAACTGACGGGCTCCATGTGTGTCCATGTCATCACAGAAAGGATGTGATCTTCGTATTTCCATACTATGAGTAAGTAATGGTGAAAGTTTGCTGTGAAATAGCTGTTAATGTTTTTATTTGAAGAAATATAAAGTTCATAAACAAGCAGGAGGAAAGTTGAGGGGAATCTGACTGTAATAATAATACCTGAGGCGTATTTGACCTCAGCTCCTAATATGCACATCCTGTGCTACACAAACACAATCCTCCAGTACTCATCAGTAAGTATCCTGAGACCTTATCTCGTCTTTCTCAGTTTTGATGGGTGTACAGGGTTTGTGGTTGAACCAGCAGGCTGGTACAGGCAGGCAGGTCATTCATCTCCTGACAGAAGAAGCTATTATTAATGTTGTCAAGCTTCACCGACTTGTGATGCTCAGTATATTAGTCACATTACTGAACAGGTTCCCTCTGGTATTCACTGACCTGTCACACACACACATGCATGTGCGCGCACAAACACACACACACACACACACACCCCCCCCCCACACACACACACACACACACACATACACCCACGCACGCACACACACACACACACACACACACACCCCCACACACACACACACTCCCCCCATTGACTTCAGACATAATCATAGGTATGACATGGTGACGACACCTTTAATCAGAGCTGTAAAAGAAATGGAGACAGATCTCCTTTTTAAAAAGGAATTATAGTGTGAAACCTGCCCTCTACTCCTCCCAAGAACTGCCAGTTCAATTCCCACCTGACACGACACCTTGGACCATAAAGAATAAGGAACATAATCAGATGGATGAAACACTCGGTGGCAGGTGGAAACCAAGCATCTGCAAAAAAAAAAAAAAAAAAATCCACAGATTTTTACGATGTTACAGACGGAAATGTCAGTTTGTTTTTGTATATTTTGCAATTTAAAAAACACCAAACTTATAAAATAAAGCAGCTTCTAAAAGTGCCACAGTGCAGAAAAGCGTTTGTTCCAAACAGATGGACAGGGCTGTTTATGTTGTGACGTTTTAGCAAATACGACTCATCTCGTATGAGAAGTTACACTTCATTCACTGGATAGAAAAACTCTACCCGAATCACAAGATGTTCTATTTAAGCAATAAAACCAAATAAACTGCAAAGCTTAGGACTTGTTTTGTATATAAAACATGTATCCTCTATTATCAGAGTGAACAGAATACTAAACAAATCATTTTGAAATAACACTTCTTGACGCTGCCAGAGGATCTGATTAACCACAGAGTTACCATTGTCCTAATTGGATGTTCTCGACATTTGCTCTCTGCATCTTCAACCAATTCATATGAAATCATATTGTAGTATGATCTTATTGCACAAAATGTTGGTCAAAAGGTTCAAAAAATGTTGTAAAACAATTTCAGTGAGGCTGGTCAGAGTCTGACTGAGGAAACTGCAAGAACTTCCACCATGTGCTGGTTGTGTTCAACATTTGACAATAAGCTCTTCTATCCTCCAAATGACTGGGCTAAAATGACTGTTCTGAGCCAGAAGTTTTTACCATTACAGGAAACATCCGGTCCGGACCATCACCTCCACAGAGCTTTCCTGTCTAATTTGATCAAACTGGAACTTTAGGCAAAAAATTCCCAAATGTAAGTTTTGACCAAAACGACACATCACCAAACATCACCCACAATGACACATGGTGGTGGCACCATCATGCTGGGGCTCACTTTTCATCTGATGATTTTGTCAAAGTGAGATCATTTTTAGCAGTTTTTTGGCAATAGTGGGCTTTATTCAACAGTAAATTGACAAGAAATGAGGTAGAGACAGAGGTGAAGACCAAACACGGCCGCACCGAGCTCTGAGGGTCTGCATGGTTCACATGAAAAGCCCCAACATCCACACTGGGCCTAACACTGGACCACAGACAGACTCAGGCTGATCTATTTGGAGCTGTTCAAAGGTAAACCAGTGTGATCTTCCATCAAACACTGAAGACTGACTCATGAGGTGCTCCAACAAAGAATTAGTTCAAAGGTGTGCAAACTTATGCAATCAAGTTGAAGATTTTGATTTTTTGTTTTTTTTTTCCTCAACAGATTAATTTAGTTTTCAGCTCAGTTGTATTGAATCCTGACAACACATTAGGTGGAAAAAATTGGACATGATATGCCCTGCACTTTATTTATTTATTTGTTTTTTTTTTTTTACTTTACAAACACCTTACATTAACTGTTTTCTTTAATAAACATCTTAAAATGAACCAGCTTTAATTAAAAAAAAAAAAAAGAACTGAAAACAATACAGCATACGTTGAATTTTATTTTCAGAGCCATGGAAAACATCACACTGCAGTGAAAAGATGAACAAAACATCAAACTAGGTGACGACCCACAGACTGCTGAATGATGCCGACTGCTCTGCTCCATTCCAGTTTAAATGTTGTTTACATAAATGCCAAAAATAAGAGGTCAAAACAACAAAAGTTAGTGTTTGAGTGAAGCTGTCCGGTAGTGAGCTAATGTCTCCATGTGAACTTTGCTCATATGAGAGAATCTTCTGAACACATTAAAACTGCTGAAGAGAATTTAAAAGGGTGTATGCTTATATTTGACAGTTCATTGTTGACTCCAACACTAAAATACAAATTGTGCAATCCAACCAAACATATACTGAGCATGAAACAGAGCATGAAAGCTTAAAAAGTCAATGCCTCTACGTCTCAAAGCCAAGTTACTGTAAATAGTAAATGCAAATCTAGTACACTGGACTTCAGTCTAACTCCAGATTTGCTTCAAGAGGCTAACAGCAGAAACTTCAAATGACAAGTCATTTCATTTCTTAGATAACTGACAGCAGTTTGTTGTATTTCTGAATTTAAACTTTAACAACAGTGTTTTTACCAGCAGTAGTCATAATTTCTGCCTCAGTTCTGACATTACCTTTTTTCCAACAAGCTTCACTTTGGTAATTATAGTCATCTGAACTGACACACATGTAAAACCCTGCACCAAAAACACAGTAGCATTTAACCAGATCGGACTGACATGTGCAGCCACATTTACATACAGCTTAATGCGCGGCAGCAGGGCAGCTGATTCACTAATCTGGACCGAGCCTTCATGGAGAGAAGGCTTTCTGTTTGGACGTTAGAGAGGTGACGGTTCAGTGGAAACCTGCAGCCTGAAGTATTTGTTCAGTGAAATCAGCAGCAGCTAACTGCTACGCTACTCTGCCATAAAAAGGCCATAAAAACACTGAATAAAACAACTTTTAATATGGTCTTCTGGAACACCTCAGTTACCTCTGCTTAGCTGACAGATGTTAAGACATTCTGCTGGTCAAACTTGTTCAATAATACATTTAAATCTGATTAAATTATCACCTGTTCTGGTGACTTCAGTCTATGTAAATGGCGTGTCATCCTTTTTCATTAACTGAAAAAATATTCTTATTTCTAGCCTTCAAGTATAAAACTAAAAACAAATCTGTAGGAATCAGTTTAGTTTCAGGCTTGAGACAATGTGATGTTATTTGACAAGATCACACTGTTTAAATGTAATTAAAATTATATATATATATATATATATATATATATATATATATATATATATATATATATATATATATATATATATATATATATATAGATGTTGTATATATTTTTTTCTTTTTTTTTGCATTATTTGAGGTCTGAAAGCACTGCATCTTTTTGTTATTCTGACCGTTTCTCATTTTCTGCAAATAATTGCTGAGAATTTCGAAGATATGTTGTCAGTAGTTCATAGAATACAAGAAAAATGTTCGTTTTACATTTCACCAGGAACATATACTATATATTATAAAAAGTAAAATAAGATAACCTGATCATTTTAAGTGGTCTCTTAATTTTTTCCAGAGCTGTATACTCACCAGATTATAATAAAAAAATAAAATCACATACATAAATCCATGTCTGTTTGTCTGTTCTTTATGTGTTCAGTCACAGCAATTCGACTTGATGGATAAACTAATGTGCGTTCTCTCTGCAGCATGTTGGACCACCAGGAACTACCTGCAGGTGATAATCACAAGTCCCATTAAATCTGGAGCAAACGTTGGAGCTGCTCTTAACGGTTTCTCAGTATTTCTTGCACAATGATTTAAAACGCAGAGTCGGAAAAATAAATCACTCTAAAGGAGCAATTTAAGAGCCCAGATTTTCACAAACAACAATGTTGCACTTTTTGCAAAACAGATTTGTAATTTATTTTTTGAAATCTGTCTGCTGCGGATTTCAAAAAATAAATCTTACCCACCGATCTATAGCATAGATCTATAGCATAGATCGGTGGGTAAGAAAAAAAAAAACAGCATTGTTTGTGTTTTTTACAAAATAATGTATCATCTGCAAACAGAGTTGTACAAGACTTGGTCTAGTAGTCGTCCATGAAATATTTATCTTTTATTTTCATTCCTCTATCATAAGCTGGAGGGTAAAATGAAAGGGTTTACACGCTTGTTGCAGCAACTGCAGCCTGTAGATGGCAGCAGAGGACGGAGAATGAGCTGAAGAAAGAATCCTGTGGGAAAATGTTTGTGTTTTCCATTTAACCTGGATTACACAAAATGTATTTTGGGCATGTTGGAGTTGGATTTCCTCCTCATGTCCTGGAATTATGGCTAAATTCACCTGAACCTCATGTTTTATTGACTCTGACAGCAGTGGTCACAGTAAAACAAAGTTGGCTGAGGATGACTCTCTCACCTTTGTTTTCTTTGCTCCATGTTTACTGTGCTGCACAGACCAATACTAACCTGCCTGATAGTGCTTCTCTATTTAAACCCTCTGGATGGCTGATGACTAACTTAGAGGCCCATATGATACTAAACACCATATGAAAACACATTCTTTCATAGATAGCTGTAACAAGTTGTTTCAGGAGACCAAAACATCTGTCCACAGTTTTCCATGAATATTTGAAAACACATGCTTTTGACTAATTTCTGTTTTCACTTATTAAAAATCATGCAGGTATAAATTAGACTCCACATTCCAGGTGAAATGAAGCATCGTTTTGGTGAGCAGTAAAGGAGCCAAGAACTTTGTTCACATCATATCCGGTTAACACACATTCAGCAAGATGTTCTTCCTGAGGATTCTGACTGATCGCTACTCATTGGACTCTGCGTTGATCCGTGGTGTCTCATTGGACCTGATGTTGAGCTGTGGCGTCTCATTGGACCTGATGTTGAGCTGTGGCGTCTCATTGGACCCGGTGTTGAGCTGTGGCGTCTCATTGGACCTGATGTTGAGCTGTGGCGTCTCATTGGACCTGATGTTGAGATGTGGTGTCTCATTGGACCTGATGTTGAGATGTGGTGTCTCATTGGACCTGATGTTGAGATGTGGCGTCTCATTGGACCTGATGTTGAGATGTGGTGTCTTGTTGGACCCGGTGTTGAGCTGTGGCGTCTCATTGGACCTGATGTTGAGATGTGGTGTCTCATTGGACCTGATGTTGAGATGTGGTGTCTCATTGGACCTGATGTTGAGATGTGGCGTCTCATTGGACCTGATGTTGAGATGTGGTGTCTTGTTGGACCCGGTGTTGAGCTGTGGCGTCTCATTGGACCTGATGTTGAGATGTGGCGTCTCATTGGACCTGATGTTGAGCTGTGGCGTCTCATTGGACCTGATGTTGAGCTGTGGCGTCTCATTGGACCTGATGTTTAGATGTGGTGTCTTGTTGGACCTGATGTTAAGATGTGGTGTCTTGTTGGACCTGATGTTGAGCTGTGGCGTCTCATTGGATCTGATGTTGAGCTGTGGCGTCTCATTGGACCTGATGTTTAGATGTGGTGTCTTGTTGGACCTGATGTTGAGATGTGGTGTCTTGTTGGACCTGATGTTGAGCTGTGGCGTCTCATTGGATCTGATGTTGAGCTGTGGCGTCTCATTGGACCTGATGTTTAGATGTGGTGTCTTGTTGGACCTGATGTTGAGATGTGGTGTCTTGTTGGACCTGATGTTGAGCTGTGGCGTCTCATTGGACCTGATGTTGAGCTGTGGCGTCTTGTTGGACCAGATGTTGAGCTGTGGTGTCTCATTGGACCTGATGTTGAGCTGTGGCGTCTCATTGGATCTGATGTTGAGCTGTGGCGTCTCATTGGACCTGATGTTGAGCTGTGGTGTCTCATTGGACCTGATGTTGAGCTGTGGCGTCTTGTTGGACCTGATGTTGAGCTGTGACGTCTCATTGGACCTGATGTTGAGCTGTGGCGTCTTGTTGGACCTGATGTTGAGCTGTGGTGTCTCATTGGACCTGATGTTTAGATGTGGTGTCTTGTTGGACCTGATGTTGAGCTGTGGCGTCTTGTTGGACCTGATGTTGAGCTGTGGCGTCTTGTTGGACCTGATGTTGAGCTGTGGTGTCTCATTGGACCTGATGTTGAGCTGTGGCGTCTTGTTGGACCTGATGTTGAGCTGTGGCGTCTTGTTGGACCTGATGTTGAGCTGTGAGTCTCGCTGTAGTTCTTCAGCTGCACTGCAGCAGAGAGGAAGCGACTCCAGAGAGTCTTAAACTCTGGCTGCCGTTGTCCATCTCTGCAGGAGATCTACTGGACCTGCTGCATCTGGAGAGCCCACAGCATCACCAGAGACCCCTCTCACCCCGGCCACCAGCTCTTCCAACTCTTACCCTCAGTGAAACATTTCAGGGCAATAAAGTCAAGAACTAAAAGACTAAAATAACTGTTTTTATAAGAAACTGTTTTTTCTTAAGGAAAAACCCTGAACACCACAAAGTCATATAACCCCTTACATCCTAGTCCTTTCTGTATTTTTCTAAAATATTTTTTATATTTATTAAGATATACTTATTATTATTCATCTGCACTACCATTGAGAATTGCACTTTTTTAAAATTTAGTTGTGCTTTCTTGCACAATAGCGGAAGAGATCCTGAAGAGATCCTCTGTTTTCACCTTTCTGTGCCTATAATTGTACACTTATGAGACAGACATGCCAGTCACTGATCATGCATATGGTTTATTGTACAAAGTTACATATTTAATCTCTTCCAGCCCGTCTAGAAGCCGTGTTATTTCTGCAGTCAGCTTTATGTAGGTAAAGGCAGAGGGAGACGGGGGAAGCAGCGTGCTGTGTTGTTTCTCTCTGTTTCAGCCTCGTCTCTTGTTTATTTTGCATGTTTACTGTCAGATGGACAAAACATTGCTGCTGTTTGTTCCTTTTCTGCTTACAACAAACAGAACGAAGCCTGCAGCCGCTGCTGTTGTCACTGTGTTTGTAGTTCAGACGTTCAATTATTCCACAGCACCAACCTTCATCTAATTATCATTACACGCAGACACGCACACACACACACGCAGACACGCACGCACACACACGCACAAGCACACACACACGCACACACACACGCACACACTCAGTCTATTATCATCTCTCTTTATGTGACAGCACAGAACAACAAGAATTATACACCTTAATTAAGCAGGCAACATGTCAGTGTATTTATAATCACTTCTAACACTGAGAGACAGATTCAACAACTCCAACACAGACAGTGAAAGGCATTATGGAAACACTGGAAAAACACTGTAAATCAAACCGCTTAGAACAAAAGACACTAAAACACACTCAACCAACTCAGTCCAGATCTCTCTGTGCTCGGCTCTATCAATGGAATCACTGACTAATGATCACCGTTTTGAATGATCTATTAAAATACAGATCACTGGAGGTCAATACACACAACCAAACACACACCCACTCCTTGGCTGAAGACTGTTCTGAAAACAATATGCCTACATCCTCTCAACTTATCAGAAACGTTAACAAGCAAAAATACATTTATGACTCAGATGTAAATTCTACTGCCTTGTTTTTCTCAGTTTAAGGCGGTGTTGAAACCAAAAACATTTAAAACAGCATCTTTTCCTGTTCTCGACAAGTTGGATTAATCTTAAAAATCCATTTCAGGTTTATTATTTTAGATTTAGGACTAAAATTGATTAAATATGCTTCAGAGCTTTTATAAAAACAATGAACTAGCTCATAAATTTAGCCCTAATCTGGGAGCTTTAGGACCCAGACACCAACTTCAGCTTCATTAGGTAGCTATGCTTACAGACATAGACCCTGTTTACATGACATTTCCAAAAACATTTTCCATTGCATATCCAAAATAAAAACATCAGAATGAAAACACTCAGCATCCAGATGAAAAAGCAAATTGCACAGAAATGGATGCCGTGCACATGCCAGGCCTGTAGGAGGCAGTGAAACTTTGCGAACTTGATAATCCCAAAACGATTTTTTTTATTGTAAAACTTTAGTTGCACAAAGGTAAACATTTGATTTGGCATATGTAAGATCAAATGCATCTTTCTTGATTCCATAAATGTGCTACAATGAGCAGATTTTGCTTTACCAGACCAGAGTACTGCAGACAGAATGCAGTGGTCCACCACTGATGTGCTGTGTGAGGGTGAAAACTGGGCCTGTGTGCACAACATTGTTTCCAAATGTTTTTATTAAATGTCAACGATTGGTGTATTCACAGCAAGCTTGTTTAGTTAGCTTCAATCAAACTCCAGTTTGTTTGCCTTTAATGTTCGGTTCATTTGCTGAGATGTGAATGTGCAATCAAACTCTGATGCAGACCAAGAAACAAACTCTGGTCTGCCTAGTCACCCAGGTCTCAGTTTGGTTAAAGTAAACTCTGGTGCAGTTCAAATGCACATGTGAGCATCAAGCAGACAGACCGCTCCAAAAGCAGGAAGCAGACTACACTTGGCAAATACAATCACAACAAATATGTCAAGTCTAACGCTAGTAGGAGAAATGGCTCATGGTCTTTTGACAAACACAAAACAGAAATCCTATAACCACTAAAATCTGACTCCACTCCACTATTGTTAACATTTTGTAAAGGAGGAAGTTGTGCTTTGTGTCTTCTTTGGAGGTTTTCATGTTATTTCCTTCTGTGGTTCTTAGTGGAGCGCCACCACAGGTGACGAGGTGAACAGTTTGGTTGGTTTGACCTCTGACCTCTCAATGAAAGCATCCAAAAGTCCAATAGTGGCAGTGAGTACTCCAAGGTCTGACAGTCCAGTAATCATGTTCAGTACCATGATCATGTTAAAGGTGGAGCGTTTATTTCATAACGACATCAGGAAATTTGCAAGATGTATTTAAATGCCAGAGCCTTATCTTAGCTGTTAACCTAATACAGTAGCGTATAATACAGTGCTAATTAGGTTAATAGGTGAGTACACTAATGAAATGTAAAGGTAGCCTCTGTAAGTGAGACAGCAGAGTTTATGTTTGTGTTTTTGGAGGCAGACACTATAACAGAGGACGTCAATATGCATTGGGCTGTTTTTCTGTTACAGTAAGAGGTTGTAATAAATGTTGGTCTATATCTCACACTTGATATACCCGACTTTACTGTCCTCACAAACTATGTCTCACAACAGAAGGGCCTGCGTGTGTACTGTTGGGAGCGGGCCTGTTCTGTCATTTTGGTCAGTCTTACACATCACTTTTGTAACAGTTGGTGCTCTGTTCGAGTGCTGCTCACCAAGCAGGAAGATCAGCAAGGCAGAGCCGGAAAGCATGTTTACTTCTCCAAGCATATGGAATATGACCACAGAGGAGAAATTTATTGCAAAATGTTGCATTCACATCTAAAAATGCCTAAACATGCATGAAAGAATCAGATCAACACTCCAGGCTTGATGAGGGAATAACATTATAACATTACACTTGAAAAATGTTATTTGACATAATACCCCTAACTTCTCATTAAAAATAAAACAAGAACATACTCAGCAAAAAACAAAAAACAAAACAAAAAAAAAACAGCCTTTGGAGTGACCATGGACACAGACTTGGACAGGAGGACGAAACTGAACAGAACACAAATTCAGCAATGAATAAAGAAAAGCTGGGAACTTAAATAGCTGGAGAGACAGATGAGTGGCATAGCTGAGATGGGGTAACACGGGTGGGTTCAGTGGGTTTAATTGCAGAGGAAAAGTAACATGAGAACCTAGTAGACTAATAATGAAAGCTGTGACAAGGAAAGTGGCAGGAGGTCGGAGACACAGAAGATGAACTGAGACTAAATAGAATCTGAACCAAAAGGAGAAGCAGACCTGACAGCAGTCTGAGAAACTAGGACACTAAACACAGGGAAATATAGCAACTAGACAATAACAGTGAAAAGAACAGCAAACATAAACAGCATGAATAAATCCAATGAACATGAAGAATTGTTAGGTAAATTGTATTATTATCACCTATTTGTTATACTGTTTTATATGTTCTTAGTTTATGTACTCTTATTTGTTTAGTCATATCTTTTAAGAAATGTTTCTGTATTGTTAATCACTCTGATTTCCTTTCTCAGAGGGCCTCTCTGAAGAAGAGCAGAGACAGCAGCTCTTCACAGAATGCCCTGCTTTTGACCTCTTAGATAGCTATAAAACCATCGCCGTGAAGATTCACAACTTGTCCTGTTTGATCCTGGGTCAGGAACTAGATAAGCTAGTGTTAGATAGATTATGTTGTTAGTTAGCTATAATCTTGGTGCTGTGACTGTGTGATGAAGTGTCTTTCCCCTCCCTTTAGAGTTACAGTGCTCTCTGTGATTAGGGATCCTAAAGACAATAAAAAGAGAGGGGCAGGCAAATGTGCTTCAGAGCAGTAGGAGATTTGTAACTGAAAGCACATCTCTGTCTGTTCTCCTCGCGAGTATTCAGAATCTAACTTTCTCTTGTCTTTCCTGTGTTATTTGAATAGGTGTCAACTCTGACAAGAATGAAAAAGAAAACTGACTTTAGAACTGAACACATGTGTAACATGAAGAGAATATTTAAAAACAATAAGAGCTTTAGAATAAGCTCTATTCTTAAGCTTATATATAAAGAAGTGAACAGAATGTGATAAAACTAACCAAAATAAAGCAAAAATGAGTGAAAGGGAACTTTCATTTTAAAAGCAAAATATAATAGGAAAAAAACTAGAGAAACTATTCAGAAATAGAATAAATTAGTAAAACTGAGCTGACAGGTGAAGATATATGCAGAAATGATAAAACATCATTTTTGAAATGAAACATCATTTCTGCATAACCCAGGCAGAACCTTCTGAAAGAAAGATGTGGGTTTGATATGAATACAGCAGGAAGAATGACTTAATTGATTTATAATTTCTTCTAAGCTGAGTAGATGAAATTGAGTCATTTTATTTCTACATTTGTTATCTTGGGCATAGCATTTATATCGGATTTGCTTTGGATGTCCAGTTTAACCCTTGAAAATAAGACCCACAAGATAAATATACAGACTTGGAAGCTACATTAAACCAACAACTAAACTGTAAGTCTAATGAAGTCCTTGGCAGGTTCCACAGTGACTCATAAAGGAAATATCAGCAGCCACTCTTAACACCTAGTTGTGATGGAAAGCTGGTAGACGTGACAACAAGACTGAATGACGCACAAGAGCAGAGCACAGGCTTACCTCCAAGTGTTTCTCCAGCAACCGGGAAGGAAGAGAGTAAATAGAGAAATATTTACCACTCAGCAACTAAATCTGTTTTCATATTGATCCCTTTGGAGAAGCACAGTGTACAACACAAGACTGTACAGGTGCATCTCAAAAATTAGAATGTATGAAATGGTTCAATATTTTTGTCACTCATTTCAGAGAGTAAAACGTATCTGTAATATCAACTCATTGCATTTTGAGAGAAAATGTTAAAACCTTAAATTCCTGTAATTCAGTTCAGAAATACATTATTTATCAAAAAAGGAAAAATAACTTTCAAGATCCTCTGGTTTAAGAAACTTGAGAGAGTCTTTGTGGACGGTGATGCTGTGGAC
The DNA here is from genome assembly GCF_051168715.1 of Poecilia mexicana. Taxonomy (NCBI): domain Eukaryota; kingdom Metazoa; phylum Chordata; class Actinopteri; order Cyprinodontiformes; family Poeciliidae; genus Poecilia; species Poecilia mexicana. The sequence goes on from NW_028263391.1 coordinate 1,631,605, forward strand.
AACAAGGATCTCCAGTAACAGTCAGTCTAGCTACAAATCCAAAGGGGCTCCTGAATGAAGAATGTTGCTATAGGACCTGGAATCAGTTAAACTGAGTCAAATATTCCAGTCTTATGTGTCATGGGGAAGGTGTAGGCACATTGGCTCCTTAGAACCAAGTGGCTTTTTGTGGTATATAACTCTGATACACTGCAGTAAGACTTTAAGAGCGAAGAGAAACAGTAGCCCTTTGTCAGGGAATCCTAGTTGGTTGTTCTGTCCGTGTTTAAGGCTTGTTATCTCTGAAGCAGATGGACTACAGCAGCAGAGGACCACACCAGATGCCACTCCTTTAAAGCTAGAAGCTTAAGCTTAGAGTGACATTTAAAGCCTCTCTAAAGTTGGTCTGTAACAAATTGGTACAATGTTATCTGATCTAAGACTTGATTTCATCTGCAAGTCAGTAGATCTTTCCAACGGGGAAGCTTTGATGCATGGTGGAATGGTTGCTTCTTCATGGATGTTCAGCAGACAAATCTTTGGCCTCTGTGGGATGGTATCATGTTAATATAAACCAAAACCCTTGATGAATGTTTTCAATGCATTCTAATGCTTTGTAATTAAAAATACGGGAAGTTCCAAAGTCAACAAATGGCTGAACTAAGGACTAGCATGTTCTACTTCATAAGGTGTCAGAAGTGTGTACTGGGATGTTGATTACTACAGAGAAGACAGACAAGGGATCACAATCAGGCTGCAGCTGTGAGAAAATCACTCCAAAGACAACTGAGAGAGCCGAGCAGGGAAATAACATTATTTTTATTAAGCCAAGCAGGAGAAGTTTCAAGCTGAAAAATTAGTTTTAACATATTTTTTAAATTTAAAATTGGTCAATTTGACCCACAACATAATAGGAGGGTTAAAACATTCCAACAACCAGGTGAGAACGCAGCAGCAATATATAAAACCTATTTCTGTAAAAGTGTGCAGTCAAGATCCAATCAAGTCAAACACAAAAAGTAAAAGCAATCATTGAACCTCTCTGGTTTCTAAGACAAGCTGTTCCAGATAATAGAGGCAGCGATTGCAAAGGTGCATAATCCCCTCTAGATGTCTTAGAACATCTAGAAAATTGATTTCAATTTGGACTCAGTGTTCAGCTGCAACACATACGGGCTGCACTGTTTCTGTAGAGAACCAAAAATAGTTTAATTACCAGATTGTTGTGATAATAGGAACATTGTGTTTTAGATAGATAGATAGATAGATAGATAGATAGATAGATAGATAGATAGATAGATAGATAGATAGATAGATAGATAGATAGATAGATAGATAGATAGATAGATAGATAGATAGATAGATAGATAGATAGATAGATAGATAGATAGATAGATAGATAGATAGATAGATAGATAGATAGATAGATAGATAGATAGATAGATAGATAGATAGATAGATAGATAGTCATTGAAATGCAGCCCATCTGTTCTTTTTTCTCCAAGGAGACAGAAGGGGGAGGAGAGGGGGAGGAGCAGGAGGGATGGAGGTAAATTAACAAGTTGCCACATGTTTCCAGGCTGTAAGGTGAAAGCGCTCTGCTGCTTTTAATTACACTTAGATGTCACTCTGAAAGTCAGAATGGAACCAACAGAGAGACAGAGGGGGAATATAATCTAACTGTGATATTTGTGAACATGTTGCCAGAACATTTCTTTTTCTCTCCTGAACAAAGCTCCATGGCAGCAGTGGCACTTATCATTGCTTTGTTCCATTAAGCCTTATTTCCTAACCCATATAGGAAGTTTGAAGAGCTGGAGGTGACATTGTGTTCATTAATCTGAAAGAAATTACAAGAAAACAAGGCTTTAATTTTACACAATTAAAGCTAAATTATGTTAATAGTTATTCTATGCATGAAGCAACTTGCATTGTAGTTGTTTTTTATCACTTTAATTACAATCCAATAGCAGGTAGTATAATGCTGCTGAAAAGTTGTGTGAACAAGACAACAATTTTAAGATGCTTACAAATATTTTTTAACTCGTTCTGTTAAACTGTTTTTGTAAAGTTAACTATAAATTGTACAGTAACCAAATGTTAGTTTTTTTCTAATTAAAATCATTCTCATTGGGTCTTTGAACAGCTCATTGAAAACAGATACTATGCATATATATATATAAATTCCCTTCTCACCCTCCGCCGGTGGTCTCTCTCTCTTTCATCCTCTGAGCTCGGGTCCTCTACCAGAGGCCTGGTAGCTTGAGGTTCTCCTCCAGTATCTTGGCTGTGCCTAGAACTGCACATTTCTGGACTGAAATGTCTGATGTTGTTCCTGGGATCTGTTTGAGCCACTGCTCCAGTGTGGGGGTGACTGCCCCGAGGGCCCCTATGACCACAGGCACCACTGTGGTCTTCACCTTCCAGGCCTTCTCCAGTTCCTCTCTGAGGCCCTGGTATTTCTCCAGTTTCTCGTGCTCCTTTTTCCTGATGTTGTGGTCACTTGGTATTGCTACATCCACCACAACGGCTTTCCTCTGTATATATATATATATAAAATATATATATATATATATTTATATATATATATAAATATATATATATAATATATATATATATATATATATATATATATATATATATATATATATATATATATATATATATATATATATATATATATAACAAATGATATATATATATCATTTGTTCCCTGCGTCTGCATGGAAACAGTGTTTTAGGGGAACCTGAACAAGTTTGTTTGGCTCCAGTGTATTCATGTGGAAAGTTCTCTGTGAAAATGCTAACCTATTAGCCTAACCTAAAACCCAATTTGCAAACGTAACAATAATGGTGAATAATTAGATTCTTGTGGTTGTGCTGAAGCTCCTCTCACGCTTTATGGTTCACCGTTCTTATTTTCTTGTGTTTACCACTAACCTTGTGAGGAGTTTGTATCCACATGTCCCATACTCCATGTTTTGAGGCACTTACAAGTCTGGTGGAAGTGAAAAATCAGCGTGCTGTTTTAGGGTTTCTGTGTGGACGGAAACATTTCTGGAAACAATTAAGTTAATCACTTTCCATTTAAAAACACATTTTTGTTTATAAAAACTTACAGTCAAAGTCAAAGACTAAAGGTGTCATTCCCCATGCTTGTAAGTTGTGAGGTTTAAATAATCAAAGGGATTTGCTCATGTTCTGGATTTCTGACGTTACCCAAAAGTCATATACAGGCCGTCTGAAAATGAAGTTGGAAAATGCAACAAACAAGTAATGAAACAGGCTTTGCAGCTCAACACATTACATTTGGGACAAAAATGAATATTTCTTGTTGTGGCTGTGTTTCCTTTTGGTTTTGTTTTTCCTTATGAGTGCAGAGGGGATGGTCTTTATCTCAAAAGTTTCCTAATAGATACATGTTTCTTTCTCAGTAATCTTTCTCTCCCTCCGTTTCACCCTGTCTCTTTGCTTCTTTTCACCACTCTTTTCTCTCCATCTCCTCTCTGATTCACTCTCTCTGGTATAATTGGTCTCAGTGTGTTTTTCTGGTCGTATGCTACATTAATTATCACAGCAATCAGACCAGGGACAATATGGCTTTATTTGTTCCTGCGGGAGAAAGCAGTGTGTGCGTGTGTGTGCGCTTAGGAGTATGTGTGTGTGTTTCTGCAGACAGGTGATACTCACATGCATGTTAGATACAGCTGAGCAATTTTATGGCTCATTATAAGCTCTAACAAGGCTTCAGTAGCTGTATGTGTGGACCCCTCTGGGAGATGCTGTGAACACCCTGTCTCACAGGGCAGTGGAGAATACGCTCTGGAAGAAAAAACACAGAACACAGCAGTAAAGAAACAATTACAGTGTGTCACTTTGTGTACACATGGAATGTCAGTTAGAAAAACAGTTCTTAAAATTTCTATTTGTTTTCTCAGACTCCTGAATCTCTCACATCTATCCCCCGAGCCAAGCAGTGGTTATCCAGTCCCCACTGCAGGTAATATGTTGTTGAAGATGCACTTTTATCCACAGCAGCTTAAAAATGTAGATATAACAATGCAGTTAATATCAAAGCTAACGACAAGCTACTTTTAAGGAAGACCAGTAAAGTTCAGGGTCGATGCTCTGGTTGCAGACGCCCTCTGAAGAACCGAAAAACCCTGGAAGGTACAAGATTTAAAAGTAAATATGAAATATTAAAATTTATTGCAAGATGTAGCTACAGCCAATGTGGAGATATTAACATAAAGTAATGAGCCTTCCAGCAGACGCATTCTGATCTGAGTGGAGAAAGTCAAGATCTTTTCTATTCAAACAAATGAAAATGGATACAACCTGCCTTTGAAGTGTACCCATATGACTATTACTGACTGGAAAGAATAAAAGGATGAATAATGTTTTATTGTTGTTTTGATTTTTAAATCTAGTCATTCTTTATGGAAACAGTTTTTCATGTACGTAAGTAGCTCATACCATAGCACAGTGAAATTCAGCTGAGAGTTTAACAGAATAAATCAATTCCACACTGACTGGATGTTTTTGTTGGTTTTTGTTAATTATGATTATTTTCTGCTTGCAGCTAAGAAAAACATGACATGTAGCTCAACATCACTTTATATCAACACAAACATCTTTAACAGAAAATTTGTTCTGCGAAAAATCTGTTCGTTACCTGCATAAAGGTTATTTTCAAAAGATACTTTATTCTGAGACATAAGTTTTATTCAAAAGTTACTGAATATGACTCTGGAGAGATTCAAAGTCATATACATGTGATGCACGATGGTTTTCACCTTGTTAGAGTTGAAATAGACACTTCATAAAATACTTTTTGGTAAAGAAAGCAGTTGTCATCTCACAAAATCAAAATATTTCATTAATATCTTGTTTTTGTATATTGTTTGGTCTGATGACAAAACAAATGATACTTTACTCATAATCGATCAGGATATTCTTGTCATATGAGCTTCATATTCCCACATCTTGCTCTATGTTAAAGGTACAGGAGGTCAGCAGACTGGTGCCTGGAACCAGTTCTTCTTTACTGAACAAACGGCTTGTGAGTTGGGAAAAAGATCATTTGAAAACATCCTGTCATACACACACAGGAACAGCTCTGGAATCAGCTGCACATGAAACAACTGGCACTGGGGAGCAAATTCAAAGTTCTATTAACTTTGAATTAACTCTATATGTCTGATATATATATATATATATATATATATATATATATATATATATATATATATATATATATATATATATATATATATATATATATATATATATATATATATATATATATATATATATATATATATATATATATATGTATATATATATATATATATATATATATATATAAAAAAAAACAAAACAAAAAAATACATATATACATATATATATATATATATATACATATATATATATATATATATGTATATATATATATATATATATATATATATATATATATATATATATATATATATATATATATATGTATATATGTATTTTTTTTTTTTTTTTTTTTTATATATATATATATATATATATATATATATATATATATATATATATATATATATATATATATATATATATATATATATATATATATATATATATATATATATATATATATATATATATATATATATATATATATATATATATATATATGTATATATGTATTTTTTTGTTTTGTTTTTTTTTTGGGGGGGGAAAGAAAAAGATCACCACAAATTCACTACTTCTTTCAGATCTTTGGCTTCTAATAGTATAATTATAAAGAAAGAAACAGAACACCCATTTCAGCAACGCTACACCAACTGCCTATTACTGCGTTTGTGTCAGGATTCTGCCAAAAAAGGTTTGAACTGTCAGTGTGGAGGAAGAACATCTGGGGGGTCTGTGGTGTACGATCTGAGGAAATTAGCCACAGATCCTCTGGGCCCTGAGGCTTGTTGAGTGGTGTCTCTGTGGATTAATTTTGTGGTTTTCTTCACACAAAAGCTTCAAGAGGTTGGTGTCGGGAGAGTTGGGAGGCTTTCCTCTGGTTCCTCTTTGTGTTGTTTGCTGATATAGCCATGTGAATGCTGGGACGCTGTTTTTCCCAGCAGAAAGTTTTACTTGTCTGTGGGTTTCTATTAATTATTTAAGATATTGCATGTACTTATTTTATTTGTGAATAATTTGACCTTCTTGAACCTTTTATTGCCCATATGTCAAATGGCTCTTTAGAAAAATGTGATGTAAATTTCAATGTAGAGGCCTAACAACCATTGGGAAAGCAAGTAGAAAATTGCTATATTTAGTAGACACTCAAAGTGAAATAGGAGTGAGAATGATGTAATCGTTTTAAACACATTAGACAGTCAGAGATAGATGTCTTTGAGGCTGAACACTTATTAAATAGCAGTTCTTCCATCTGCTCATTGTGCAGGACACTGTGGAGGTCCCTCCAGTGTTAGTATTTATTTAAATGTTTTCACACAGTATATTTAGAATTTCATTTTTTTGTGGTTATTGCATTAGGTTGTTTACTGTTATGGTTATGGGTGCACACATTTAGTAAACACCACATATATATTTGCATCACTTATTTTGTTTTGCTGAGTTTGAAGGATTGGCTGGGGGTGAGGATTGTGGTTGTCAGTCAAACCAGGAAGTGGAACAATCCATCAGGCTGCAGGAATCAGGGGACTTGATGTTGAAGAATCTACCTCTCTCTACTAATGGCAAACTGCTAAAACATTTTTGGTGATAGGTTGTTTTGTGTTTGCAGTTGTGTTGTAGTTAAAATGTGTTAGTTTGACTTATTTATGTTTATGCATTGCTAGTCTTTGTCTCCTCTCCCACCCCTCCTTGTTTGTGTAGGCTAGCCTTTGTGTATAAATTCCCTTGTGTGAGGTCAGTTTTTGGTTTGTTGTCCTGAGTTAGGAATGCCTTAGTTGATTTTTTTTGGGCCCATTTTGCTATATTTTTTAGGTTGGCTGTTGAAAGCCTTTTGTTATGAATTTTTGGAAAAATAAATAAATACTTTTTTATGTCCTTGTGCCTTACTGGTTGGATCGTAACAGGCACATGTACAATCAAGTAAGTGTGTTTCCTTAATGTTGTATGTATAAAATGTGACTTAAAGAAATTTGACTGTATTTGACTCCTTGAAATTGGGCCTCTGTCTCTTTAAGAAATAAATTTTCTTTCCTACTCTCTGCCTTCAGTACATCATTACAACAATGTTTCTCCATTGTGCCATTTATAACCATTCTTAGGCATGCCACACTGAGAAATAGTTAGTATGATGAGCTCAGCAGACACACAGTTCCAACAAGTGTTAGCTAAGTGCTGCCACTAGTGTAGAGGGGCTGAATGGGAGAGGTGTGGGGGAGAGCTGCTTGGCTGCAGACTGCAGCTCCAAGTAGGAGCTTTGTGGAGCTGCAGGTCATGTCTGGAGCGCGGTCTCCACCATGACCTGGCACACCTGCTGATCATTAAACCTCATTAATGACAGGAGAGGGGAGCTGGCCACCCCTCCATCATTGCCTGAGTTTTATGTTCTGCAGCACCACTTGTTGTCACGTTGTGATTTTGCCTCATGTTCTTTTGCTAGTGGCTGCTGGTCTGTGGGGATTAATGTAAAAGTTATTTATGCGTACATTTTTTGCTTTTGCCTCACGTTGCAAAAGTAATGCATGACAATGCTATACTTTTGCATTACCTCACAATGTTTTGCATTTCCCTGCAATAATGTATTTACTAGTAAGTTTATGCAGCGTCTAGCATACTTAGTATTTCTGCTACAGTATAAGTCGTTGTGAGTCCTTCACATGTATGTTAATATCTAGTTTGTGAGACAGATGAAGTTTTACATCTTTTTCTTTAGGATTGCATGACAAACATCCACAATGCAGCAGCGAATCAGAGTGGATGAGAATGGACGGGCTGTTCATCCATTCTCTGAGACACAAACTAGACCAAACAAACTTTTGCCTTCTCCAGCAGAGCAGAGACCGTTTGTCTTTGTAATGTTTTGTTTGGCTTCTCAGCCCAGGAAAGGAAGCAAATAAGTCATGCAAGTTTTAGTCACACTTAAAGTTTTATTTATGTAATAGAATTGATTATTTCTATAATTCTGTCATATATAAAAGCTTGGACGTGAAAGAGTTTGTAGTTTGTTTTTACCATGTCTGTACGTAGGAGGTGTTCATCATAGAACCAACACCTGTGTTCTGTTTTCAGCATTTACAGGGTAGAAGGCTTGACCAAACGCCCACACTCATCTTTTATTGGTAAACAGCAGTCATTCATTTGAAACAAATTTTCTGACTGGATGTGTTGGGTAAACACAACAGCACAGTGACCAAAATCACAGGAGAATTTAAAACTTAGTGAAGAGAAAGAAGACAGTGAATGTAGTCACAGAAACAAAGTGATTGGGCAACTATCACTTTGTTGATAGTAAGAGAAACTATCAGGCTGAAACACAAATGTTCATAAAACCTCCAAAAACATATGTCTAAGAAACTTAACTATAAAAGTTGAAAGCCGCTGATGTATCCATCAAAAGCTTTTGTTGTGTTGTGTCGACGTGTTGCTGACTGCAATGAAGTGGGCCAGAGACTTAGACTAAAATTCTGACCATAATGAAGGACCTGTTGGCACACCAGGACACCTGGACCACGTACTTTAGTTGTACTGCTCTTCATTTTAATGTCTTAAATAAACTAGGCTGATGTGATTTTTGAGTGCATGTAAAAGTATAATTGTCCAACCTTATATCTTCTCAGTTTAAATTACAGTCACTTTTAAAAACCATCACATAAATAGATATGTTTGAGAAGTGGGAATTGGTGGTATATTTTAATTCGGTCTATTTCAACACAGAATTGTAGAGAAGCTGCATAATATGGTACAAGTAGCTTTAGATGCAGCTGCCCAAAGTTGAATTTCTGACTTTGAATAATGACCACTAGAACCACAAAATCTGGGAAATAAAAGAATTACTCCTCCATGTCTGAATGCCATGCACTGAACAGCAGTCTAACATTACAGACTGGATTTCCTTCTTTGCTTCTTACATTATTTTTTTATTGTGTCACCACTTTAAACCCCTGGCTTTGTGTATTTATCAAATCAGAAATTGTTTGTAAATTGATGAATAATTCGCAGCAGGGTGGATGATAGTCTGCAACAAACACAGCGGGATCTCAGAATTTATGTTTGAGCAATGAAATATATATTATTCATACAGGATCTGCACACTTTACACTTTTTGAAGCCTTAAGGCTTCAGCGTTGGCACAAGTTATGTGGAGCAGCACTGTTGAATTACTGTTACTGTTGATGTATTTCCCTTGTATGTGAAAATGTCTATCAGGAGATACAGTCCTTCCTTTTCAAGTTAACAACTTAAGCTTTTCATTTGCACCTACATGGAGTCATCCTTTAAACACTGATGGCTGTATGACTAACTCCAAGACGTTCACCACCACTCACCATAAGCACAAGAAAACACAGTTCCAATTTCCTCAAAACAACATAAATAATGATTCTGATGTATGAAGTAGCAAACTGAGACTGGAACCTTTTCAGTAAAGGATGTAGCTTAACCAGGATTAAAACTAATAATGTGGAGAAGTGACTCCACTCCTAACTTACCCAGGATGATCCAGTTCCTTAAGCTGCATCCAAGACAGAACCACCTTACAGTAGAAAGCATCCATGAACCATACTTCATGACCTCAGACAGGATAATCCACAGCTTTATCTTTATCTCTCTTATCACCACATCTGCCTGGAGCCACTATTGAGAACCATGATCAATACTAGTTTTCGGTTCCCCCTTAAAATTTTATTTTATTTTTGTATTTCAGTTTTTCAACTCTATCACACTATCAGTGGTTAAAAGTGGCGTTTTATGTTGAATTCAGAGAAGCTACTATTAATAATAAATACAATGAGCTACTTAAATTGTTTTTTTTTGTTTATTTGTTATTGCAAACAGTGCTTAGTTTTTAGAATTTGCTAAGACACTTAAATTGCAGTGTGTCTGCGCACATCTGGTGTAATGTTAGTGAAAAACATTTGAATTTCACAATGATTGTTGATTAATTCAACTAAATGTATTGTTATGATGCCATATCACAACAAGTGTCATTTCAAGTCTATTTAAAGCACAAATCCAGTAAGTACAGAAACATAAACTCATATCCACAACAATCAAAAAAATAAACTAGAAACAGATTCAGTTCCATTCATTCCAGTTTGATCTCAGTTCTTTAAAAGTGTAGTAAAATTTAGTAAACCAGTTTAGTAGAAAGTTATTTATCAAAGACCAAATAGATTTTGAATTGACCTTATAGCAATTCTTCTTATTATTATTTTTTAAGGTATGTACAATGCTGGCTCCATGACAACCACTGGTATTTTGCAGCTTTTTTGTCGTAGAGCAACTGTTATTAATATGTGATGGTTGGATCCTTGGTAAACCACAAGGCAGTTAATGAAAGAAATTGATCTTTATAAGAAACAGTTTTGAGTAATCTTTTCAAAATGTAATTGAGGCTGATTGATTTAAGTGACATGCTGGTGTCACTTAAATCCCACCATGATTTTTGTAAAGTATATTATAACAAGTATATATACTGTTATATATTATAAGTATATATAACAAGTCTGTAACGAAACACTCACACGTAGAAAAAGAGACATTTATTTTTTTCTATTTTTTTTGTCACAACATATGTTCCACTGCAACACTTTGGAATACATTACCAAACAGGCCTTATTTAATCATCTGCAACACTGTCACCTTTTTATGCTGTCGGTCGCATCACTGCATTGTTACTTAGGCTAATGATACAGTGATGACAGTTTTTCTCCTGTGAATAGAAGATTTCCTGGAATACTTGTACATCTACAATATTTTTACGTAAATTGTGAAATACATTTATAGATTAACCATGGATTACAAATTCATAAGCACAAAGATAGTTTGCTAATGGGATAATATAAACATAAGGCAAGTAATTGACTCTGTTAGACTGGTCATGTAATCAAGAGGAAGGTCTAAATGTTTTAGACACTGAAATTCAAACACTAACATGTTTAATATTCACTTTCAGTGCAGAAGAAAAGGAACCTAAGTAATGAACAGAAGCCGCCTGTTTTTTTTTGCACTAACTTGATAGAAGAAAAAATGCTTGCAAGTCTTGTCACCTTTTGCGGCACCATTTTTACTTTGTCGTTCATCAACATATGTCTAAGGAAACGAAACATGAAAGCTGACAGCTTGTGCACTGCAGCTCAGCTGCGGGCATAGGCGCTCGTCAATATTTACATGAAACTCACGGGGGAAACAGCTATCATGGAGGAGCTGGTGTCATTGTCACCCTGATATTCACAGTAATGAGTGTCTGTATTTGCATGCCCCTGGGTTAGAAATGCAAATTGTGTTGTGGGTAAACTTCAGAAGTTCAGCTTTTCTTGCTTATAAGAAAAACTACAAAGTATCTCAAGCAAACACCATGGAATTGATCATGAAAGAAACATTTGATAAACATTTTGGGTCAAAATTTTTCCCATAATGGTTTTTGTAATCCTTTCCTGCCATCAATCCCCCTAACATTTACATATATACAGATCAGGGGTTACATACAAGACAGTGTAATAAAGGATGATTTTCCCCTTTCTCACATGGTTGTGAATTGCAGCAACATGTTAGTTAGATACCCATTGATCATCACAGAGAACAGGGCCTTTAGTAGAGGGATGCTGTCACAATATGGTAGGGAAGCCAGGCAATTGCCAAGGTACGGCGTTTAAGAGGTCCCCAGAGGACTGTAGAGCTGTAAATAATAACTGTGATAATGGACAATGTTACAGTGAAACTTGGTGAAAGAAACAATGAAGCCCATTGAACAGCACAATTTGATTCCCTGAAAAGGGAACCTGCATTACCCCATTAAGTGAAAGGGGCCCTGTGACTGTCTGAAAAGTGCCCACAGAAGTTAGTGGTAAACTTAAAACAATGAACCACACAAACCCTTCTGAATTTTCAAAAAGACAACAAACTAAGGAAGAAAACTGAAAAATAAAACTGAAAATGGAGACTATTACTCTCAGCTGCTTACTGCTTACTCTCTGCCTTAGCATCATGACTTGATAAAAGCCTGAATTTGTTAGCTTATGTGCTAATCTTGTTAAAACAACAGCATGACACTGACATCTTTTAAAGCAGAGTACCACTTTGTTAGTACTTTTTGTTTTTCCCGATTTACTGAACTTATTCAGTAAATTGTCTACATCAAATGAGGCTTCAGTCTACACTGTTGTGTCCTTGAGCAAGACTCTTCACTAGCCTTGCATGTAGTAATGTCCCCAGGTGATGGAGCTTCTTATATCTCAAGTCTTGATATTCTGGACTAATTTGAAAAAACAGACGAAGGCCTTCAAACCATCCTGCCTTCAGATATTTTGAAATGTTACTGTGCTTTGTCAGTCATTAGTTATGGGATTTATTTTTTCTCTTTTTAATTATTTTACCATTTTTATGTTGTCTTTGTGAAGCTGCTGTGATTGTGATTTTTTATGTGAAAGGTGGTGCTATAAAGATAAAATACCTACTTTAGAGTTTTAGAAATAAATGTCTAATGTCAGATGTACCTGTAGAGCACACCATACAGTCTGTGTCTTCTTAAATAAAACACGATTTATAGACTAGAAAATAAATCATATATATTACATTGTTCTGCTTTCCACTCTGCTCATCTCATCCCTTGGGTGTCATCTGTCTTTGAGGTGTTACCAGGTGCTTTTTGTCTATGGATTTTTAATTAAAGTATTTTCATTTTTATCTCTCTATAATTAGCTTTAGAATCTATGTGTTTACTTAACTTACTTTGTAACTGGTAATGTCATACAATAATTTAAAGAAAAACAGCTGCATCTGTCCACTTGACATTTAGTGGCTCTACAGCATGAAAAAAATCTACATTGTTTTATCTCCAGCAGCCAATTAAAATCCTCATTAGGAAAGAAACTGACATTTTACCTTGTTGCTCTTATTAAACCTGACACGATTTTAGCTTTGTTTGGAGATAACTTTTTTTTTTTTTTGCTGCATGATCCACATGTAGATTAAGATTCTTAATCTAAACCGATTATCAGTTAATATATGGTGTTGAAGAAGCAGTTTCCATTGTGAGCGGAGGAGGGCACTCTCACATCACAAAATCGTAAATCTGTATTTGTAGGTTTTCTGCTTCAGTTGAAACAAAATGCATTTGACACAAATGCACTCACATTGCTGCTGCAGCCACACCAAATGGATGTAGCCAAACACACCAGCCTCACACAGGTGAGAGTCCATAAGTGCTTTAAAGAGAAACCAGCACATTATGTGTTCTTGTATGAGCATAAATGTTCTATTGGTCGTGTCTGTAAGTGTTCAGATGAACAAACAAGAATATCCACAAACCTGCAGCAGAAGGCAGCTACAGCTGAAGTGACCTTGATAAAAACCTGCATATCAACTCCTGCGTTAGAGGATACATTTTGCAGTGATATGAGTTTATACCCACAATTAAAATAATGTGTATGAATATACAGTGAATTTGTCTAACCAATAATAAACTGCATGACTAAGAGGTTTATTTAAGCATACGGTGATGATCTATTTTATTGTTTGACAGTGGTTTTATCTTATTTTTTTGCAGTAATCAGCAGAAAATGCAAGAAACAGAATAAAAAGGCAATAAAAGCTTTCAGAAGTTGAAGTATATTACAAAATCTTGGAATTATTATTTTGGGAGTAACTTTGAAATGTCAGTAAGCTTTCACCTGAGTTATATTTTACTAGCTACTAATTTATGTTTATCTAACTTTAACAGAGAATAATACAAACAATAAAACAAGTAAAGATAAAAAGATCTAAAAGATTAAAATAAAAAAGACAAAACCATGTAAGTCTTTATCAGACCACATATTCAAATTACTGAAGCCTGTTATTCCAGTCACTTCCATTGCCACCTGATGCACCACCTCTCCACTGGTTCCATTGGCCCCGGTGGGCCTGCTGCTGGGGAGATGTTTTAACTACATTCATGGACAAAATTGCTGGTAGCCTTCTGTTAATGACCAAAAAGCCCACAGAGGCAAAAATAAAACCTTATGAAAAAATTTTTGAAAATTAACCAAACCCAAAATATTTTCTAAAACATTTAGCTGGATATGGAGAAAATTAAACCCAAATCAACTTTTTTTTTTTTTTTCAGAAAAACTGTTTAGTTTTGAAATATTTGGTCTAAAATCATGTACTGCCCTCTTTATATTGAAGGGTGGCCACTGCTTGGTTCATGTCTACATCTCAGCCCTGAATTTTACACACACACACACACACACACACACACACATATACATATATATATATATATCTATATATATATATATATATATATATATATATATATATATATATATATATATATATATATATATATATATAGATATATATATATATAGATAGATATAGATATAGATATGTGTGTAACTATGTAATCATTTTTCATGTTGTTTTATGTCATCAGCCAGGATGTTTGTGGGTGTTTTTAACTGTTGAAAATAAAATAATTGTGCTGAGAATGCTTCCAGTATGAAGGAAGCGCTGTGTAATTTTAAATATAAAAGATCCAGATGTTTTTGCTTAATGTGGCATACAGAATGAGATCCACAAGGTACTATATGAAACTGAACTCTACTCATAAATGATATTTATTTCATATTAAAAAGTACTGCTCTGAAAAAATAAAAGGTTCATAAAGAAATTACATAAGAAGTCATCATTTATTCTGCTGTTGTATGAAACAGGCCTGCTCCCATCCCACCGCACTGACTATGACTGGGTTTATAATGTGATTTGTGGTTGTAATGTCACAAAATATTAAAAAGTTCAAGGGATACAGTGTGACATACTTTTGCAAGTCACTGTATGATGTCACCAAGCAGGAAAAGTTATAGACAGACTTGGAGGCATATTGACAGGTCTTCAGGTACTTTTAGCCAAAATTCATGGACACCTGGACAGTCCCAGAAAGCATTTAGATAAATTAGTTCAACGTTTAAGCATCATGTGACTTTCAGGAACTGGTAATTGTTCTTACAACAAACTATGTAAATATGCTTCCATTCTATGAATTGCATTAGACTCCATCTACAGGTGAATAGCCTGTTAAGACTGGATTATTTTGAATCATCCGATGGAAGAAAAAAAATATCAGTTCCTTGTAGTTTTGAAGGATGAAACTGAGGCTCCTGAGTTATAGGACATCTGTGATCTTCAAACACAATGTTACCTTCAACAGGTTGAGCTGCTGTGCAATATGTGTAAGGTTTATGACTTTGTGTAATATTCAAGTGATACATTGTGAAAATAATATATATATATATATATATATATATATATATATATATATATATATATATATATATATATATATATATATATATATATATATATATATATATATTGATACAATAAAATTCTGCCGGTATTTTACTGTAAATTAGAGACTTTTTTGTCCTTTACAGCTTTGACCTTCAGCTCACCTGACTTTCTGTTCTGCCTACAGTCATGCTAACTCACCCACTCCCACCGTTTTCCTCCAGGTAGAGGCTGTTCTTCTAACTCTCTTATTGATTCTCGTCAGTTCAAAACTTATTACTGTGACTTCTGGTCAACAGGACTTGCTTTGCTGAAGGACGTTACAGAGCTGTGCTCAGATTTGCTCTAATTTATCCAAGAACCTGGAGATCCAGTTATGGATGTGGTGGAGCAGTTTCTGTAGGCTTCATGTTCATTCATCAAATACGTCTTAGTAGTTCTGCTGTATTGGTCATTTCTCTGATTACTAATCCACAAATATTAACTCTGGTTGAGAACTCTGGTTGTCATTTGCTGAATATGTCTTCTTTGTCCTGTTTCGACTTTCAATGAAGGTCAAGAGGTTGTTTTCCTTTTTAAAATCACTACCTGCATTTTCCTGGTATCTTCAAAGTACTTCAACATGGTTTGCTCATCCACACTCAAATGAAACTCCCTCACACAGTTTACTGCTCTACTGCTCATCCTCCATGACTCATCGTGAACATCCTGTTTTAGCAAGCGGCTCCACAAATAAGGACATTGACTACAATAAATATTTTCAGCCTACATGAAGCCTCAGGGGGCTAAACAGTCATAGTGAATCACTGCAACCAAGTTAAATAAGGAGGAAGGGGATGGAACTGAGCCTGACCTTTATGATACATTGAAATACACTTTGGGTGTATTTTGAGAACGGAGTATTGCTCTATATCCTCTCCCAGAAGTTGGTTCATTTCTCGCTGGTCTTTTTGTCAGTGAGAAATGAACTTCACAACCTGTGATGTGAAGTGTAATTAGGCCCTATTTTGGGATGGATCTTGATGGGGAAAAAAGACCAATCTATAAAGCCATAGCTTACATGTTATTACAGGAAAGCTATTAGCGATAGCTTGTTGACAGACAGCAAACCAGGGCATTAGAAGTTGTGGATAAAGCATCTCTTAATGGCTCAGGGTGTTTGACAAAAGGATGAATAGGTTAATATTACTCAGACATGACTGTTGTGCCTGATACATGAGTCTGATTTCTCTCTCAGGGTTTTGCTCACATCACTTCTGTTAACTCTCACTGCAGACTACGTTTACATCTGACATAATGAGATTCATTTGTCAGAATAAAAGTAGTTTTAAAAGCAGTAACCTGGGTCGAACTTTCTGGTACAGTACTTGACTAGTTCAAGTCTTACTCACAGAATGGGAACTTCTTTGAGCCAACATGTAAGCTTTCATCAGATCAGACAAAAACCCCATGCAGAGTACACCAAGGTTCCATCTTGGGCCCCATCTTATTTAATATCTACATGTTCCCATTAGCTCAGATTGTAACGCATAATATAAGTTATAATAATGATGTAGATCAGTGTTTCTCAACCTTTTTCGGGCCAGCGCCCTCCTAGCCTTTATCCAGGTCCCTCACCGCCCCCCACCAAAGAATTTGCAGGCTACTTTGCACTGACCATTATTGTATCATTAATATTACTGTCACTATTGTAGATGTTTTGATTTTTATGATTGTTTCTGTATTTATCATCAAAAATAATTTCCCAGAGAACAAAAAAGCCATGGGAATAGTAATTATTTTCACAGGTGTCTATGAAAAATGCAATAAACATTCAAGTTAAAATCTGTAGGCCTAACAGCAGCCAATCAGAGTGGAAAAAAATATTCTTATTTTGTGCCATTTTCTAGTTTTTAAATCTTGCACAAAATGATCAGATAAAAGTTGTACAACATGCCAGTTTAAACTTTGAACTATTTGCAGAACGACTGAGCTCTGCAACATTAAAACATGGATAGAACTGTAACTACATTAATCATAGCTCTTCTTCTCTTCAGTGTTTCTGTTTCTGGTGGTGCAGCTCTGTGCTGCCTTCAGGAGAATGGGACATCAGAGTATCATCCATAAACTTTCACCCACATGGCATTTAGTGTGCAAACCAGAGCTTTCAATGGAAAAACAAAAGTTCCAGGTCCTTTTAATGCCCTACAAATATGAGACAGAAACATGGATTATATCTTTATATAGACCTCTCTATTGATTTATAGATTAATAGTTTTACTGGACAGAAATTACAAAGAACAAATCTGGTTCTTAATCAAATCCTAATGAGTCAAATTGAAAGTGTCATGGAGTCACTGAACACCACCATGACATTAACACTGACATGGAAAATAATATTGAAGAAATATATCATCTAATTAAAAACATAAGTGATAAGTTATTTACTGTTATGATCTGTAAGATATATTTATTCTCAGTACTAGCTGTGGTCTCAACAAAGCCATGATATTTCAACAATATTATTTTACCTTTTATCTGGAAATAGTGTCTGTTTATTCTTGCCATACAGTCCTCTGTATTAATTATTGCTCGAAAGGTCTTGCCATACCAGTTTATTCCTCTGTATTTACATTAGTTTCTTAGTTTATTCTTGCATTTTGTTCTTCATTCATTTTCATTTAGTTTTCTCTAATTAGTATTATCCTCTCTTGGTTTATTGTTATGTCCACTTTAGTTTCTTTCCTGTTGTTAGATTTATTTTATCATTTATTGACCATCAGTAATCTTCATCCATCACCTGCTGCGCCGCCTAATCATCATGTGTTTCACATCATGTCTTGATTTTTTTCACTGTTCAGCGTCGGATTCTTTGTTTTTATGCCATAATTCACATCTAGTTCGTCGCTCCGTTTTATGTCCCGCTTCTTTTGTTTCAGAGTTTTGCGCAATGTGCGCATCTTTTTTTTTTTTTTTTTTTTTTTTAACCCCCAAAGGTGCGCAGAGGTCGGGAAACGTATCGATGGGGAAAAGACAGACTGACACAAACCTTTTAAAACAACGGAAACAATTTCTGCATTCTGATTATTGAAATTTAAAAGTGCTGTGTTGTTCTATCACCCCCGTTTCATACCGGACCACTTACAGCTCCGGTGTTAACGCTATAAAATGAACGCTCTCTATTATGGTATCACCCATGGAGGGATTTCTTTATTTCTTTATTTAAATTGGTTCATTTTTCAGAGGGATACACAGTGAGGTGATTTTAGCTACCAGTAGCAGGAGAACGGCCAAGAAGCTAACAGAAGCTAACAACCACTGAATAGAAGAAGAGCTGCCATCGATACAGTTGCAGCCAAGCATGGTTTAATGTTACACAATACAGTTTTACCAAGTTGGTCAAAGTCTAAACTGGCATTGTTGTGCATTTAAAGTGTAAAGTTTACCTTCGACCAAACGTAAAAATGTCCGCCAGCGCCCCCTGCTGTCCTCTGAACGCCCCCTGGGTGGCGGTACCGCCCACGTTGAGAACCGCTAATGTAGATGACACACAACACTACATTATGATGTTGCAAGGTGACTATGAACCCATTCAAGCACTGAACAAATACATAGAACACAATGCATGGATCTGACATAACTTTATTCTGTAAAACAGAAACAAAACTGAAGATATTAACTTTGGACCTAAAGAGGAATGATCTAGAGTCAATGCACAGCTGCAGCTATTACAGATAGAGGATAGAGATCAGGCCCGAAATCTGGATGTAGTGAAGGACTCTGACCTAAACCTTCAGGGTCACTTAAAGACAGTTATTAAATCGGCCTTCTATCACCTGGAGAACATTTCTAGGGTCAAAAGGCTAATGTCCTAGCACAATCAAGAGAAACTCATCTACAGTCACATCGATTACTGTTACAGTGTCTTCACAGATCTACCTAAAATATCAAACAGCTGCAGCTGATCCAGAACGCTGCTGCTCACATCCTCACTAAAACCATGAAACTAGAGCACATCACTCCAGTCCTAAAGTCCTTCCAATGGCTCCCTGGAGCTCAGCGAATAGACCTTTAAATGCTTTGGTTAGTTTATAAATCAGTGAGTGGCTTAGCACCAAAATACATGGCTGTATCAACCTTCCACCACTCAGGTTTTGTAGTTCCAGTCTGCATTGCATCTCCTGAACCAGAACCAAAGATAGAGAAACAGCATTCAGTTTTTATGATCCTGTAACCTGGAAAAAAACTTCCATAAAAATGCAAAACTGCTGAAACACAGAGCTCCTTTAAAACAAGGCTAATAATGCATTGTTTAAAGTCGGCTTTGATTAATAATCAACTCATTTTAGTCTGAATTCAAACTGTTAATCCCATTTTCATTATGCCACTCAATGATACTGTTGTTTTAGGTTTTAATCATTGAAAGCCCTTTGTATTGCTTAATGTGCTGCCTTGGCTTTAAGCAGGTATAAAACTTACTTTTCATCCTGCTTTCATTTCTGTATCAAAAATATTTTTATTCTTGAAAACATCAATCTGGGTGTAATTATATTTATGTTTTTTTTCTTAGAGGAACTAGAAGATATTACTTTTTAATAATATTCTGATGTATTAAATATGAGTGACTTATTGTTTGTGGTGTTGCAAAAATTGGATTTTATACAAAGGCGTTTTTCTTTCTTTTTTCCCCCTGCATGATAAGAATAAAAACACCAGCCAGGTGAAACCTTGGGTGATGGTCTAATAAATCCTGAGCAACGGCATCATGGCTGGTAGAGAGCAGGATGTGATCTCTGGAACTGAATGTTTCCTATCTTTAATTTGTCAGATTTCTTTCAGGTAGGTGCATTACTGATCCATGAGCTGCATAGCTGGCAGAACTGACAAAAACATAACACAAGGTATTGCTTGAACACGTTGACATTGTAATATTATTTTATTAATAGTGTGTTACATACAAAAAAGGAACTGAGACATGTCTTCATTTATTACTCACAATAAGGACCTTGAAACATGCAACATATGTAGAACCTGACATGGTTCATACATGAAGCTTTAGAACTAGATCAGGACTGGTGTTAGAATCTGCCTGGTCCCATAATATAAATGATAATTGGTAATATATCAAGAACAATCACTGTTTAATATAAATATATAATATAAATAGGTATACGATGCAAAATTGGATCAAAACAAACACTTTGAAACAGCAGGTACTAAGGCCACTTGGAGAAAGGACAGCAGTCAGAAAAAGACAAGCTACATGAGTCAAATGTGTCTTCCAGCACTTTTACTTTTTTTTTACTGTCTTCACTAGGATGGCATTAAAACAACATTTGTTGTTTTAATGTGTTGATCTGATGCTGGAGCTCTGTCTCATTTGCCTGAAACTGGACAAATTCTGTTTTAATATCATTGTCATTCATTTTACCCTGTTATGATGAATTTGTCATAAATGAGTACATCCCTTTTTCACATCCAACTCATCACAAGTTAAAACCTAACAGGAACTTTGACTCTGAACCGAGTCAAACAGCAATTTGAAGGTCTGTTCTAGTTACAGCAAATACATTCAAACCAGAGTCACTCGCAAATTAGCCCTCATAGATATAGACACACATGCACCTGATTCTAAAACACATTCATAATTCTTGATTACAAAGGGAAGTAAATAGAGGCAAGGCTGAAGTGTAGGAGGGCTAATTGAAGTGTGTATTAGTGTACATACGCGTGTGTGTCTCCTAGCAACCAGCAGCTCTCCGTCTCTGTCTGCTTTGAGCCAGCTGAGCAGGCAGATGCAACAGGTGCTCTGTAAAACATGAGGCGGGAGTGAAAAGATGAGTTTAGAGGACCAGCCAGCAGCTCATGTCAAGCATTACTACTCTGTATGTGTTCACCTCGAAATGGGATGTGGGTCAAACAGTATGAGTTACTGTAAATAACTTTATACAAGAGTTTTACAAAGCTAAAGCTCAACAGTATGAGAGAGTGTGCACCTGTTAGTCTGTTAGGAACTGATGATGATGAGCAGTGGCTAGATGGGGTTTAGCATATGGTTGGAGATCATCAAGTATGATCTAGTCAAATAACTACAACTGAATAATGACCACTTCAGACTGTGTAAAGAGCAGAGAGACAGCCTTTTGGCCTGATGCATGACAGCAAGACTCAAGAAATCTGACTTTTGTTGTGTTCTGTGTTTTCTGTGTAGTTATTTTGAGGTTTTCTGTTTAGTCCAGTCCCTGTCCTGTCTTCCCTGTTGATTGCTTCCCAGGTGTGTCTCATTCCCTGATTACCCTCCCTGTGTATTTAAGTCCACCTGTTGTCTTTGTCTCTTGTCGGATCCTCGTCTCTCTTGTCGGATCCTTGTCAAGTGTTAGTCTCCCTAGTGTCATGTTGCCTGTCTGTTTCCCCTGAGCTGCTTGCATCTGGACTGTTTCAACATTAAACCTTCATCTTTGTCTTCTTCAACCTGGGTCTCAGTGTTCTTTCTCACCTCAATCAACCACAAATCATGACAACTTTTTGCAAGGGGGATTTCATCTGACCAGAAGAGCCAAGGTACCATGACTACAAACTGCTCCAAATACGCAAGACCCCAAACACCTCAAAGTTAGCTTGGTACCTGTAATTATTTGTCCAGCAGATAATTACAGGTTGCCCTGAAAATACCAGTCAACATGGTGACACATGGTGATGGGAGCATCATGGTTTGGGAATGCTTCCCCTTAACGGAGATGGAAAAGATGGTTTAAAGTTTATGATAAATGGCTTGAAGTGAATCCATGGCAGTCTTGGTTAAGGAAAAAAAAAAAACTATGTTAAGACATGGGTTCCAAAATACACTGCTCAAAAAAATAAAGGGAACTCTCAAATAACACATCCTAGATCTGAATGAATGAAATATTCTCATTGAATACTTTGTTCTGTACAAAGTTGAATGTGCTGACAACAAAATCATCAATGGAAATCAAATTTATTAACCAATGGAGGCCTGGATTTGGAGCCACACACAAAATTAAAGTGAAATGTTCCCTTTATTTTTTTGAGCAGTATACATGCAGGCCACACTTTTTAGATTTCAATTCATGAAAGCTGTTTAAAACTACATGTCCACTTGTCACTTCTACTTTGTGTTAGTTAATTAAACACAATTCTAATGAAAATGTTTAAAGGCTTGTGGTACGTTACAAACTTTTAAAAATGGAAGAAAATGTCATATGACTGTCTAACTTTCTGAGATGACTGGCAAGAAATATTGCACTTATTGCACAATATTAAAATTTTTTCAGATGTACATTATCAATACACATACAAATTTTATAAATCATTTTATACTTCTCTTACCTACTTGGAATTATTACACACACATTGCCAGCCAATCTAGCTCCTGCTCTTACCTGCCCTTGTCCTGTAATAGAGCTGCATTTGAGGAGATAACTGCAACAGAGGAGACACTCTCATCGTAAGGTTTGGCCTGACTGACTCAAATACAACAAAACATTCCACTAAAACCTTAGCGTATAAAGTACTGTTTAAACTACAACATTTAAAAGACACTATAAAATAGTTAAGGAAGAACCAAGTGCTTCCTAACACCAAAATGACACCATGTAACATGATCAGTTTAAGGTATTGTAATGACGCAGCAGACCACAGATGTAGTCCCGCCAAACGGGTTTATTAGTAATCAGAACGAATCGCTATATCCGAGGCCACAGCTCACAACTCCAACAAACCATTGCGCTCCCCCAACTAGCTTCCTGCTAACACCCCCCTCGAACTCCCTCCTCCTCCGGTCCTGTCCTGCCCCCCCCCCCCCCCGATCCCCCACCCACATGACAGATCTATCACATGTGAGTGGGAGTCAGCAGAGCCAGACAGGGGAAGGCCATAACTTTATACACACAACAATAAAGATCACAATGTAAGATACAACAAATACACATAACCATATGCCCATATGGGCAGCAGAACCAAAACACAGAATCGTTACAGTATTTAATCAATAGGAACAAAGGTGTGTTCTCTTTCCTATAGAAAAGTGCAAATTCTGCACAATGTGGTAATGTGGCAAACAGCCAGTAAAACTGGGAAGACTGGGAGACAGTTATAAAAATAAAAATTCCTTTATTGTCCCAATTCCAGTGCAACAGCAGCAAAGTCACAGGGAATCAAAGCCAGTAGACTCACAGAAAGATAGAAACATAAAATATGTAAAAACTGAAAAAGAATAAAATAAAATAAAAAATACTGTGTAGTAATTGCAAAATGTTGTAAAAAAAATAGAGTGCCATTATAAAATAAAAACATGGACACAGAACTATGAAGTCATCTGCATACATTAGGTGACTGATTATGTTGTCACATTTGAAATTTCATACATGTTAAAAAGATAATGGGCCGATATACTTCCCTGACCTGACCTGACTCCAATCCCAACATTAAATGGATCAGACGTAGCATTACCAGATTTCACATGCATTTACTGATGCCATTAGCAATAAACAAGGATTCTGATTAGATACTTGGGAACTGCTTGTAGAAAAGCTTTTGATGATTCACACAATCAAATGCTTTAGAGCAGTGATCCTCAAATCCAGGCAGCTTTTAGATGTCTCTGATTCAACACACCTGAGTGAAATAATCAGGTCATTAGTGGGACTCTGGAGAACTTGACCTCACTGAGGAGATACTTCAACCATTTGAATGAGATGTGCTGAACCATCAATAAAATACATAAATATTACACACAGCCAAGATCTCCTTTAAAGCAAAAATGCACAACTTGCACGTTTAGGTTTGTGTTAAAACCAAATAATGTTTGGGATTAGAAGTAAACTGGTTGTCAGAGGTGGTTCTTGATTTTCGAGATTTTCTTCTTCCAGTAAATGGAACTTCAAATTTCTAAGCCAAAACAATGGTACTTAAAAATGAATATCAGTCCATATCAGCACAGGAGGTTTCCTTTCCTCCTCTTCATCTCCCTCCTCCTCCTCGTCTCCATCCAGTATTGACGTCTATGACTCTGTCACCCGCCTCACCGGTTTCCAGGCAGCTCTCTGGTCCAGTCATGTAGTCACTACTCCTGTTCTGTTCTCTGTGTCCTCGTGCCGTGTCTGTGCGTTTTTAGCCTGGGCTACTTAGAGATTTCCTGTAGTTGATGAATTAGTGTTTTGTCTGAAACTCTTTTTGCGCTTTTCTGACGCTTTGGGGTGTTCCGTGCGTCAGAGCATCCCGCGATTTTCCACCCTTTAAATCTCCTCTCTGGTTGCTCCCTTGGCTCCTTCCTCTCTTTCTCCCTGTTGAGCACCGGGCGATTATCTGTCACCGCCGTGACTTCTAATTGTTTCTTGGCAAAGTTGGGAACCACAGAGGAGAAGGCTTCAATGAGTGCTCCTCCGTTGATCCGGGCGCCCAGCCCGCTGCCGTTTTTGGGAGGGACGAGCAGCCCCAACACCGAGGGAGGAGGTGGGGAAGGGGGAGGCGGTGTGATCTCCTTCCAGATCCAGATAGGCATGAGCCGGGAGCCGGTGCTGCTAGACGCCGCGGAGCTCAACCTCAGTCAGGTCCGGGAAGTGGCGTGCTCCATTATCAACCAGAAGGTAACCAGCAGTTTGTCAGACGCTCAGCGGAAGTTTTTAATCTGTCACATTGCAAACAAAATGCATAAATTTAACACAAAAACGTTTTTCATAATCCCTTAACCACATCCTGATGCACTTTGCAGTTTATTTGTTTACTGAGCTTTATCACATGTTCTTAAATCTAGCTAGTATAGGATACTAATAATAATAATAATGCGTTTTGTTTATGTTTGTGCAGGACACTTTACAAGTACAACAAAACAAAACAATAACAAATGAATATAATAATACACTAAAATGAAAACAGATGAACCGGATATCAAAGTCATAACACTAATATGCTACACCTGCAGATGGAATCATCTCTTTAAAACTTTGGAGTCCTGGAGAATTGTCCTTTCAACTGTGTCCAGATCTTCTAGAAAACTGTCAACAGACGTGCAGCACTCTGATCTGATACTGACCACAGCACAACTGGGACATTCTGGAGCACAGTTGGAAAGTCAGACACAAATTTACCATAAGACAACAAAACGACGAAAAAAGTGCATGTTTTGCCAGAAATACATTGAGATATGCTGGCTAATATAAGGTTCCTACATATCATATTTCCCACTCAAAAAACTTTCACATTCAGATGTTTGCAGATATTTCCAGGTGTGTAAAACACAACCATTGTGTGTGTTACTCTTATTAATGTAACATCCTTTGCACAGTTGGTAAGATATGAGCTGCATATCTGTCAAGCAGCTGACTGACGACTGAACTCAAGCAGATAGCCTGACTAATTAATCAGCTGCTTTCTCCTTGATAAGTACTTAATAAATTACATATGTTTTGGCCTAACCAAACTTAGTCTGGGTTAGAAACATGCCCAGCATTTTATGGCCATTAAAATAGTAATATTTCATACAGTTTTCTAAAATGAAAACAAATCATTCATCCTTTTTAGTAAAATACCAAGTTCCTTACAGAAAACAAAGTTCAAATGCCTGACAGTGAAACAGGGTTTAGTGTGATAATTTAAATGTAAGTGACCTGACAAAATACAGACAAGTTTTCTAATAATGTATTAATTTTTTAGGAGAAGAATATGTTATCTAAACTGACTTAAAGTAAATTAAACAAAACAAACAAAAAGCCCATAACAAAACAAATCAACTGGTTTTTCTCGCCACCATCAATCATCTGTAAAAACTGGCAGTGAGTCATTTATCTTACTTCTTTGCACAGTTTATTTTAGCCACATAGGACGCGCTTTGAACATGGACATCATGTTTAATGTATTGCCACACAATTTCAGTTGGATTTGAGTCCTGATTTAGGCCACTTTGAAACCTTCACTTTGTGATGAATAAGAGAAAAACCATATTACACAAAGTTCAGAGCAGATTTTTTTTAAGTATCTGGTTTGCAACCATCAGCAGTTGAAGAGTTGGATTTTCACAGTTGAGCCCTTAGGACACAGTGACCTCATCCTAGAAGATGGAAACAAAGTGCCAGAATCACTAGAAGCATGTGGGATAGTTCTTAACCATTGCCATGGATTCTTGACTCACGTTTGTCTTCTGATGTGTGGCAGCTATGTTGTGAATCCCATATGGAGCTGTGAATGAGAAGCACACAGGTGCAAATATCAATGAACTATAACAGAAGGTTTTTGTTACGAAGACGGAGGGTTGGTGGAGGTTCTGTGTGACTGAAGGGTGAAACTATTTTATGTTTAACATTTGATTTATAATTTCATCTTCTACATCTGAATTGTAAATGAATCAAGTCATAAAGTGCCTAAAGAATCCCATCTGTATTGCTCACTCTTAATTCATTCTTTAACAAAAGGGTCATTATAATTTTTCATAAGGCCACATTGGTTTGGATACCTGAAATCATCATTTGAAAATTAAATTTTTTTATTCACAGTGAAGCCTGCCTGTTTGCAGTTCAATTTTGTGCGCTCACCCATCCACTGATTTTTCTGTGGAATGTAACTCAAGAGTTATTCTCAGAATATCTACCTATTTTACACTGAGTTCATTGGCGTAGAAAAAAAATCATATTTCCCAAAAGTGTTATTTTTAATAACAGCAATTTTGATTAATCAATAAGATGCATTTATGGCCCAGCCACACCGGAGGGCCACTGTACACATCTTATTTTTGTCTTACAAGATGTATGTATTTGAGGACTTGAAACATTTTAACTGTTAAAAACAGGTAAAATCTGCAAGTGGGCAAATATTGTTTCAGGACACTGTGCATGATTGGTTGTTTCTGAATATTTAGAAGGTGAATGCTTAGAGTACAACTGTAGTGATCAGAAGAATGGTTTCTACATAAACATATATTTTCCTGATAATTGGTCAGGTACAACTCTTTCAAAATCCCACATTTCATGATTTGTCATTTTTAGCTGTAACTGAAAACAGAGTGAACTAATACTGAGCTTTAATTTCTGGTCTTCTATACAGCTTTCCAGTTATATTCTTGATTTGGTAGCTGGTCCTATTGTTACATTAATACCATAACAATTCCCTTGTGTGATTTTCCAGAAGAAATACTTATGGTTATAATCCCCTTCACCATCTTCTTTTGATGAGTACATTTCCAGAAAAGGATGCATGATTAATTTTTTTTTTTTTTAAATCAAGCCTCAATTGTCTGAATTGATTTTTAACTTTGGGCTTATTAAACAATTGATTCACAAGAACATCAAGAAGTCTCCTAAGAAACTGAATGTTTGTTCAGTGATATTCTATTTAAAGCAAGATACACAACGAAATATGATGCGACTTTAGCAAAATAACTAAACAAATGTAAATGTCACAGTGTTGGCCTGGAGCAATTTTTTAAATTGGAGTCCATAAGGACTGTCAACACTCCTGATCTGAGCAGATGTCATCAAACTACAAATTTTTGCTGATTCTAAATAGGTTACCTCAGTGGCTCTGCTGAGTACATGGCTTATGGAGACACTAATCATGTATTCCCAACAGAATCTCTTTCTTTTCTTGCGAGAGGATTTCCTTGGTGTCTCAATCTTTCGAAGGCTCATATTCCTGTCTGGAAAAGGGGATGTTTCAACAAATGTTATGAGAACTGCTCGATCCTTAAAAACAAGAGAAGCTTTCATGGTAATCCCACAGAACTTTAACAGGTGATTATGAATAACACCTTGTTTTAAAATGTGATAGACAACACACGCCGACATGAATGAGGAGCCATTGCAATGTTTGTTCTTTGAACGCTGAAAAGTTTATTCTCTTTGAGGTTTGCAAAAGATTGGATTTGCTTACCTGAGTGTGTTCCTGATGTTAGATGCAGTGAGTACTTTGAAATTCAACATCAAAAAAAAGTTTCCAAATCAATGCTTTGATAATCATGGTGAAAAAGAAAGTACACACTCCAAATGTGTAGAGCTTGATGTTTTTTAATTAGGAAGTGACTGTGGCAGTTAGGAGCCTGTCCTGTAACCGGTGAGTTGCCGGTTTGAACACCAACTCCGTCTGTCTGTGTCATTATTTCCAAGAGATTTCACCGATCCTGCTTGTATGTCCATGCTTTAAAAATACAGAGGGCTTACTTTGAGTGCTCCTAAAGCAGCTGGTGGCCAGAAAACCTAGAGGTCTGGGAGGAATTCAAACAAGCATTGGTGGCAGAATGTCAGTCTCCTGAAGTAAGTTCTCAGAGCACCTGCACCTTTAGTCCAGACTCAGAGTATTTTCATGTGGCGCAAAACTGCTTTTTGAATATACTTAAATCTGTCATCTTTTGCTTCAGCGAAACTTTGAGTATGTCATCATGAGTTTTGTAGAGAACATATACAACTTTTGTGGAGAGCAAGAAGTTTTAAGTTTTAAGTTCTTCCACTCCTGCTGGAAGAACCGGGAGACAAGCAGTAATATTTTAGAGAGTGGTATGACGTAAGAGCCAGAGGAGAACAATGCAAACCAGAAGAGGTGGAAGTAATAAAGAGGAAAGGAGGAAAACTATTATAAACAGTCTGAAAGTAACTTAAATAATAAACAGAAAGAAACAGTAATTTAATGAAATTAAATAAATAAATGGCAAGACCTAAACAGATAAACAACATAGAAATGATCGAAAGGTGAACAGAAATTAAACCCAAAGTTCCAACACCTTTGAGTCTAATGACTATGTGGTAGAGTTTGCTAATATGTTTAAAAGGCTCCTCAGTGCCAGACTGCAAGGAATGAGTGACTTCTGCTCAGAGACTCTGAAAGCTTTGAAGTTGCTTTGATTAATTTTGTAATGGAAGATTGATCACTATATTTGATTTATTTGATGATTCTTATTCTTGATGATTTTGATGATTGCATTTGACAAAATGTAATGTAAATTACTGGTTTCACTGATTACTGTATTATGATCTTATCATGTAAATCACTTTGAACTGCCAGAGACGACACCAGTGGAGTGGCAGACCAGGCTTTTGGTTTCTAGAGGAGTTTGGAGAGTGCCCTTCAACTGACCAGGGTTTATACTTCAGTCTCCAGAAAACATCTATAGTGTCGGAACGAAGTCTCCATTCAGTTGTCCAGCTTTGGGTTAAAGAGCAGAAATGTGGATTTTGTTTTGGTTATAAAACAGAGGATCAGATCTTCAGTGTGGTTTGGTGAGGAAATCAAATTAGTTTGGCTGTCCTGCCCATTTGAGATTTGTGAATCCAGAGAAGGCACATAACATGTCCCATTAACAATGGGTATTGCTGGTAAATTAGTCACTTGAATTAGTTGGAGCTTCTGATAACACTGGTGAATTCAAGTGAAGTTGAGCTTCTTTGTAGCATGGATAAGGATTCCCCCTGCTTTCCTTAGTCGGTGATTTCATTTGTGATGTTCACAGACAGTACCTGAAAGGGTAGAAGTCCTGGAAATGAAATTGTTTTGTTTGGGAGCCTCAGAGTTTTTGCAGTTTGTTACTGTTGATGTCTTAGTACCTGGTTTAATCTAACTCTAGTTTGTTTGCCTATAAAGTCTGGTTCTTTTGAGGAGATGTGAATGCACAATCAAACTCTGATGTGGGCCAAAAAAAAAAAAAAATAAACTCTGGTTTGCATACAAACCTAGGTCTTGATTCAGTTGAGTGAACTCTGGTGTGGTTCAGATGCATATGTGAATGCCAAGTGGACCAGAGAACACTTCAACAGCATGAAGTGGACTCCAGCGCAGGGTGTCTAGGAATGGCTCATGGTTTTTTGCTGAAGACAAAAGAAAAATCCAAAACAGTTAAACTCTGGTGCCACTCGATTTTTCATTTATATTTTGTGTAGAAACAAAAATCTCAGTGTCTTCTTCAGATGTTTTCATTCGTTTTCCTTCAGTGGTTCTTGGTGCAGCGCCCCCACAGGTGAGGGGCTGAACAGCTGTTTTAAAAGGTTGGTTCGTTTGACACAGAGCAGTGTGAAAGCTAACCACTCCACATGAAAATGTAACAAACGTTGCAGTTTTGGTCCCCAATCGAACCAAGTCTCCTGGACGTTCAGGTGTGAAAACACCCTAAGGCCCAGTTTAGTGTGAGGTGTGCACAATGAGAATCCATAAAGAAATTATTTTAATTTAGAGGTTTTCTAATTATCACACTAAACTATAGTCATCATTACATAATGTCATGACTGATGGATGCTGTGCAAAGCCAACATCACAGAGATACTTGCCCAGATCCATTGATTCTCCATCTACTACATAATACACTTTAAGATCTTGGTTCTCACTTACAGGGCTGGCCAGGCACTGGTGTACATCTCCTCAGATGTCCCCAGCAGGATCCTAAGGTCATGTGACCAAGACCTGCTGGTTGTGAGACTGAAAGATCTCCCCCTTAGTTTGAGGGAAAAACTCAGCTTTTTAAAATTGCTTTTAACTAGAAACTGTTTTTAATTGTTGTTTTTTTGTTTGTTTGTTTTGTTTTCTGTACAGCATTTTGCAATCTATATCTTGAAGGGTGTTGCAGAAATTAAGTTTTATCTACTTTGATTAAGAGGGTTCAGATATATTGCTGAGTAGTAGCCCACTGGTTAAGTTCCTAGTGAGAGATGAGCAGAGGAGTTCTCACTCCTTTCGATTCATTTGCATGAATGCTATCTGAACTTATACGAGTTTTTGGGTCAGATCCAGAAAATACATCATAACTTAACTTTAATTCATGCAGCAGTGATGCACATAGGCTATGAACGCACGTATGCTAACACCTCTACTCCTCTATAACTGTAAAAATGGAACTGTGTGTACTGTGTATCAGTCCGTTGTGCTTTCCCTTTGTTGCCTGGCAACTGATGATGATTGGGACTGTGAAGTGTCCTTGTGAGGGCCGTTATTAGAGACACACACATACAGACAGGCCGTTGCTTTCCAAACAAATTGGAAGATGATGAACAGATGTGTGTCATATCTCTTCCTGCTTGTTTCAAGTCCTCACTTTTATTTATTCATGCCTCTTTCTTTTTACTTTATTTTATCCCCCTCTCAGCTTAAAATGTTATGGGTAATTCTGGTTGTCCTTGACTTTTATATATATGAAAAATGTTTAGTTTTAAATATGATTTAAAGTGTGCTCATTCTAAAGTAAATTATTTGATTTTCAATTTAGTTTTAAGGTAGAAATATTCCATCACTTGCAATTTAAAGAGACAGTTTATCCACATTTGTTATGTTGGTGTATGGCTACACACCAAACTTACTACCCAGTGATTCTTTTTTTTAACCTTTTCTGTTCAGAATTGTCAACACTTCTGATAAAACGTTTCACAGCTTAAGAACTGTAATGTGTTCTTTCATCACCCAATATGTGTTAAAAGCACCCAATGACAGGTTTATTGACATTATTGTGCATTGACTTAAATACATCAAAAATGAATTATTTCTGGCTCATCACAGTATTTCAAATATAGCTAAACACTGTAAAATCACAAGCTGAGCTCACTCAGACTTGGACTGCTACATGGTGACTAGATGCTTCTAACGTGATCCTTGTTATCTATCATAAGCACTTTATCTACACCAAGCACAGAAACAGTTTAAGGCAGTTTTGCAATGATATTCAGACAGTGGTCTCCAACTCCAGTCCTCAGGAGCTACAGTCCCTGCTCTGACACACCTTGTTCAAATGATTAAATGATTAAACTCTTAAGCATGCATCAAGGTTGGCAAAGGCCTGGAAATGAGCAATTAATTTGACTCAACTACATTGGAAGACGGATGCATCTTAAAGGTGTGGGGAAGTAGCTTTTGAGGACTGGAGTTAGAAACCACTGGACTAAGAGCTTAAGAATTTATATTGATGAAAATGAAGGAGCAGAGGCTCAATCTACTGTTCATTTACTGCTAAGACTTACTTTAGTAAGTCTTAAGAAACTAAGTGGTGAATTCTATTCTACTTTGTGTGCATTGTGGTCAGTACATAGAAGAAACACTACAGTTACCCATGTCTCATAGAGTTCTGCTCTTGAATTTTGGTAGTACCAAAAGTTTGAATGAATTTTGGTTGGTAGTACCAGGGCTCTTATCACAGCTCCTGACTCTCACCCGTCTGTTTCGGTCCCTTGCTCTGCTGCTTTCACTTAGTTTGAGCCTGTGACTGTCTCACTTTTAGAGGATGTGGTTGGCCACATTAAACCATCAGGTTCACCCTGTGATCCTGTCCCTCCACGACTTTTTAAAGATATTTTATCTAGCATAGGGCAGCCTGTTCGTGCAATTATAAATAGCAGTCTGTCCTCAGGTGTGGTCCCTGCTAGTTTTAAACATGCAGTAGTGAGGCCACTGCTTAAAAAACCTGGCCTTGATCAAACTGTTCTAGCTAATTATCGGCCTATTTCGAAGCTGCCTTTTCTTTCTAAGGTTTTAGAAAAACTTGTGTACTGTCAGCTGAAACAGTTTTTAGATGACAATGGCATTCTGGAGGTTTTCCAGTCAGGTTTTAAAACTCTTCATAACACAGAATCTGCTTTAATAAGAGTTTTTAATGACGTCCGTCTTGCATGTGATTCTGGTAACCATGTTGTTCTGATTTTACTTGACCTAACTGCTGCCTTTGATACAGTAGACCACAACATTTTAATATCGCGATTACAGCATATTGTAGGTATTGGTGGCAATGTTCTTAAATGGTTCAGGTCTTACCTGGAGGAGAGAACATTTTCAGTGAATATTGGAGACTCTGAATCATCTGCTGCTTCAATGCCTTATGGTGTCCCACAGGGCTCAATTCTGGGCCCACTGCTTTTCCCTTTGTATTTACTGCCTCTGGGTTCTGTCCTCAGGAAACATGGGATTTCATTTCATTGTTATTCTGACAGATTTATTTGCCCCTGAAACAGAAGGATGTTCGTTCCATCAAACATCTCCTGGCATGTCTAGGTGATTAAAGCTTGTTTGGCATTGAACGTTTTATATTTTAATGAAAGGAAAACAGAGGTGATGGTGTTTGGACCCAGTGGTTCCTGTGAGTCCTCCTCTGTTGACCTGGAACCCTTGGAGGTTTATTTTAAACCTATTACTAATCTTGGTTTTAAGGTGGACAGTGATTTTAAATTGGACAGCCAAATCAGAGCCGTGGTTAAGTCCAGTTTTTATCATTTAAGGCGATTGGTGTCAGTGAACTCTTTTCTTTCCAGGCAGCATTTTGAAACAGTGATCCATGCTTTTATTTCGACTCAACTGGATTACTGTAACTCACTATATCTGGGAGTCAGTCAGTCGCTGCTCTCAGGTCTGCAGCTGGTTCAGATGCTGCTGCACCACTTGGGACAGGAACTCGACAGAGGGAACATGTGACCCCTGTCCTGGCCTCACTTCACTGGCTGCCTGCATATTTTAGGATTAATTTTAAAATTCTTATGTTTGTTTTTAAATAACTGTATAATCTTGCCCTGACTTACCTCTCTGAGCTTCTTCACCCATAGATACCTTATCGGTGTCTCAGGTCCGCAGATCAGCTGCTCTTGGAGGTACCGAGATCCAGAAGGAAGCTCAGAGGGGACAGAGCTTTCTCTGTCATGGGCCCCAAATTATGGAACAACTTGCCTTTGCAGGTCAGAGAGGCCCCTTCACTGTCCACTTTTAAAGCTCGTCTTAAAACCCATCTATTTTACTTGGCTTTCAACTCCAGTGGGATCCAGTTTTAAATTGTATGTTTGTTTTTAAACTGTAAGAGTTTTTTTAATTTTTTTTTATTGTTATGTTGTGTTTTAATGTACCGCACTTTGTATCAGCTGTGGTTGTTTTAAAGTGCTTTATAAATAAAGTTGGTATGGTATGAATTTCAATCTTTACTTGGTGTCCATGCTCCCAATAAGTAAAATCATTTGAAAGCAAAGGCTGTTTTAATGTAGTGAAGATTATAGTCAGCTATTTTATTGCCTGAAGCCAGATGAATACCATCAGGTACACAAATTACAAGCTTGTTTTTAAGATGTACAGCTCTGGATGGTGTTTAATTTTCTGCTCATAAAGACCTGGAAATATTCTGAACTGGCTTGCTAAAACTCTCAAGTTATTTATAAAGGCCTCATTAAAGATATCCAATTTTACACAACTGTATTGTGTTGTAATTTTTGTTTAAAAAAAGAATAAATTTCTCTAATAGTAAGCAGTGTGCAATGATCACTTTTTTGTTTTTATTTAATAAAGCTTGTGAGGAGGAGTGTAACCGAAATCACCCATTAACTGATGGTTAAGACTTTGTAACCCTTACAGCTTTCAGCTTTGGGTTGGATTATGAACTAAAATAACTTAAATGGAGCATTTGGGGATCTGCAGGTCTAACTGCTGTGCAGACTTTCCAACACATAAAGTCTTAAAGCTGTATATAATAAAAAGATTGGAAAGATGGAGAGGAATCAGCCTTGTGTTTTGTCTCTATGACAACAAGAGCTGCAATGCTGCTATGGCGACAGCACACATAAAAAACTGTATCTATGAAGTGTATCATTGAGGAGCCGGGTAGAGAGGCAGGTGAAGGTCTGAACAATGAGGCTGCTCAACCTCATGTTCTTTCTTTTTGTCATCATTTTCTGCTCACGTCACTCCTTCTCTGCTCCTGCATGTCATATGCTCTTCTCTGTTTATAGTGAGTCATTTTACATATAAATATGATTTTCATATTTTGGCATTTAGGCGTATTTTGAAAGTATTTTCGTTC
Organism: Poecilia mexicana; assembly: GCF_051168715.1. Lineage (NCBI taxonomy): Eukaryota > Metazoa > Chordata > Actinopteri > Cyprinodontiformes > Poeciliidae > Poecilia > Poecilia mexicana. The sequence continues at coordinate 1,666,754 of NW_028263391.1, forward strand.
AGTAAATTAAACAGAAACTACTTGTGACAGAATGTGGCATGTTACGTTATCTAAGAGCAAAACAACTAAATAAAATCCATCCTTTCTTTTTTGCTCAATTTTAACTTTAACATTAATTAATTTAACATAATTAAAAATTATGCTGTGCCATGATACTCCAACTACTTCCTGTCATTTTCTTCTTCATGGTTTCCACCAGTGGCAACATCTGGTGCAAAATGTTTGTTTTTTTTTGTTGTTTTTTTTGCAGTTTTACGAAATAAACCATCTCATCCTAGCTCCAAAACATTTTATTGAAAAGCGAACGTCTTTGCAAAATGTATGATTTTACATTTGGCAAAATTATTTTCGAGATATCACATTGTGAAATTTTATGGTCAGTGGAAGTGCAACTGCTGAGATATGCAGTGATTATTTGTTTTTTGTTTTCCATTTTCTAAACTCTAGACCATTTCTTTCAAGTGTTAAATAAATAAAATCTGCTTATATTTGTGCTTTCTGTTGTTTTTGAGTCAGTATCCTGCCATTTAAAGGGCAACAGCTTCATTAATCAGCCCTCAGAATGCAGTTGCAGTATGCATTCTGCATTCAGAATGCATACTGCAAGAATATAACAGTTACACCTTTCCCAAAAGCTGACAAAATTTTCTTGACTAAAAACATATTTTGTTCTCTTTGTCAGCTGCCAGAGTGTGGATTCTATGGGATGTATGAAAAGATTCTCTTGTTTCGTCATGACCAGACATCAGACAACCTGCTGCAGCTGCTGCGCTCTGCCTCGCAGATCCAGGAGGGTGACCTGGTGGAGGCCATTCTGTCAGGTGAGAAAGGAGGAAGAGTGTTAGAGCATTGCCAAACAGGCAAAACACTCTGGATATTGTGGAATACATTTTTGTGAGTTTGCAAAAGTGTATGATAGGTCTTGCATATCATTTTGTTGAACAAACAAATCCAGGTCTCCATGAGAATTGATCAGTTAGGAATTCTGATTCTGAAGATCTGCTTCAGTACTCTGACCAAACAGACCAGATGTCCTGAATAATATTCTGGTAAATGTAAACCCAATCTGATGACTTCCTATAGTTTGTATAATATGTGAAATATTAAAAAAGCAATATGTGATATTACACACACTGATACCATGCAGATCTAGTTGTTTGTCAGTTTCTTAGAGCCTAACTTAGACACTTAGAATCTAAGTGTCTAAGTTAACCACTTAAAGCCATGTCTTGCTTGTAATACGTTTCTTAATTAAAAGTAACGTTTACTGCATTCTTTAGGCTGAGATGATTTTCCTCACATTTTAAAATCACAGGCAGACCTGCAGTAAGGTTGTTTCAGTAGCACCTGACAAAGAGAAATGGCACAAACTGACAAAGTGGCTATTAGGCATGTTTGAATCAATTCCAGAAATGTTTGTCTGCACCAGAGAGTGTACTGTTGTGGGCTCACATCCTGAAACTGATGTCAATTCTTTGAGTGAGGTCCTCATCTGTCCTTCAGACCGTCTCTGGGCTCAAGTACTCAGTTGTTTATACACAGCTGCAGTGGTCTGACTGTCAGTGCTGCTCTGACAGTCAGACCACTGCCGTTTCCCAACGTCTGTATACACTACCAGCACAGCACAGTTGAGTTTGTGTGGGAGTGTGTTTTAATTTGTCACCTGGCAAGGTGAGAAATATTTAAAAAAAAAAAAACTTCAACAAATGCTACGTTGTGAGGACCCACACTTCTAATAGGGTCCAGAGCTCAGGCGCCAGGAGGACAAGCACTGTTTTTGGGATAGGGGGTATTTTTAGGGTGGGTGGATGGATGGATGGATGGATCTGATAAACTGAGTACCCAGTCAGTTACCTTAAATTATATCACTATTCAGCACATTTATCAAATACCTAAAACAGTTTCAATTAGCTGTATTTTAAAATAAGGAGATCTTTTAAAAGTAATATTTCTACAAGTAATATTTTTCTACAAGTTCACAGTTATTATGATCTGATCTTCTGCAGCTTCAGCCACTATGGAGGACTTCCAAATCCGTCCACACAGTCTGTTTGTTCATTCATACAGAGCTCCAACTTTCTGTGACCACTGCGGTGAGATGCTGTGGGGTCTGGTACGGCAGGGGCTCAAATGTGAAGGTAAGAAAGTTTAGGCTCAAAAGCAGAACATGATGAAAGAAAGGAAAACCCAGAGTATAATAACTAAAAAACAAAACAAAAAAAAAAACTTCTTGTTGGACTTTTGTTTTCCAGGATGTGGTCTCAATTATCACAAACGCTGTGCATTTAAAATTCCCAACAACTGCAGTGGGGTGAGAAGGCGTCGCAATTCAACGGTTTCACTAACAGGAGGAATTGTTAATGTGGGCCGCCCCCTCTCTGCTGAGCCATCACCTCCCCACTACACAGATGATGCTTTGCTGGTCAGTTTTATTGTAAGAGAAGAAGAAAAAAATGTAATGTTATTTTTAGAGAAATAACTGACTGCATTATCTTATTGTGTATGTTCATTATGGTACAGTCTCCTGTAAGTCCCAATGTTGAGGTAAGTCCCTCCAAGTTCATTCTTAGGAATTTCAAAATTAGAGTGTGAATTTGTGTAATGAATATATTCAGCATAAATGTCTTTTTACTGTACAAATGCAGTAGCAGGCTTTTACAATCTAGAGGTTTTTTAGTTTTAACTTAAACTTACTATTTGTTTAGAACAAAATAAGAGATTTCGAACTATGAAAATATTTTGGGTAATATCAAGATTATAATGTGGACAGAAAAATAACAGTTATATCAGGGGTAGACAATCCTGGTCCTCGAGGGCCGGTGTCCTGCAACTCTTAGATGTCTCTCTGGTCCAACACACTTGAATCCAACAGCTACAGTCAGGTTCTCCAGAGTCCTGCTAACGACCTCATTATTTGACTCAGGTGTGTTGAAGTAGAGACACATCTAAAAGTTGCAGGAGACCGGCCCTCCAGGCCTGGAGTTTCCCACCCTTGAGTTAGATGTTGAAATAATCCTTAAGGTAATTAAAATAAAACTGAGTAAAGCCTGAAAGTACAAAATAGACTCCAGTATTGTTTCTATAATAAAGGCTGAATATGTAGCCTTAAACCACACTATAACACATCACTTTTGTCATGCTAGCCTCCTTTGCTTTAATAATAAAACAAATGAATCATTCTGTTTTGTTTCCTTCAGTGTGTCAGAATTATAATTGTTTTTAAAAATGTCACATCACCAGCAAACTTCATGGTTGTTTGTCGTTGCGACAGAAGAACCAGTTAGAGTATTACCCTGGCAGGGAGCGGCGAGCTAGCACCCAGTCATACATCGGACGCCCCATTGAGCTGGACAAAATCCTACTGTCAAAGGTCAAGGTTCCCCACACATTCCTAATCCACTCATACACCCGGCCAACTGTGTGCCAACACTGCAAGAAGCTGCTGAAAGGCCTCTTCAGACAGGGTCTCCAGTGCAAAGGTATGTACATTAGCGATCTTAACTTTTAAGTCAGTACCTGTACTTAAATGTCCTAAAGTACCTTATTATGGTGGGGGTTGGTGAAGAGTAACTGCCTGGTTCAGTAGCTAGCTTACTCACTGTAACGGTGACCTTCTCCGTTCTTGTCTTTCTCAGATTGTAAATTTAACTGCCATAAACGATGTGCTCTGAAAGTGCCAAACAACTGCCTTGGAGAAGTTTCCAGAAATGAAGGCAAGTTTCCACACACAAAACCATCAGAGCTCATTTCATACTTACACATATAGATGAATGGATTCTCTTGCTAAAACAATCTGTACAACAACCCTGACAGGCCAGCTATTCAGGCCTGGTATTTCTGGACCTTCACTCTACAGCCAAGCTTAATGTAACTAATAAAGTATAAAAAAATAAATAAATAAAACTATACAAAGATGATTGGATGACAAAATCAAATGTGAAAAACTGATTTTATATGAGCTTGTTTATCTTTAAAATGGAACTATTTCCAAAAGTGACAAATGTTTGTAACATTATTTTCCAATAAAAAATCTGTTGTATAATTAAAATCTTTTTCCAGCTCCTTTAGGTAATTCACTCACATTAGTTGAGGCATGTCACCGATTTCTTATTGTTAAATCTATTTTTCATCTAACTGTTGTCAGAGCATTGCTAACTCTGACAAATTTAATTTCATGGGTTTCATTTCCAGTTTTTTTTTTTAATTGCATTCTAGTCTGAGTTAAATTCTTTATTGTTTGACTTTAATTGTTGTGTTACAGATCTTCTGAGCCCAGGAGCAGAGTTGGATGCTGTGATGGTGGAGGGTTGCCTTGACGACCCCAGTGGTGACCGACGTGGTAGCCTCCTTGATGACATGGATGAAGCACTAACTTCAGATGGGGGCTTAATGCTGGACACCGGATCTGCTGACCTTAGTGACCTGCGTGACCCTGACCTGGATGACTCCAACCGTGCCATCAGGTAAACACTCCAACAATTCATCCACAGAAGCTGGAACAGAACCAGGCTGAGGCTGTGCTTTGTCTGTCTGCCTGCAGCCCATCCACCAGTAACAACATCCCACTGATGCGAATTGTTCAGTCTGTCAAACACACCAAGAGGAAGAACAGCAATGTGATGAAGGAAGGCTGGATGGTTCACTACACCAGCAAGGATACTCTTGTAATTGATTAACACCTATACTTTTCACAAATTGTGGAATATTTTACTCGGTTGAATACTGTTCTTTATTTTTTTTGACAAAAACATCTTTTACTTAGTAGCACAATTTGAGTTTGTGGCTGAAACAGTTAATTGGATTAATTGTGATAAATCAGTTATTGAAATAATCAATGATTATCAACTAATTTTGTAACTGATTGGTCATTAATTGGAGTATACAGACACAGAAAAGGCAATTTGCTGACACTTAGCTGCAATTAAGGCATAACTTTTATTAAAATTTTTATATACTGCATTTAAAATAAAGAAATATTGTAGCAGATGATCAGACGTTCACTTATGAAATCCTGTTACTACATTTATCCAAAGAAATTATTTTATGTAAAAACTGAATTGAATTATTCGTGGGCTTTTCGTATTTATAAAAAAATGTGTTTCTAATACTAAATAAAATAAACTTAATTGGTTCAATGAAAAATCTGCAGAATGTGCCATTTTTTATCCAGTTAATAGATCACTCATCAAAACAATCCATAGGATGTTTGATTACTAACATAATCATTAGTTGCAGTCCAATTTAAGTTTCAAATGACGTTTAGAGAATGTTTGCTCCTTTTTTTTAGAAAAGGTTTTTAATGACGATAGAGTAAAATCCAAAATTATTTTTCTACCAAAACAGCCTTTTGATACTGGCATTTCTCAGTTATTGCTGGTTATGTTTTCTTTCCTCTGCTGACGTCTCTTTTTCTCTCTGTTTCAGAGAAAACGCCATTACTGGCGACTGGACAGTAAATGCATCACCTTGTATCAAAATGATACAGGAAGTAAATACTACAGGGTAGGATACACACTACCAACCTTTTTGATTATTGAGGAAGAATCACATTCTTTGATATAAATGTGTTGACTAGGCATTTTGAGGTCTTACAGGACTAATAGACTGAGGAACTTATTTGTCTGTCTGTCTGTCTGTCATCTTCAGAATACATATTTTATTACCCCTTACATTTGTTTCATAACACATATAAAAACAAGGTACATAAAACCTGAAATTAATAATCTCAGTGAAATCTCTTTGTCACATAATTATGCTTTCAACTGAGTATTGTATTGTGAGGCAGTATTCTTGCTGCTGCCATGTTACTCTTTTATTCAATATCTTATTATGTCCTTTAGAAGCTTGAAGGAGAACATCTTGCAGCAGCAGGGTGAAATAGCTTGATTTTATTTTCCAGTTGTTGCCATGGTGATTCAAGATGTCAAGGCTTCACAACGATGGATTTGTATAGCTCTCATGCTCACTCTGAACTTAAAAATACTCAGAATTCTTAAACCACATTGAAGTCAGTGTTGTGCAACCAGATACTATTCTTTCCAATTCAGAGCAGTGTTAATTTTGACAACATATTTTTATTTATTTAGTTTTAATCTTAGTCTTTTCCCTAAAATATAATTTAGTTTTAGTCACAATTCAGTTCAATCTCATCATAATCATTAGAAAAGGTATCGTCATCATTAACAAAATGAACACAGATTCAGACTAAGGGGATTCAGTAAACCCAGACATTATGGAAGCTCCTTTCTGAATTCTACTCACCTCCCAAATGCAAATCCAAGAGAAACCATACACCATCAAGAATATGTATCTTCACAAGTTGTGCTCCATTTATTTCCTTATCTGTTTTCAGGAGATTCCATTGTCAGAAATCCTGTCTCTGGAGCCAGCTCAGAACTTCTCTCTGCTTCCGGAAGGAGCCAACCCTCACTGTTTTGAAATCACTACAGCAATGTTGGTTTACTATGTCGGAGAGAACCTGTTGAGAGGCGAATCATCCATGACTGGCAGTAGCATCCTGGTGAGAGAATGATTTGAATTCTATTTGACGTGAAATGATGTAAAATTGGCTTTCAGTGCATGAGGGTCTGATGCACCCACATTGGTGTTTAAATGATTTATCAGAACAGAACTTTGAGTAGATTGTGTTATGAGCGTGCCTTCTTCATCCTTTTGTGTAGAAGCCAATGTATTTTCTCAATCCCAGCATGCTTGGTGTTGGTTACAATCTGTATTGTTTACTTTCAATGAATCCCAGCGTTTCAGAAATAATTGAAAGTAATTCTAACATGTAGAAAATCATTTGGTTGTTATTAGCACTTTAGAATCTTCATAGAAAAAGACAAATGCAATAGCTGCATTTCCATTAACAACAAAAACTGGTTTGGAAGTGTCTTCAGAATCTGCCTTTTGCAGACAATGTGGTTCTGTGGCTTCATCACACCATGATCCACTGCTTTCACTGGAGCAGTTTGCAGATGTGTGAAGATCAGGCTCTCCAAATCTAAGGCCATGGGCATGAGACAGAAAAGGGTCGAGTGCCTTCTCCGGTTCAGGGAAGAGATCCTGCCCCAAGTCGAGGAGTTTAAGGGTCCCATGGTCTTGTTCACAAGTTCTCCTCACAAGTGGGATGAGATCCACAGGGAGACCCAGGACATGCTGGAGGGACAACATTTCTTTGCTGGCCTCAGCATGAGATTCGCCTGGATGAGCTGGACAATTAGCTGTTGAGAGAGAAGTCTGGGCCTCTGCTAGCCTGCTGCCCCCGTGACCTGACCCCAGATTAAGTGGAAGAAGATGGATAGATTAAAAAGTAATAATAATAATTTAAAATATTTCATTTTCACAAACTGGTTTCAGGTCAGTGGAGTTGGGCAGGATGTGGCTCGGATGTGGGAAATGGCCATCCAGCATGCTCTTATGCCAGCCGTCTCCACAGGAATTTGCCACAATTTCCACCGAAGTGGGCACAGTAAGACACTGATCAACACAAGACCAGCTCACCTGCATGTATTTTATGAATTAAAAATGTAAAAGACTAAATTATTATGAACTTTGTTAAACAACCAATGCCTAAAGCTTTAAGACTCATGTCCTTGTTAAGGTTAAGTATTAACTGTTGCACAATCTGAGATAAAGGACAGCGTAGGACAGGATACCTTCAGTGAATCATTATTTCAGTAACAAAACTAGCCATGATACTGAATAACAGGTGTGAGTCTTTAAATTTACCCTCATCATTTCTTCACGATTTTGAAGATATGGAAAAAAATACAGCAAAGAACTGACATGAGTGAAACAGTTGTTGTCTTTCATCACCACTTTTTGACCAGCTAAGAGTCCATCAGTCTGCAGCAACAATGTGTGTCCAGCAGAGCTCACGCTGTGCAACAGTCACTTAAACCTCAACATATGGACAAGTAAGAAAAACAAACCAATACATAAATATCTCTAGCAAAAACAAATACATTTTAATCAGATAGAAAAGCCAGTGCATAATGCACAGTGCTCCTTTTGATGATATCATGTAGGTTAAGTTCACGTTCACCACCAGCATTTCTCATCAGTAACAACACCGCTTGCAGTACTCTGTGATCCCCATGGTTACCAGTTGAGTGTATTTAGAACATTAAGAGTCAATCCAACTGGTAGAAAACTCTGAAGACAAGAAAAGGTGCAATTTTTGACACTTAACCATTAGCTTTGAAATATTCCGACTGTAAATACTAATATTGTGATGAGGATTTGTTTGCAGTATGTTGTATCACTCTAACCACAACCTGAGTTATAGGCTGCTGCGACCTTTACAGAGCTGTGTGTGAAAGAAAACTCACAACAACACAAGGGCTAATGTATTAGCCATAATGTCTCTAAAAGGAGAACAGAAATTAGGAAGACATTTAGATAAAAACGTTGCTTCTGAAAACTAATCACTTGAAAATTGAAGATATGTCGTTTGTACTGCGAATCCGTGTATTGTTCACTACTTAGGTTTTCCATTTCAAAATAAAACAATAAAAAATAAATAATCAGGTGCAGTTTTTTGGGAAACTAAAACAACGGCCACAATTTTTGTCACTTTAAAGGTAAAAGTGAAGAGAAGCTGTACATTTTGGGACATTTTTTAGACGTTCTGATTTCTGGCCTGAAGTCATGACCTGAACTCCAGGCGCATGTTTTCATTTCACACTTTAGAGGCAGCACCAGTCTCATCCTGTTTGTAGAGGGAGTCGACCCATTTCAGTAGCAGTTGATGATATTACAGGAACAAACTGATAATTGTATGATTTATTTTAAATTGTTAGTGATTGAAGCAAAACCCTGTGGACTTTAAATTAGTTTGATTTTACATTTTTACATTTAGTTTTAAAACACTGAAAATCTAAAGAATTTGTTTTGAAACCAAACAACGAACCAAACACTGACTACTGAACATGGAATGTTTTCTCAGTTTAACTTTCCATTTAAATCCATCCTTTATTCTAATTTAACTAAAATGCCAGGCTGAAGTTTGAGAACGAATAAATAAAGGACTTCATGTGAATGCATCTGAAGTAAAATATTGTAGCACTGAAGAACATGCACAAATAGAAAATCATCTCCGTGGTAAATGACTTGGATACAACTGTTCTTGTTCAAGCTGAATCCCCCTGCAGGGTCTTTGCTCTCCTTAGACTGACAATGCCCACTCAAAGCCCATCAGAGATATTTAAAGCTTCGGTGACGTCAAACTGTTCATGACTAATCCTTCCAAAGAGTCAGACCGAGGTTGCTTGTTGAACTAAAACAGTCGTCTACAGGCTTCAGGTGTATGATTTAAACAGATTAAAATTTTGATTTAACATCAGATCACTGCCAGAGGAAATGAGAAACGACAGTTTTAACGTTTAAGGGTTGAGTTACATGGTCATTCTTCCCTTTTTGACTGATAAGTTGCACCAAGAACTGAATTTTCTTTGATAATGAGTCAGTGTGACAGTTTGGCTCCATTTCTTCTGTTCTGATCATCTTTGTTTCTGATCAACAGAGGAAATTTCCATCAGTATTTCAGTCTCCAACTGTCAGATCCAGGAAAATGTGGTAAGAAGACTCGCACACACAAACGCGCACACACACATGCAGACGCATACACACACAAGCATTTGCAAGGTTACAGAGTTGATGGATTTGAATCAATTATGCTTTTTGCTTCCACTGACACTTTTCAGATTTTTGCCGTTGTGTCAGCATGGGTTTATGTAACTGAAATGTATATTAAAAGAAAAAAGCTTGCAAGCTGCCAAGAACATCATGTCATGTTTCCATGCAGACATGCACCCTTACCATCTCCAAGGTGAGCAAGTATCAAGCACATCAAATGGAGATTACTGTGATTACTCACTCAGCTACATGGTTTCCATAGAGACTATGGTAATTAGACCACAAACTATGAGGAGGAGGACGAGGTTTATAATATTGTATTCCTGTCGTCTTTGCCTGAGGTGTGATATTAGCCTTTCTGTGAACAAGGAATGAAATGACAGCGATTACGGACAGCAGAAGCAGGAAATATTTTCTAGTTTCAGACTCAAAGCTGATATTGATCTGTGATGCTGTGTTGTGACACACTGTAAGGCACAGCGCTGTCTCTGGGCTCCAGTCCAGTCCTGGATTCATTCCTAAATCTGGGAAGCTCTCTTTATTTGAAGCAACTTTTTCTTAATTTGTAAACACGTGAAATTGTTGAACTTCTTAAAATCTGAGTCGAGTTCGGTGATGTTGTCGTTGCAGCTCAGAGGTATGACCTAATATCACAAAACAGTATGGATTCCTCACAATACACAGAACGCATCTAAAATCCTTTCCGCCATTATGCTCCGTGCTCAGATGCAAAGGAAAATAGCATCTGAGATTCTGATCATTCTTCCATCAGTAGGACCAAAGCAACAGTGACAAATTACATTTACTTTTTTTTTGTTTGTTTTGTTTGTTTTTTTTTTTTTTTTGCTTTATTCTTTTTCTGTTATTGATACGTATTGGTTGCTATTGATAGTTACTGTTAATGTTATATAAACAAATTTACCAATTTTGAAATCTGTCTCATTTATGTTTTTTTTTATGGCTTTTGCAGTACAGACGTAGATTAAATTGGTTTAGAAAAATGAAAGCTTAGTCAACACATTAAAGCTGTCCAATCTGCTACTGATCTTGTATTCAAACGTTTTTCTCCAGGACATCAATTCAGTTTATCAGATTTTTCCAGATGAAGTTCTTGGCTCTGGACAGTTTGGTATTGTTTATGGAGGTGAGTTACACATTCATCCAAACCCTTGCTGTTGTATATTTTAAGTAATTGTTTCCACTGCAAAGAAGTAGCTTAATCAAATTTGTTTGGATCTCCTTCTGTTACAGCTAAGTGTTTGTAAAATTAATAGAGCATTTTAAATTATTAAATGTATTAAAAATCAACTGTTTAAACAATACCAAAATTTACTTGACATACTGTGTAAGTATAAGTTTTTTTGGAAGTTAGCTGTCTGTATGAACGCACAGCATTCAGTGAAAAAAAGACAGAAAGAAAGAAGAAAAGAAAAAATAAAATCATACTGTAACAAGTGTAGCGCACTGCATACAACCCTGCCCTGCTTCACTCTAACAATCTCACATCCCAGAAGATTTGCACTTGACTCACCCTGCGATTACAGCAAGCGGCAAAAGGGAGCTGGAAGATGTTTAGCTAAAAACAGGACAGAGAGCACAGGTCTTTAGGTTAAACTGTCAGGTTACAATAATATGTCAGGTTTACTTCACTGAAAAGTCTAATTAGAGTCAGTTAATCAGGTTAGATCAGACTGGACACAAGGTTGGGTCAGGTTGGATTTTCTGTCAGATCTAAATGAATTTGGAGGAGAAAACATGATGTTTTCAGAGTTTGTTGTTTTTAATGTTTTTTCAAAATGTGATCACAACACTGGGTGCAATATATGGCAGAACTTTCAGCGCAGCCATGCTGTTCCAACTCTGTAATATTACAACACATAAAACCCCATTTTTCAAGCGTTGCACCAACTGACATTGTAATAAATACTCTAAAATTGAAAAATATGTTTTGCTTCTTTTTGATTAATCTTTTACAGTGACTCAGAGATCTCAGAGATCTTGCTCAGTCGAGGTTTTTTAAGTTGTGGCCATATTCGGAGAATTTAATTCCAAATTTCTTACCATAAGCATTCCACGACTGAACAATAAGGTTCAGTCTCTAAGTCTGGGTGGCAAACAAAAAAAAAGATTCTGTAACATTACAACACTGGGTCTTACAGTGCTATCATATAAAATGCTAAATGAATTGCCCACCCCTGTGTTAAGTGTTGCCCATGTTGGGTGTTCACAGTGCTTAATGTGGGCAGGTTATTGGCATGAATTAGCTATTATTACAGCCTGTAGGCTAGACAGGTGACTAACTTACCCTGTTTAATGCCACCTACTCATGTAGTGAAATCTGATTTTATCCTTTAACAGTTGTTTCCCTAGTAACAGAAAAATGATTTATAACTTTGATGATACTTTGTGAAACACAGGAGAAATAATTCACCCAACAAAGTCCTTTCCTTTTTGGTTGACTAACTATACCTGTTTGACCCGTAGAAACTAAAAGTGAAATGCCTAGAGGCCATGTTGTATATGACTGAACATTATCTCACCTTTAGAGATATATGTGAGGATTTTCTTTAAACTATTATCATACATCGAAGGTCAAATTTATTCATACCTTTGGCCAATTTCAATTTTTAAATATTTCATTCAACCATAAAGTTTGGTTCTGATTGGAAAAGAGACAGGCATCTCTCAAAAGATAATAGAGCGATGTGAAACACTGTTTAACCGTTGTTTCGATAAAGAGACCTTGTCAGTTGCTTGCTGAGCATCACTGAAGGTCGAAAACTAAAATCTCCCCTGGTATCATTCTAACCTTCTCTATTCTGTACTCCCAGTATTAGCCAACAAAAATGAAAGTGCTTCATTTCTGTTTAATTGTTTACAATAGTTATTGTTATATTTGTTACAGGTAAACATCGGAAGTCTGGTCGAGATGTTGCTATCAAAATAATTGATAAACTTCGTTTCCCTACTAAGCAGGAGAGCCAACTGCGCAATGAGGTGGCCATCCTGCAGGTAACCTCACAAACACATGATGGCTGTTCAGACCTGACACTGACATCTGCCCTGGAGATCACTGGAACTGGTCAAAATCTGTCTTCATTAGCATTAGCGGTCTGGCTACATATAAAGAAGTAGCTCCTTCAAAATCTTTGTCAAGGAAGGAGACTTGGTTAAGCACAGCAACACCTGTCCAGGTGGGACTTCTTTAGAGAAAAAAGAACATAACATAAAGGTGATGGCAGTAATAACTGAAGATAACGCATAAATGGAAAATAGTAAATGAAACACCAACATATCTTTTTCATCCAATTTCTTCTCCTGTTTACTTTATCAATAGTAAATAAAATGCTGGGTCCTTTATTTGACAGGTAAATATCTCAATTAAAACACACTCTTAAGATTTAAAACTTTCGTTGGTCTCCCAGCAACCAGCAAATTCAAGTTTATGTGCTTTATCAAGCTCCAGTATAACTATTGTACATTTCTCCAAACTGGGAGCCCTGATCAGAAGATGCCAACCTACCATGACCTATGTGGGAAGGGCCACACTATGGTGCAGCATTTACTGACGGGGAGAGTGTGGATCTTTTGGTGCAGTTCCATGATAAGATCTTTTTGGGTAAAACAAAGCGGGCACAGGACCCATACAGCAGGGCTGGGTGATGTGGCTGAAAAACATACCATGATATAAGTATTTTATAAATACTGCCAAACTGGTGGTGGTGACATTTCCTCTTTTATTCAGACTTTCCTCCTAAGCTGTCTGTATTATGTGAACTCCACAGACTCCACACACCCTGCCCACTGCTGGCTGAGGTTTCGTAGTCGAGTGTCCCGATTGCCTATATTTCTCATTCTATATCCCTTCATTTCCCACAATCTGCAGGGAAACTAGCAGGCTTGAAGAGCTGGTTGGGCGTCTAGCTCCGTTTCCACCAGGGCAGCCACCACACAACTGTTGGTGCTCCGCAGACAGTATCATGCTGTGTCATACTCTGTTTGTGCTGACTTTCAACATTAACACCTTGGTGTCACATTACAAAACAGTTCAATGTGACTGCAGTTTCCTGCTGAGTAGCTTCCCTTTCATGTCAGTGAGCATACGCAATCCTAGAAACTTACCTTTGCATTTCTGGTGGACATCCACTTTGAATACACATAGACCACTGAGGAGTTAAACATGCTAAAGCATGACGGCACATCATGAAACTGGTAGTGCTCATGTTACTCAGCAGGTTTTGCTAGCTTAGCAAAGAGTGAGTTAGTGGATGCCACCAACCTTTAGCTGGCAGTGAGAGGTTGAGCGATCAAAGCATTTCCTCTGCCTACATGCCCCAGAATGCTGTGATTCTGGATCGGAGTTCAATCAACATTCTGACATATTTTCTATTGATCAATATTGTTTTATAAATCAGCCCTACCATAGATCATGGCACCTGTCATCTCTAAAGTGACGTTTAGTCAACATTCTTTATGCGCTGCCGGTCAGTGTGAGCATGATGAGATCATGGCCTGTTAGTCAGAATAGTCAGTCCTGTTTCAAATTCAGACTTGGAGCATTGTGGATCAGCAGCCAATAAGGACAAGACTAATAAATCATCACCATGACAAGGAACCAGCAAAACATTCCTATGGAAGTTTGGTGCAAGTTCCATAAACACAGGGAACTTTCCCATTCCATCATGCATTATTAATGTTCCATAAACATGTATATACATGTATGGTGAAGAAATTACTGGTATAAACTCTCATTTGAAGGTGAAACACTGGTGATTGTTGTTGCCCAAGTGGAGATGAATCTAATCTGTCTTCTTTTTCGTCAGAGTTTGCACCACCCAGGCGTGGTCAACTTAGAGTGCATGTTTGAGACGCCGGAGCGAGTGTTTGTGGTGATGGAGAAGCTCCATGGAGACATGCTTGAGATGATCCTGTCCAGTGAGAAAGGTCGGTTACCGGAGAGAATCACCAAGTTCCTGGTCACACAGGTAATACTATACTATCATTAGCATTACCCATAATCATGAGCTTGAAGTTACTTAACTAAACTTTATGAAATAAAGACAGTCTTTTCAACTTCAGTATTAGGAAATCCACAAATCAACGGGAGGATTTCTTGAGTATTTCTAACACAAACAGACCGAGGATGTGCTATGAGCCTTTGGGCTGAAAGCAGCACCGACTCCTCTGAGCTCTGAACCAATCGTTATTATTACAGGCAGTCCATGCAGCAAGGTGGAGCGAGTACAAGTTGAAAGTGTTGAAATCTGTCTGCGGTGCACTGATGCTCACAGCCAATAGAGGCAGGTATGATAATGCTCCAGATAGAGCAAAAGGCAAACAGTCAATGTGGAAACAGCTTTTCCACAACGCCCACTCTGCTGTCTGCGTTGTCCGCTGTCACAATGTCCTCCTCCTTTTTAGCTCCAGAGGTAAACCTGCAGATTTCTGGGGGAGTTTTGGCAGCATTTGATCTGAAAACCACATCATCCTGACCAAGAATAGAAATGATTGAATATTTTTACAATAATCTGTCTCACATTAGGTTATTTAACAATGTTTTCTCCATCGACTTTATTTGTAACAGAAAGATGTTAGAAAGTCAGCCTTTTGTCTGTCATCACACAACATATAAGCAGTGGAGATGTTCACATTTAAAGCCTCTGTGGACAGGATTTATGAATTCTATGGATGCAATCTGCTTTGTGAATCCGATGAAAAAATAAAGCAAACACTGGCAGAAAAGCCGGTTGAAATGGCTCTGCTTCAGCCCTCAGAGTTTTCCTGCTGGTTCTTGTGATGCTCTTTCTCTGTGTTCTGCTTCCTCATCAGATCCTGGTGGCCCTGCGGCATCTCCACTTCAAGAACATCGTCCACTGTGATCTGAAGCCTGAAAATGTGCTTCTGGCTTCTGCAGACTCTTTTCCTCAGGTAATTTGTGTTCATATACGAGTACAAATTATGGTTGGGCTGCATTTAACCTTAACTAAATTAGCTAAATTAAATACAGTTTTACAATCTTAATATGACATAGAAAATAGGTGAAGGCAACAATAAATAACACCAATCCACTATCTTTGTTTTGCACGTTTAGAGATGGTGCATAGCTATTTATTCAAAGTGTAGTCTTCTTGTTGTGATTTGGCATTATTATTTTTTATTTCTAAGTTATTTTCTTAGCTTCTTTAATTTTAGAAGACGTCTTCAGGTTTGGTCTTTATGTTTCCTGAGAAAGAAATCCTTCTTATTTGAAGGA
Organism: Poecilia mexicana; assembly: GCF_051168715.1. Taxonomy (NCBI): domain Eukaryota; kingdom Metazoa; phylum Chordata; class Actinopteri; order Cyprinodontiformes; family Poeciliidae; genus Poecilia; species Poecilia mexicana. The sequence continues at coordinate 1,682,646 of NW_028263391.1, forward strand.
CTCATGAAAACAGAGGCATATATTGTAAAATGTTGAGAGGAAATGCTTCTTGCCCTTGTTTAGCTGAATGTTTCTTTCACAATAGCTACACCGAATAACATCCTGCAAACATTTCTGAAAGTCTAAGAATTTTTTTCTAAAACCAGGTCAGTACCAGAAAACCAACCTGTTTACCAAGTTGGCATTTTGATGAGTAAACAGAAACTTAAATAAATACTTTATGTGCATATGGAAGCTTGTCCAGAAGCCCAGGCTTCATGTCATGCCACTGTGTTTGGGACAGAGACTGGAAAACACCCATTATGCCCAGTCACTTGCCAGCAGGGAAGGGAATTGCTGAGCAGGGGGGGGGGGGGGTTGTAAAACCACCCTCCTCTCATTTGTGCTGCTGCAGGTAAAACTTTGTGACTTTGGATTTGCTCGGATCATTGGTGAGAAGTCCTTCCGGCGCTCAGTGGTTGGCACACCAGCATACCTTGCTCCTGAAGTCCTGAGAAACAAAGGCTACAATCGTTCTCTGGACATGTGGTCAGTGGGAGTCATCATCTACGTCAGGTAGGTGTCAGAAAAATGACACGTGATCAATGGTCGAATTCATGTTTGGATTCAGAAAGATGCATATCTACAGAAAGAATATGTTTCTCATCATAGCAATATTTTGCATTGTAACTATATTGTGTATCTGCAGTTTAAGTGGGACATTCCCTTTCAATGAAGATGAAGATATTAATGATCAAATCCAGAATGCTGCCTTCATGTACCCTCCACACCCATGGAAGAAAGTCTCCCAGGAAGGTATGTGGTTCTACAGAACCTCTTTAGTGGTTTAGGCTGGATATCAGGTCACCATACCACAGTTTATTTTCCATAAAATGTTCAGTAAAAAATGAAAGAAAACAAAACCTGAGCTCACTGGAGCCAGGTCTGAAAGAAAGGTGACATAACATCAGAATAAAAACTACTGAGAAAATCAGACAGTTTGAAATAAGAAGTCAGATTTAGACAGATTTAACTTCAGATGGGGAGAAAAAACAATTATGAATCTATATAATAATATAATATATATATATATATATATATATATATATATATATATATATATATATATATATATATATTTAATCATAGAAAATATTTAAGATTTTCATCACATTTTAATTGTTTTAGATGTATTTTTTATCACATCTAAAAGCTGAAGAATGTAAGTTTTATCAAAAATATGTTTTTTTACATATTTATTGAAACTGTCATCATATTGTAATGGGTTGTTATGAGACAGATAATGTGTGAAAAGATCAATCTCCTTCACCTCACCTCTGATCTGCTATAGCAGTCTGAAGAAACAAACCACACCCACCAAAAACAACCAATCAGAGCAAGGAGGGGGGCCTTAGCTCTGTCAGTCATCCTCATGTACTATAGATGTGGCTTTGTAGGAGAAACAATTCATCATCACAAGAAAACTGTTTATCTGCTATCATCATGGGCTATGCTAACTGGCCTTAGCATTCACAACATGCTATGCTAGCTGCAGGGCAGCAGAAAGCAAGAAGGGAAAGAGGAGAGAGGGATGAGCAGCGCCACACAGAGGGTGATTGTCAGCACTACAACCTGCCTCCTGTCTCTGATCGGTTGTTTCTCTTAGCACTTGGAGCAGACAGAGGAGCTCAATTTTTTTCACAGATTATAATGTCGTGACAAAGTGACAGTTTCAACACACACACATATGTGCGTGTGTATAAATGATAAAAAGTTTCATACTTCAGCTTTAAGGGTCACATCACCCACCTGAAACCCACCAGTTGTTATAGCAACATGCTAGCAGACTACCAAAAGAGAAAAAAACTGCAGTCATGTTCTTGGACACACTTTACAGCTAATTAATCCAGCCTCACCCTGCTATTGTTCACCATGTCTGTAGTCTGCTGCAGCCTCTCCGGGCGGCTCGGTGACTCATGTCGATGTCTCTACATGTGTCCACGCTGTCTGTTAACTGAAGTTGTCAAGTTGACACTGAGACTGTTTTATCAGTGACTCACTCACTCCTCAGCCAGAAACCCCGAGCACTTCTCCATCCTCCCCCTCTTCCTGACAGAGTGACTTAAGGTGCTGTTTAGAAGTAAATGCAGGCAATGCTCCTCCAGATTAAATGTCAGGAGAAAGTCTTCGAACAATAGATCTGCATGTCCAAATATCAGGTTAAAGAAAGACTCCTGCCCACACAACATTACAACTTATAGACGGAAATAAAAGAAGGTGAACGTTAAACTTTTTGTTTAATTAAATGAAATAAATTTTAGGTCAGTTACCTGCATGCAGAGCCTATTGAATTAGTCAGGATTTCATTATGGGTATTACTTTCAGCATTTTGACACATTAACTCAACCTCTCAACTGTAAAATACCTGCTAAAAATCCAAAATAAATCATTTAACCATCAAATTCAAGAAGAAAACACTTTCATAAAGTTTCGTGTAATAAATATAGAATCATCAGAATTAAAGAAGAGTAATAATTCTGTACATATTGGCATTCAGTGATTTGGAGGCAACAGATATTCAGCTCTAATCCTCCACCGCTGGATCCTTCCTCTCCAGAAACACTGGAGTCATTGTTGCTTCCTGAACAACAAGCCTCATTAAACAGTGTTGCAGTCCTTCAGTAGAAGCAGCTCCATCTTCTTCATCGCTCCATCTGAGCTTCTTCCTCCAAACTGCAGATAAATTTCTCAAATCTGTGCTGAAATCCTCACAACTTCCTTGTGTATTCAGCCTTTGACTTACCCTGATTATGTCACAACATGGCACCGCCGTTTGACCCAGTTCCCACAGACGAAAACAGCAACACTCTGCATTTATAGTATTCTGTGAGAAATATTTATTAAAAGCTTCTGTGTACACAGAAAGAAAGCACAGTAATTGATCTTTTTAAATCATGTCAGTGGTTTTATCATATCAGTGACACTTAAAAGCTGTTAATATGTCATGACAGTATATGATGAGAAAGATTACTTATGAAAAATGTCAACGTCCTCCTCCTCCTTGTGGTTCTACTGCTATCTCCAGGAATACACTGCTCCTGGTCAGAAACAACCAGTCAGAGTCAGGAGGAGGGTGTTAGTGATGTCAATCCTGCTTGTGTACGCTCTATTATTATTTAAGTTGTTCATTTTCTTTCTAAAGTGTTTCAATGCAAAGCAAAGCATGTGAAACAGAAACTTTACAATCACTGGAAAACGTGCAAACAGTTCTCTTGCTCTGGATTTACCAATTGTGGATAATAAAGACTGAAGCTTGTTTGTCTTGCTTTGTAAATGAACTTCTTATTTGACACAGTGAAGGAAAACACTCCAGCTGGAGACAAAAAACTGACCACCATCTTTACTTTGGTTCTGTTGCTTACTTCCCCTCCTTGCAGCAATTGACCTGATCAACAACCTCCTGCAGGTGAAGATGAGGAAGAGGTACAGTGTGGACAAGACTCTCAGTCACCCCTGGTTACAGGTAGGAAACACATTTCAAAACGTTTACAGTGATCATTTAACAAAAAATAAATAATAGATGGGGTTATTATCGTTCTGTATTTTTTGTTTGGGTGTTGCTGTGTGTTTATGGGTGAGTTTAATTATATGTAACTTGCTATATTGTTTCAACTTGTCCAATTAAAAACTTCAAAAGACAATAGTTGAATTGTACAGTGAAATAAATTGGTACTACACTGAGTTTACAACACACTATTGTGCTGTTTAAACTAAACAACAAAGCTTGTATGAAACATTTTTCTAATAACATGTCCAGTTTTCAATGAACAGAAGAAGAGCTGCTCTGCCAGTACAGAACCTAACATAATCAACTAGTGGACAGTTTGTGTCTGTTTTACCTGCAGACCCATTTTCATGATAAGGATTGTAGAATTGTGTGTGTTTTGGTGATAGAAATACAAATTACACTTGTCTTCAATGTTTGTGCATTATTTAGTGTTTTATTTATTTATTTATTTATTTATTTGATGTTTTAAAAAAAAAGTATGCAGTTGATAATGTGATGTATTTTTTAGATATATTTTAGAAAATCAGATCATTAAGCTTTTACATGAAAACAGTTCATGTCATATTCAAAGTAAAACACCCAGAGGCAGTTTTAATAACTATGTAGACATATTTTTATAAAAGTCACATATTTCAGCTACAAAGTGAAAGCTCTGACTGAAGGAGAAAAGACCAACGAGTCAGCTCATCTTGAATTGAGACCTCATAACTGACAACAACGGCACTTAGCTGTTAACGTAAACCACAAAACGGCCATCCATTAATAGCCCAGATGGTCCAGCAGGCCTGCTATGTGTCAGTTATGACTTTATTGTTGTTTTTTTTCCCTTTGATATTCCAAAATATTTATTTCTAACTCACAGAAGTGTGGAAATGACACTTTAAGCTGAACAACTTTATTTGTATAAAATGAACTCATCTCTGATATTATCAAAAAACAGTTTACAGTCTTTATCCATTGAATGTTTACTGAAACTCATCAAAGTGCACACTTCATCTTTCCATCTCATCATATTCACTACTATTTCCACTAATACACAAAAATATAGAGTTTTATTCCACCCAATGTTATTTTAATTGCACTATGACAAAAGATCAAATTAGTTTTAAATCATTTAATCTTAAGGTGTGTATTTTTTTTCTCTCAGGATTATCAGATGTGGCTGGACCTGAGGAATTTAGAGGGTCGAATGAACGAGCGGTACATCACCCACGAGAGCGATGACCTTCGTTGGCTCCATCACGCTCAGCTCAGCGGCCTTGACTACCCCTCGAATTTCATGAATGGTCCTCCTAACGACGTTGATCCAGGGATGGAGCGCTACCATGAGCAGGAGGAGGAGCTGGAGACCCTCAGTGAGAGGGTCAGTGAACTCTGAGGACAGCGTCGCAAAGTAACACAAACCAGAAGAAGGAAGTCTGAACTTTTTCTGGAGGAGCAGTATTAAACATTTACAAATATTTTCCAAGCAGGTATTACATTTCATTTCATTCAAATCGGCTTCTTTTCTATGAAAACAGCTGCAGGTTTACTAATCTGCACACCGGCAGTGCGCGCTGACACCTCCAAGTTAAATGTTCCTGTTCCTGTCAAACACTGACTGGAGGCTTTCTGTGTGGAGTTTGCATGTCTTTCCTGCAGCTTTTCTTGTATCTGATTTTTGCTTCTGCCTTCATTCCTAAAACATACATGTTGCTCTTACTAGAGATTATAAACTTAAGCATTAGCATGCTTCTGTTTCTGGTTTCCCCCATGGCTCATAAAAAGTTCAGGTTCCAATTGGCTGTGACCCTTTGAAGGAGTCGGCTCATTAGAATTGAAGGCCTCATGATTAGGCTTGAGTAAACTCAAAATAAAAATTATTATAGATATACCTTTTTTATATCTTTCCTGTTAACCGTAACAGAGGCGGAGCAATGAATAAGAAATTGGAAGTGCATGACCTCAAGATACTCAACATATCAGACTGAGAAAAAAAAAATCTCCCTTACAGATTTCTGTTTATTGTCACTCTTAAATGTTTCTGTGAGCTTTTTGTTGTTTGGGGTTTTTTTTGTTAACCCTCTTGCAGTCTTAAGATGCAACCCATCCTGTCATGATCTGAACATATTCAAGAACAGATCAAACATTCTTATTGTTTTTTTTTTTTTCAGTCTGGGTTCCAAAACTATTTCTAAGGATGCGTTCACACCAGTCCTGTTCAGTCTGCTTTAATCAAACTCCAGTCTTGTTTAGAAAGTCCGGTTCATTTACGGAGGTGTGAAAGCATAATAAAACTGATGTGGACCAAAAAAGCAAAGTCTGCCGAAGCCTTGACTCAGTTGCAGTGAACTCTGATGAGGTTTGAATGCATATGTGAATGTCCAAAGAAGCAGACTTTAGCACATGGTATTCTGGGTAAAGACAACCAAAACAAACGCAAGTCTAGCGATAAAGAGAAATCCTACAAACATTGAAATCTGATGGCACTCCATTGTGGTTTACATTTCCTGAACAAGTACGTTGTACTCAGTGTCTTCTTCATAAGTTGGTGGAGCGCCACCAAAGGTGAGGAGGTGATCAGGTTTTTCAAAGGGTTTAGTTGGTTTGACACGGTACAGTGTGAAAGCAAACCACACCAACTGGAAATGGAACAAATGCAGCAATTTTGGTCCCCAATCAAGTTTACCAGACTGTCGGGTGTGAAAACACCCTAAGGCTTTGTGACTCCAGCGGACTACAGTGAGAGACAATATGCACAGAGAAAACACCTCCTAGAGCACACCGCCAACTCATCCAGGAGATCTCTATCTTCCCAGAACAATATGCTAATCAGGGGTTTTCAAAGTACGGCAGAGCTAGTTGCCTGGCAGAGGGCAAATTGACAACCTCCAAATTCCCATCACCACCAACTACATTGTTGCTATTATTTCTGTTTGGGTTTTTTTCTGTCGCTATTCTTGATGTTTCATTCATAGATGTTTACTCTACACTTTGAAAAACCCTGATGTAAAGTATTGCAGGTTTGACTTGTCTAGTTAATCCAGCCTGTCGGCAGCAAGTCCAACTCTAATGTCTCGAAAAGACAACAAAACAAAAGAAATATTTTTCAGTGGCCAAGTTAAAGATAAACAGCTAAAACCAATTGTGAGGCTGTTGCTCAATCTGATTTGCTTGTTAAATCAGGGTGACTCCACATGTGAATGTGGTCGTTCACATTTCTAAATATTATGTGACTTGTGTGTGATCTCCTGTGTGAACTTCAAATGATCTGACAGTGTCCCACATGCACAGTAGAGGGCGCAAGGTTGTGTATGTAGTGAGCATGCTCAGAGTTTTGTCATAAAAAATAAGCAGTCAGCTTTAGCTGAAGTAAACATGGATGCTAACGACGGAGCGTACCTTATGGTTTTAAAGTTGTTATCTAACTGGAGCAGCAGATTAACAACTTAATCCTCATCATGGTCCATCATGGTTGTTGTTTTTCTTCCTGCTATCAGGATACAGAATAGTGACATTTGTCAAGTATCAGTGACGTCCAGGTGGGATGAATGTGACCTGCCGTACAGACTCAGGTCACATATGAAAAGATGGAATACGTATCAGATTTAGAACCACATATTCAAGTGGCCTGGGGCGCATTCAAAAAAATCCAACCTGTGTTATTCACACTGTCATGAAAAGACCAGGTACATGTTGCACTACGGTAAAAAAAAAAAAAAAAAAAAAAAAAAAAAAAATTAGATTAGATTCGAGTCACTTCAAGCTGCAGTGTGAACGCAGCCATAGACAGTTTCAACACTTTATTTAAACAAATATATATATATATTTTATAAAAGTCACATTCTGCAGCTTTGGTCTCTGCCGTCTCCAGCCTGCGTCAGTCAGTGTGTGTGACAGCACCACCATGGCTCATCACTGCCTCGCCGGCAATGTGTAAATTTAGCAATTTTGACCATTAAAATGTTCATTTATAAATTCTATCAAGTTGACAAATTGATTTTTTTAATCATTTTTAGTGTTTTACATGACATGATGTCATGATGCACTGCCTCGTCTGCCTCTCCAGACATCTGGACATCACACTTTCTTCATCTAAGAATAGAGAAAGTGACTTTAGCTGCTTTCTTCTGCAGTGCCTCTTTTTGAACTTTAACCTTACACAGGCACCATAGAAGTCAGTCTAAAAGCAGCGTAACAGGCTGCCTTCCCATTCATCTCTTATTGTACTTCAACAGATCTATATGATAAGACTATGGTAGATGCAAAGGAACCAATCAGCTGTGACTGTGTGCTCTAAGAGCAGGAAAACCTCTGAACTGACCTGAACTCTAGGTTGTGTTGTTTCAGATTATTCTACAATGTAAAGCTGCTTTGAGGTTGAAGAAAAAGTTAGTGTCTACCCTGACTGCACATCACTGAGTCACTGCCGTCTTTGTGCAGTTAACATAGTTCACTGTAGATAATGTAATATTAGATTTACACAACTGCTCCTGTGACCTGAAGGCAACCTGACCGTTTGGCACAGACTTGCCGTCAGTCATCTGTTGGAGAAAATCTACAGAGCCCTCTGGTGGCTGGTGTGAAAAATTAAAATTGAACAAATGACTGAAGTTACTGTAAGGGAGGGCTTTTAACCAGAGACGTTTCCTAACCAGAGCTTTGTGTTATTCTGATGTCAGCATTAACACTCTGCTGAAAATAACAATCATTCAGTTTCAATCAGTTTGAGATCAAAGAGCAAGATCAAAAAATGGACAGATGATATTTGTGAGAGAGTCCTTCACTATGAGGGCAGAAACATGGTTTAGAGTCCAAGTGGTTCATGTTTAGGCAGGACTGTTTTAAGTTCTGTGAAATTTATGGCAGAATTATTTATGGATTGAATAAATCACAGCAACTGGTTTCAAAAGTTGCACTTTCTAGTTGACATTTTGGAGGTTAAAAAAGTATTTTATATAGTCTATAACTTACACGGCATTTGTTTACCACTGATGGTAATTATTTCCACAGCTAAAGAGTAACCAAAAATATTGTGTTAAAACAATCAATCTCCCTTCATTTGCTGGGTTCATGTGGCTGCATCAGATGATTTGTTAAATGTCAGCCGGTGTTCTTATCAGACTTCACCCCCCCCCCCCCGCCCTCCCACCAACCCCACCCCTACAATCCTGCAAGGATAAGCATGGATGGATGGATGGATGGATGGATGGATTTTTGAGTTTTCAAGTGGAATCCTAAACACTAGTTGCTCTTTAAATAATTGTTTGACAAAGTGTCTAAGGTCTACATTTCTGTTTTTCTTTTTCTCTTTTTGCCAGTTGCTGTTAACTGAAGCTTCTTGAGGTGCATGTTTCTCCTTGTTTGGTGAACTGATCAATGAATCTCGAAATGCCTTTATTCATAATTGTGAATTAATTTGCTGTTTGAAGAAATGCTCAGTGTCATACTTGTTTTTATGTTTATAAAAATCTTTTCATATCTGGGACTGAAAACCGTCCAGAGTGTACTCCACCCCTCTCCCTTACTCATACCCTCCTCTTCCCAGGCAACAGGATGGATGGATGTTTTTTCTGCAACTGGAAAATAGCAGTAATTACTCTTAACTCTTTCATTTCACATTAAAAAAGACAACACAATGTCTCTATCATAAATTATGTTGACTGCTGCTTATAGCTCTTAAAATGTGTTTGTGGGATGAGTGGTAATTGATTATTTTAAATGTTTTGGGGTTTTTTTGCAGTGTGTTTTAAATTCGCTGCAATTTATTATCTTGAACTTCATTTTATTTGTTTATGTTACAAAATTAAATGATGACAAAGTTAATTGTGGTCATTAGTATATGTTTTTATATAAGGACACTCAAAAACACCCCATTGCTCCTTAACTTTGCTAACCTGAATATAGGAGTGCTATCAGAGTATTTGTTCTCTTGCATTTTTCTTCTGTTTTTGCTTTTTTCACACCTAAATGTTTTACTACCAGACAACGATAACTAAAGATAACAGAGATTTTACTGTCCTGGTTTGGGGTTTGTTGTTGTCTGTGTGATATTTTCCTTTCCACTGAGCTGCAGCTTCCACCTCTAGGGGTTAAATCAATCAAACTACACCTGCTGCACCCTCTCCAAGTCTCTGCTACCTCAGGTTTATTCCAAGTCTTCTGTGATTATTTTTAAATATGTTTTCCCCTCAAATAACTACCTGTGTTTTTTTTCTATTTGCTCCATGATCCATTCAAAGTCAACGATTTAAAAAAAGAAAAGAAAAAGAAAAATCAGAGCAACCATTAGGAATACTAACAACAATATCCTCTCCTGGATGACTCAGTGGTTCTTCACGGCAGCCCTTTTCCTCCTTCCTGTCAGCTCACCTACACTTCCTGTCCTCCAACGCCCAGTGGATTCCTGCTAACTCCTCAGGAAAAGATCAGAATGGTAAATGAACTGAACTTAAAGCACTTTCATTATCTAGAGTTGTTCTATAGCCACATTATTACTAAAGTTCTGCTAAGGTTGATTTTATGTGTGTGTTGTGTTGAGGTTAGTATTGATGTCATCAGGTACAACACGACTGTCTCATCTGTTGGGCTAAAACTTTATTGAAATTTCTAAGAGTATTTTACAAATAGTATTCATAGAAACCTATCAATAACCTGGATATTACTTTAGGGCAACACTGAAAGAGGCATTTATGTGAAGAAACTGTTCAATTTGTCCTAGTTGATTCAAAAATGCAAACAAAAGCTTTTTTTTTTTTTTTTTTACTTAAACCAGATAAATCAGTTTATGGAATTATGAAATACTTAAACCTTTGGGAGAACCTGCTTCCAGTGAAACATCTGGTCACAGTATTCCAACACCACTGCTGCTGCGTTCTCCATTAACTCCCGGTCAAATGATGACCTACACCTCAACCATCAGCCACTGCAGACAGACAACAGCAGCAGCCACTCCCACATGGCTGCAAAGATCAGGCGGGTTTGGACAAAAGAATAAAAGCCGTTCATGTCCATCATTACATGTCAGAACATTCAATTAAACCCAAGGATTCTTAAAGTGTTTCCTCATAAAGTTTCAATAAAACTGTCTCCAACAATTAGACTAAAGATGATTACATTTATTTTATTTCTGACTCCTTAAAAGTGACGTAATTACAGACAGGAGTAATTAAAATATGTTGTATTGAGCTTCCAAGAGTATTTAAATGCAGACGCATCATTAATTTACTAACTAGAAGTCCTGAATGGAAAGTTTTAAGCATAGCTTTAATCAAATAGACGTTAGACAATATTTCTACTGTAAATGAAAAACTTGTAAATGAAGATGTATCCTCAACAGTAACAAATAAATCCCTGTCTATTATTCTCAATCCTGTCATATGTGACCTTTGTTTTTTTTTTATTTTATTTTTATTTTATATTTTTTTAGTGTTCTTCATTTAATCTGTTAGGATCCACATTTTTTCAGTGGTTCACACAACACAGGATTAACATTAGTAAAAGAGTTTTTCAGACATTAAATTTAAAAAACATCAAAACAAACGACAGTAAAAAGAAAAAAAAACCTGCAGGTAAATCATTCATTTTTTATGGACTTCATGCTGCACAACAGCAGATGAAGATGCTCACTGAGCTGCCGGTGACTTCCATCTGCCTCCTCTCTCCCTCTGCATCACTTTTCTGACTCTGCGCTCCTCTCTGCATATGTTTCCAAAATGCTTTGTCTGCCTGGCGGCTTCATGGCAAACAGGAGATCTACAGGAAGTCACTGTGGTAATGTAGAAATTTAAAATAATTCAGTTTTAGGCATCTTTGTAAATGTATTTATTCATTTATTTTTGCCTATTTTTCCAAAATTTTTTTGTTCTCAAAATTTACTATTACAAAAGCAGAAATAATTCATCTTTTCCCGACATGAAATAATTGCTGCTTTTACGGGTGAGTTATTTCTTTATTTTTACACTGCCACTAGATGGCGCCACATGAGAGCCAACTAACGTTTGAGACTGTTGCTTCAGTTGCTTATGATGAATGTGTGCGTGCGTGCGTGTGTTTTATCCTTTTCCTTTTTTTAAAGCATGTGCATATTTTTGTGTTTTTGTGCCTTCCAGAGCGCTTTGTGTCAGGTTTGTGTTGCTTATTCCTGTCTTTGTCGTGTACATTGTCATGTGGATCCCTGTGTGGAGATTTTCTGTGTTGTTTTGTTGTTGTGTGTTTGTTGCCACCGAAAGCGCCTCCCAACACCTACCGCAGTGCTTGTTGGGACACCGGGGGCCACATGAGCACGAACACACACATTTAAGAAACAGCAGACAACAAAAACAAACAAGCCTCCCTATATGCCAATTAAAAAACACAGAGATGGAGGGAGAGAAGGAGGCGGCTTTAAGACAAAAACAGAAATATTTTTTTAGAGACTGCGAGAAGCTAATTACAAGCAAACGACAATTAACAGTCTGAAATCCTCCAACTATTTGATCAGAAACATGAAATGACAAACTGTACAACGTGTAAAATCCAACTGCGAGCAGTTAATTCAGGTTTTCTTCTGCTGCAAAGCACACATTGTTACCTGGGCTTCATGCTTTCACACACACACACACACACACACACACATGCACACACGCACACAAACCAAAGCAGTGAAACCTGTCACGTGTGTAAATGAGCTGTCAAGTCAAAGCAGCTGCAGGAAAACTGAACTGAATCCTCTTTGTCTCGTTCTGCAGGGACGGTGTGTGTCTGCAGATCCACCAACATGTTACATGACACGCTGCATTGCTATTGTTTTTATATTTGTCAGCTAAACAAGTGAATTCATTAGAATTTTAAATCAGTTTCCCGGCATCAGCTCTTTATTGTTTACTAATGTTCTGTTCTGGCAGGATGAACACAGCTGATACTTATTATTTTATCCTGATTATCTTTACTAATATTTGGAAATTAACTGGAATTTACCACAATAAATGATCAACAGTAAAACATCTAAAGCAATTATTATGTGTTGAATGCATATTATTCTTTCAAGTAACTGTTTGTTACATTACATTTTTGTGTAATATTAACTTCACTTTACATTTAGGAGTTTTACCTGTTATTAGGCAAACATTTTAGGACATTAAAACACTATAATTTTTTATTGACAGTTCTTATTCAGTGACCCACATTTCAGGTTTTTTTAAACAGAAATATAATATTCCATGTCTTACGTGTTTCCAGCAGAATCCTGCTCTGTCTGTTGTGTCGGCCCGTTTGTTTCTCTTGTTTTCTTGCAGGAGAAAGAAGCTTCAGTCTGTTCGCTCGGCGGGAAACAGTCTTTGTGTTTCGATTCTCTTTAACAATCCGTTTGCTGTAGCAGCCACCAAACAATGAGGAAAAGCCACATACAGCAGCTTGTCAGATGTTTGATTGCATGGCGGATGAATCCAGCAGCCTAAAATAAACAAAGAGAAACTTCAGGTGGGACAAAACAAGATCCGTAAAGCTTCATCACCGAGAATGATCCCATAGACTGGCCAGGAAAACACATTTCCTGTCAAATAGAGAAGGAAAATTCACTGCAGAAGGAATTTATGCTCTGTATACCCATTTGATAAATGAAAATAATCCTGGAAAGTCCAACACTGGAAAGTGAGACAGATTATGCACATCAATTTGACAGCCTTTATTTCTGTTCATTTAGATTATTTTTGAACAGTTCATGTGCATTTATTATTACATTTAAAATGTTAATATTACTTGAGGCAACTAAAGGAAAAAAACTTAAAACAGAAATGTGGGTTTAATAAAACATAAATTTAATACCTGCTTAAAGGTTGTTATTTTCAAAAGGTAATTTTATTCTGATGAAAGGAAACTCATGTGTACTGGTAATTTATTGAATATGACTGTGTATATATGATCTCAGTGTAAATAAAACATGTAAAACCATTCCAGAGATATTTTTAGATGTCATGGGTATTTTAATGTTCTATAATATCCTAATGTTGTGAGTTGAATTAAATTTGAATTTAAAAAGTTTAAAGTTGGGCAAAAGTTAGACAGTAACTTCCTGTTTGCTTATTTATTAAAAATGTTTTATGATCTACAGAATATTTACATGTAAATATTTAAAAATCAATAGTTAATCTTGCTTAATTATTAATTAAGTCTAAAATAAACATGTCAGTTTTTAAATGTAGAAATAAAATTAAATTTTAATATATGCCTAATTCTATTCTGTCTCGTTGACATTCTTCCTTTGCTTCTGTATTTTCATTTACTGAGTTTGTACCATAATAATTCTACACTTTGGATACACTTTATTTGATGTCTGTGTTGTTATTTTCTTGTCATCCAAATCTGTATGTTTATTTCAGATCTATATTTTCACATTAGCATCTTGTAGCTATATATTGTTTTGCTTTTTATTCATATTTAGATTTTTTGTGTGAAGTTACATGAGCTTTTGAATCAACGGCAGCCTAAAATAAAAAGCTGTGCGGTGCAGAGCTCCAAAACGACAGAACAGATGAAACATCAGAGACTAAAACAAAACCTCCACGTTTAGGGATGAATCAGAAGCTGTTTTACCTCTGCTGTATAAAGAAGCTATACAATGTGATTAACTTTTATATTATACATTTATATGCTTAACATTATTATTATTATTATTATTATTATTATTATTATTAATGTTGTTGTTATACTTTATTTTTAAAATTAAAGACAATTTAGTTAAGACAATTTAGTTAAATATGAGTAAAAAGTTCAAAAGTAAAATAGTTTCTGTTTACATCTGTTTAAATGCATGAAAACAATTAGCTGCTGTGTTTCATACTTTGCCATATTTCTTTATTTAGTTTGAGCTCCTTGTTTGCTGTATTAATTCCTTTCACTCCTGCTGGGCTGTTGTGTTAATTCTGCTTTATCTGCTTTTTTTTTCTTTTTTTTTTCCAGAGATAATATTTCAGAGTACAAACACAGGATAAGATGCCATTAATCTGTCAGGCATTCATTTGTGGGGGAGCTCACGGCGCTCAGGCTCAGACAAATGTTCTCTCTTTCTCTGGCTGGCATTATATTCTGCTCACACAACCCAGTAAATACTTTCACCCTTTGCTCTGCATTCGCGTCCATTTGCTTCTGCTTTACTTTATCACTCCTGCCTGATTCTATTGTCTCTACCTTCTCTTTATGTCCGTCCATGTTGTGTTCCTGCGTTATTCATGGGGACGAAGCGAGCTGTCAGCTCGAGGCCACCAGGCGGAAAAGTCTGCAAACCACCAGTCGCCATATGTCTCTCACTCCCTTTGCCATTTTCTCGCTTCATTACTCCCTCCTTTTATTCGCTTGTCTCTTTTGCGATCCTTTTTGCCGTCTTTCCAGCATTTTAGAAATCAGCTTAATTCTTTCTCTTGGAGTCTGATATTTTTAAGACGTGCTTGTATTTAAATACGGAATGACCAAAACAGTCCAGAAACATTATAGAAGATTTAGCAGACATCACATGATGTTTAATCCAACTGACAGAAATCCAACTTCCTCCCCAACAAGACTGCATAACATAGTTATTAGATAATTAATTTCAAAAAATTACTTAAAGCATGGTCCAATTTAAATGTAGATAGTAAGTCTGCTTAAAGGGCCGGTTCTGATACCACCAGGAAGCTTTTGGATTTCAACTAAATGCTGTTTTGTATTGATGCTTTTTAAAAGTTTGGAATTTGAAAGCTGCTGCTTGTCCTTCTTCTGCATGGGAGACAGTGTTAGTACTCATACTTTGACATCTTTATCTGCCATCTTATGATGAAACATATATAGATATACAAATGAATCTATAATTAGATAAAATGTTCAATTCAGAGAAAATAGAAAGGTAAAAACCAGACTGGATTGTTTTCTGTCTGGGTCTTTATATTAGTTTCCAGCAGCTTCCAGCCGCTCTGATTTTTTATTTTTTATTTTTATTATTATTTTTATATTGTGGTCTCACACAGCTTTTCTCTACTGTCTTTTTATCTTCATCTTTTTCTTCCACCTCCTCATCCTCTCACTGTCTTTCACTTCTTTCCCCTCCCTCTGAATATTCGGTCCCTTCTTGCTGTCTATTCTCCTTCACTCTCTTTCTGCTAGTGTAGTGAGAGGGATGATGGGTTTGTTGCCGTAGTAACTACTTCATTCAGACCTCTCTCTGTTGAAATCAGAAGCATCACCCAGTGACGACATCCATATACAACCATTTTCCCACATCGAGGTGATTTAGTTGTGTGTTAGAAAATAAATGAGACCAGACAACATGGCAGCCCTCCCTCTGACTATCCCTCCTTCCCTTCCCCTTCCATCCGTCTGTCTGCCATGCTCACTCACATGTTGACTACACAAAGTGGCAGCACAGACAACAGACGAGTAAAAACAAATGAATCGTGCCTCACAATTTTTGCCTCGCTGCCAACTAATTTTTCATCTCAGAGCATCTCCTCTCAGATGTTTGTTGTTTTTAGCCCACTGAGATGAAGCTTTATTGATCGCTGCAGTCAGGCAAAGCAAAAGGCTGAGTTCTTGTAAAAATAATAAACATGGACAAGACACTGCTAAGAAAATCTCGCAAGTAGGGTAAGATTCAAAAGCGACTACTGGACCTTTACTCATTATGACTGATGAGTAAAGAGGACTTGTGACAGGTAGATCTAAATAATTCACCACCACAGCTAGATTATTTCTCTTTTCCCCCCAACACACACAACACCGTAGTTAGGAGGTCCAGATATTTGCATACACCTTATGAAAAGATCTAATATTTTGTCTTCAGTGTTTTACATTAAATACAGTAAACTTTTTTGTCTGAGTGAGTTAGTAACTAACGTTTTCTGAATGACAGAATAATGAGAGGATTTCTCATGTCTTGGGTTGGGGGGTAGGTTTAGGGTTTACCCCCAACCCTTAAAACCTAACTCATGATGTCATGGCTTTGTGAGTTTCTGACTGCTGGATTGACAAGACTGAAGTTCTAGCCACAACTGGTGATGTATTTTAATAAAACGTGAACTTAAGTTGCTCTGCCAGAATCAAATATCCTCTTTTGCACCACTAACTCTACCAATTAAGACAATGAATTATGGTTCTCACACTACCGTACTTTCATCTGTTGTATTTATTCAATGTTTAAATAGATATCATTTTAAATATAATAATAATAATAATAATAATAATAATAGCTGTTGACCTGTGTGCAGAGCTTTAAAAACAAGCAAAGTCGTAAAAAAACAAAAACAAAAAAAAAGGCTCTCCCTTGAGTCCTATAGTTAACGTTAAAGAGGCTTTCCTAAGAATCATTTTAACATCACTTGGTGGCTCTGGGCCAAATTTAGGTGAGCATTTCCCCATGATACATAAACAGACCTGGACCATTTTTTATTTTTTATTGTTTTCAACAGCCCATTAGTGGCATGGGTTGGATATGTTGATCAAACTGCCTGAAATAATAATAAAAACATGTGAATAGCCAAGAAAGCCTGGTATGTTAATCAGCTGTGAGTTTCCTTCACACCCTTAAACAGATTTACTCTGTAAACAAGATTAACTCAAACACAGAGATTACTACTTTAAAAAATATTGAACCATCACCTGCATGACCTGTTGCACATCATGGACTTAATCACAACGTGGCTTAAAGACATCAACATCTGTGTTTTTGAATGTCTGTCACAAAGTCCTGAACTCAGCTCCATAGGAAATACGTGTGAAATGGTAAAGTTTTGAGTGAGCGATGAAGTCTAGACATCTTACTAAGTTCCACCAGTTCTGTCTGGTGGACTGGACCGAATCTCAAGCAAACTACTGAGAGAAAACTGTGGAAGGACACCCAAACTGTCTGACCCAACTCAAAGAGAGTAATTATAAGAAATACTAAGGAAATGTAAGTAAACTTTAGAATGTAGGGTTATAAATCAGTGAGGCTAAAATGCTTACAGATATTTATATACTGAATGTAAACATCTAGGTTTCACATAATGTACTGATGTATGAAGGCATTCCTCTCTTTATTTTGTCAGAGAATCAGCAGATGACTGCGCTCCCGTTTTGTATAAAGTGTGTGTGTAGACTGTGTGTATTAGGATAAAGACCCCAATGTTCGGTCATTGTCCTCAAATGGTCAAGAACTTTGAAGTTAAAATAAAGTCATCAGATTTTTCTGTGTGAATGAAGTACTGAACAGAAGCACATATTCCCTGAGGGACATTGGAAATGTACTTTAACTAGGACAGTCTCTTAGGAAGATGAGTTGACCTCAGGTCAGTGTTGATTGAATCATTTTTGATAGACAGAATCTACCATGTTCAGCCCAAAAAACAAAATATCTATGACAGCAATAAATAAATAATTTATGAAACTTTTCCCAATTATAAGCTTTCTATTAAAGTTGAATGCAATTCATCAAAGCTAATAAAATGTTTCAAAGCTGGAGAATCTGCAGTTTGTAAGAGACTGAATATACTTTGTTGTTGATAGAGACATGCTGTGAAGGTTTTAAGGACATTTATAGACCATAAATGTAAAACTATATATTACTGTATAAATTACAGTAATGTATAAAGCTAGTAAAAGTTGTTTATGTTTAAATAACATTCATGTTACAAGGTAATAATTTAGCCTCTGTGGTAATGTTATTTAATTTTCACAATATGCATTTTTTTTCATGCGAATTTAGGTAAATTTAAAAAAAACCCTACAGCTTATCCTCCTTAATTTTAGGATAAAATGGGACAAACTTACTTTTGGAGTGAACATGTAAACCAGAGGGATTGAATAGGTGGAGAGTTGTGGTGTGGAGTCAGAGAGGTGTTCACTACAGTTGGCTTTTTCAAAAAATATATTTTTTAGTATCAGTTTAAGTTTACATCTTTTATTTCAGACATCTTACTGAACCATTTTAATGCAGCCTGGGATCTCTAGAGTTAAGAATAGTTGAACAAAAATAACTTAGTAAAGCTCTCTTCTGGTCAGGAGGCTGGCTGTGCAAGTGAATCAGGGTAATTCTTTTGTTAGCATCAAAGTGTAGTTGTGTGTTTGTGTGTGTGTGTGTGTGTGTGTGTGTGTGTGTGTGTGTGTGTGTGTGTGTGTGTGTGTGTGTGCGTGTGTGTGTATTTTCACATGTGCTTGTGAATTATTTGCATCTGAGCAAACTGTTGAAGCACAACATAAAATGTATGCAGAAAGGCAGAGCTGCCTTTTACACTGACATGGGCCTTTAGTTCAGTTAAAAAGCAGGCTGGTGAACAAGGAGACAGCTATAGTGCAGCTAAAATTATTTTGACAACTGATGAATTAAAAAAGAAAAAAATCATTCCAAGCCCCCCACCCACATGCCAACCCCTGCACAGCACTCAAATGACGCTACTTTTGAGTCTTACAGACATTAACCCAAAACACTGCTAGAAGAACTGTGTAGTGAGAGATTAATGAGTCAATAAACAGTAAAGAAACTCTACACAATATCTGTGGGACGTTCACTTGTTTGATATCACTAACATTTTTTGAAAAAAGAAGCCACTTCAATTATGACTTAAGGGGAGACTTTGGGTGCTCTCCATCCTGAAGCTTTTTGCTCTGGACCTCTAAGCCAACTCAACCCCCACAAATTTCAGCAGCATTGGCACCCTGAATGTCATCGTCTTTAGAAGTGCTGGCAGCGCTCACATTGCTGAATTCAGACTTCAATTAAAAAAAGAGTCTGTCCATAGAGACCTGCTCATGTTCACACTCTAACATTTTGGAAAAATTGCCATTACATTGTTGGTCTGCAGGGTTAACCTATCTGAGACAACAGTGTTGTCTGGATAAAGCTGCACAACAAGGCGTTGCACCTTTTTCTCAAACCGTTCTGATGAGGACGTCTCTCCTCCACCTCATTGTTGCTGGTAGAAAAGTAACAAAACACAACACACCACGTGCATTTAGCAACACACACACACACACACACACACACACACACACACACATATATATATATATATATATATATATATATATATATATATAATATAAAATATAAAAATAAATTTTTTCAAATTTTTTGGTTAAAATTTATTTCCGGTGAGTGAACATTGCATTTGAAGTGAATTTGGTCACTTCTTAGATTAGAACATTCATCAGTTAAACTTATAAGCCTATTTCTTTAAAAAAAAAAAAAAAAAAAACAACAACAACAGGAAGTCAAAACTCATATCAGCTTTGCTAAAGAAAATAGTTTTTTCTTTTTTCCTGAAAGAACAAAATTGACCCTTGGTCTTTCATAAGCCACCAATCTGCTTTTATAATGTACACCATGTTATTTCCCATCAGCCCAATTTTGAAGCAATTATTTCTACAAAAAATCCTGAGTCATTCCTGACAGACCAGGCCTCTGTCTCCCTCCGTACTTCCATCCTTTCAGCAGCTGGATCGATTTTTGTGTCGCCGCTGCAGTTCTGCTCCCATGGGAGAATTTGAAAGGAGTTTACAGGCTCTGAATACAAGCCTGCAAACCGCTTATGCTGTTTACCTGCCACTTACACTCCACAGCCAACCTACACATCTGAGAGAGTGTGTGCTGGACAAACAGAAAAGGACAGCCAAACACTGTATAACAAAGGTAAAGTATTGTTATGAGGGCAGCTAAAATATAAAAACTAATAGAATTTTTTACAGATCAGCAAAATGAATAAGAACGAAAAACATAGAAACAGTGTGGTAATTTAAATGTCAGTTCAACTTAAATTTGTTTTGGTATCTTAAAATGACTTGACTTAAACTGGAGAATATTGTTTAATTTAATGTTAGTGTTCTGGTGATCAGTCTTATGCCTCAGTGTGTTCATTACTAATTATGGGGTTTGGACAGAGCAGAAGGTGTTAGAAAAGTTACCACAGGGATAACCGGCTTTACACAGCCAAACATTCATGGCAACACAGCTTTCTGATGCCAGTTCAGTTGTGCAACTCTGGTCTGTGGCTAATATGCAACATATTTTACTGCCAACATTCTAATTCAGGTTTCTACAAGACAGACAAAGAAATAATATCCTAGAGCTTATCGTACTTAGTAATTTAATAACAATAACTTGATAAAACAAATATGTCTTGTCTGTCAGTTCCAGGGTACATTTAGAACATCTGACTTACAACAAAAATGATGAGGTTTAGTGCAAAGTTATAAATGCTGTGAGCCTGTAAATTTATTTTATAAGTTCTTACTTCATCATTTATTATACATTCAGAGCTGCTGTGATCTATTGAGGCGGCTCAGCTGTGCTAAGAGTTCTGATCCTAGGCTCAGAATAATGCAATTTAAAAAATATATATTAAAAGAATCATTTGGGCACAAAAATAATAATTCAATAATTCTAGAGTAGATTTTATGCGATGTAAAAAACCACAGAGTGTTTTACATGGATCATGTGTCAGCTGATTCTGACATTCTACAGCTTCTCCTGTCCATTTTAACCAACTTGCGATTATATTTATAAATAAATAAGACCACACATGCTAAGAAGAACATTGTGAAAACCATTTTTTTATGTTTGGTGCCAAAAATGAAGCTGATTAATTACACAGGCCAAGCCAGGTGATCTCCACACCAGCCATCACTACTGTTACAGTTTCATGGAGAAACCAAATACAGTGAGTCTTAAGAGTTAAACAAAAAACTCTAAAAATAAATAAATAATAAAATCAAGTTCAAAATCTAGAAATAGCTAAGATAATGGGTGAGAGGTGGAGAGAGAATAAAACAAACTGAAAAGGAGCAAAGGAATCAAGAAGTTACATCTGGTAAAGTCCAACAGTTTGCTTTCAACCAAAACTCTGCTGTGTTTTTGGGGCCTGTGGTTTGGGAATACACACTCAGTCCATCCTGAAGATCCCTGTATCCTTTCATCCATGTAGTGAGATGCTCCACGCTGTAATGTTCTCACCTGAAAACTTCACTTTGAAAGTTTGTTTCTGGTATGCTGCACTGAAACATTCGCTTCCCAAACACAATGTGTAAGGACATCAAAGAGTTTAGATTGGCCTCCTCTGAGCAGACTAGATTCTCCCAGTATTATATGGGACTGAATCGCTCAGTGAGTGCTCCTTGTCGACACTGAATGGCTCTGCAAGGTCAAACCAAGCTCCCAAAATCAGCTCTTCTTTGCTACATTTGTATGTTGAAAACCTTGTCATTTTATTCTCAGTGTCATGTTGACGTCCCCTCATGTCACAACCCCAAACTTTTCACCCCCCATCTCTATTGCATGAATTTCATGGGTGTGCTTAATTATACGGAAAATAGTACTACTCATCTTTGTCTCAGATTTTTCCGATTATTGATGTACGGTGAATTTTTCTTGTAGTATTGACATTTTAGGGACCTTATTAGGTCCCCTTTATCTAAATTGCCAAAGATTCTGAAATACAAACCAGAAATGTTGTTTGTAATAATGTAATGTATACTTCCAACCAGTCATAAAACTTACAGATAGTCAGTTTTACTCCACAGAAACACTAAAATATCTTGATTCTGACCATTAAAATGTACATCACAGGTTGAGATTAATACTAATGAAAAAAAAAAACTTAGTACCACTGTAACTTTAATATTATAATTTTTCCAATAAAAGTCTCTCTCCTGTGCAGATTGTAGCTGTTCTAGAACCCACACAGAACAAGCAGGGTGTTTTGTTACAAACAAGCCAGTTTCAGGATCAACTCTTTGCTTTCCATGTTAGAGCTGCGTTTCTCTTCTTAGTGACTGATTCCTTGATACAAACCAAAAATCCACTGAAACAGTCCCAGCTTCAAAATACGTCATCTCATTCATTTTTCTTGATTGTGAGGAACTTCACAGGTCAACACCTCTAAACATGCATACCTCTTGGAAGGAGACCAACTTATGGATTCTGACATTTGGTGCATATTCACCTTTCTTACCAAAACTTCTAAAAGGCCTTTCTCATGTTCAGCCAGAAAAATATTGCAAACTTTCACAAAATAAGTGGAAGGACTGGCAAAGTATCAGGGATCATCCAGCCTGAGCTCGACAGGCCTGTGTGAAGTGGATCTTCCCCAGAAGGAGATCCACTTCACCTCCGATAAGTTAATTTTTTTTTTTTTGAGTGCAGAGAGTTACTGTTTTTTAATAATTTCTACAATCTGTTATTATTAGCTCTTAAGATTTTTTAGGCATGAATAAAGATCTCCAAAAGGGGATTCACTTTGTTCAGTTGTTCAGGAATGATCCTATTTCTGAATTTTACTGTGTAGTTTTGGGGAAGCACAGCTTCAGGAGGCTTCATGCTTACTTTGACTGGGCCAGCAGGTCCAGTTAAAGCACAGCGGCTCTGTCATGTCCCCCTGTCTGTTATCTGTTTGGAGTGGCTGAATGTGAGATGAAACATGGCTTAGCTTCTTGCAGTGGAAAATTACAGACGTCAAAATGCAAACTGTTTTTTTTTTTCCTTTTTTTATTGTTTAGGCATTTTTGCTTTAGCTGTATTCTATTATTAAATCACTATTAGTGATTAATTAGTGTAATTTTACTGCTTATTGAATAGAAAAAAAACATGTTTTCATGAAGACTGACTACACAGTTCAAAATGTTCACATTGTTACATGCAAACAAATGAAATGATTTGTGCAGCAGAAGAGAGGACGTCTGAACCAACATGGATCTGGTGCAGCAGGACCGGCTCAGCTCACAATCAGACGTACCACCATGAATTATTCCATCTATTAGAGGTTGTTTCTGAAAGAAGTGTGACCACCAGTAAAACTTTACTATAGCTTATTATAACCTAATTAAATTTTATTCAACCTAAAATAAAACTGATATTTACTGAAAATATATGAGAATTATTGTACCTCCGATAAGTTTTTTTTGTTATTTTTTTTTTAAACATCAGGCAGGTACATAAGATTATAGCGTGTGATGGGCTGAAGCGCCAGTAAAACCATGACTAATGTTAAGGAATTGACAGTATGCAGCAGAAACGCTTTTGGAGTGACAGTGATGTTCCTTCTGTTGACCTTTCCCTTTCCTCCTCACTCAGTTTAAAACAAAGTGTTGGCTGCTGTCAATCACATGGTAATAGCCGGCAAGGAGAGGCGACAAGGTCGTTATGACTTTATGAAATGTCTGCTCATGAGCTGATTGGATGAATTAGTGACCATAATCGTTAGCGGCCGTGCCTCAGACAGACTCTTAATGTATCTGTATTAGCACTAATGGAATGCAATTTCACTTCTCCGTCTGCTCTCCTCCACCCCACCCAGCTATGATCCAGGGAGCACCCGCTGCACCGTTGTCTTGGTAACAGCAATCATGGCACTGACGCCCAGTCCCCTTCCTCCGCCTCCTCCTCCTCACAAGAACCTCTCAGTGAGACAGTAGGAAAATGAGACATGGCTCTTAATAAGAATCCCGGTGCTAAAGGAGAATGACCTATACTCCTCGTCAGGAGGGAAATGATTTGAGCTGCAGCCAGTTTTGTGAAGGAGCAGCAGGGGAGATTAGCTCGATTAAGGCCAAATCAGACCTGCTTCCAATTTGATGAGAGAAGGGAGGATAATAGCTCTCAGAACTCCTTCTCATGCAGCTCTGGACTTCGATGAGGAAATTAAACCACTCTTTGTCTCTCTATCTCTCAGGGTGACTCAAGTCTAACCAGTCATGCTGGTTGCTAAATTAGAAAGCTACTGTACCCTTTTCCATAAAGACTTACCTTTATACAACTCGACTTCTCATTAGCTGAACAGTTTTGCAGACTGTTTTCAGGCTGAGTTGTTCTTGATCCTTTTATGTTTCTGCTCATTTATGAGTTTTAAGACGCTGCCGTCTTCATCTGACAGCAGATCTGAGGCCGTTGTGTTGCTGTTGACACCCAGGTAGAAGCTGAGACAACACCGGCAACTGTAACTGGGTTTGTCCAGGGTCAGGGATTAGGTAACTTATGTCATACGATGCATCCATTTGCAGCTGTCGACACCTTCACATGTTTTAACTGACAAACAAAATTGGCATGTATTTTTAGCTTGTGTTGTACTAGTGGAAAATGATGTCAGTTTAATTTTGTGAACTACCGCCTTCTGGAGTTTAAGCATAAAACACAAACTAAAAAGCTATGCATAGAGACTAATTTGTATGTTTCAGCATCATTTTGTTTCTTGAACTTATTTTCTAACAAACATAAAGTCTCTGCAATGTTTACATCACTTTGTTGTCTTATTTTCAAGAGGTCAGGAATACAAGAAACCCTTTTCGTCACGAAAACTGGGGAATTATGAAACATGAGAAAAGACAGAAGAATATAACTATTAATGGCATAAGGTTAGAATATTATTATTATAAAATTACATTCAATCATAAAAAAATAATGTATTTAATTCACCACTGGTTCAGTTATGCCCAGAAATATTCATGCCCTTGAAAGATTCACAAATATTTACTTTCAACTTGAGAGTTTGTTTCTGATTGGAAAACTGACAGGAATAAAAACAATGTACAGTAAAGATGTTATTTGAATGTTAAGAAGAATTTCATCTTAGGAAATATTTATACCTTAACCAGTAAAACATGTTACTGGCATTAAACCTTTCTTATATTTGCTGACAAGCTTTGTGTCTGTTTCCACTGGTATGTTCACGATGGTGTTTTTCTTGGTGATGTGTTCTACATGTCTGACATTGGAAGTCCTCCTTGCCATCACCCTAATAAACTCTCTAACCCTCAATCAGATTTAGGTTGGGACTCTGGCTGAGCCACCCCAAAATATCAATGTCACCTTCAGTCAGAAAACATGTTGGTAAAGTTTAACATTTAATTTAAACCCAAATCTGCTAGAGGTTTTAAAATCTTTGGACTTAACTGTACTCTTATGTATATTGACTGTATAATTCATGCAAAAAAAATTTTGCAGGAGTTTTGTAAATGGTGTTTGTGCCTGAAAGGGTTAATGAGGAATACATCTATCAAAAGGTTTACTCACAGTTCTAAAATTAATAAATCCCTATTCATACCAATATACATGCAGGTGAGAAGAGACGTAGGAAGATCAGAAAGTGACTAAGGACACATTCACTGTCCACTTTAATCAAACTCTGGTTGGTTTGCCAACAAAGTCCAGTTCATTTGGGAAGGTGTGGCCTCAGTTCTATTGAAGTGAACTCTGGTGCATATGTGTACACCAAGCAGACCAGAGACCACTCTTAAAGGAAGTGGACTCTAGCACAGGGCATTCTGGGTAAATACAACCACACCGAAGATGTGTGTCTAGCGCAAGCGGGAGACAAAAGACAAAAGAGACAAAAGAGAAATCCTCCAGTCTGATGCCACTGCATTTATGTTTATATTTCATGAAGAAGGAAGTTGTGCTCAGTCTCTTCTTCAGAGGTTTTCATGTTGCTTTCCTCAGTGGTTTTTGGTGCAGCGCCCACACAGGTGGGTGAGGCATAGTGGGGGGACAAGGTTTTCAAAGCGTTTGGTGGTTTGACGCAGTGCAGTATGAAAGTGAACCACACCAGCTGAAGATTTAACAGACGTTGCTACTTTGATCCCCAATCTAACCCTGGACTGTCAGGGATGAAAACACCCTGAAGTGCCGATCTCTGTCTGCCTCTGCTCAGTCCTCTATTTCTTTGGCATCAGGTCACATCAAATGTTATTCCAAGGTTTTTTTATTTGCCTTGTTTTGTCCCCTAAATAATAATTGAAATCTATTAATGCAATTATACATGCTATCATTTCTGATAGATTTTAGACAGAAAAATGAATACACTGTATTTAAACAGACATGGTGAGAACAGGTTTGCCCCTTGGAGTGCTCAGCCATCCGAATTCCTTGCTTCAGCTGCTGGCTGGCAGCCATGTTTCTGCACGGCTTCTCCTGCATTAAAGTCCAAGACCTGCTTCTCCTCTGACTCTAAAATGATCAATGTTGACTTTTTTCTGCTGTATTAATTTATTATCCTTCTGCTTCGGCAGGTGTTTTTTTTCCCTCCTAGTTTTACTTCCTGTTTACCCTCTCTTGTAATATTTTAATGATAAGAGACTTTTCTTATCTGCACTGATCATGGAATAGTGCAAATATGCATGGAATAGATCTGAAGCCTATTCCATGACCTCAGATATATCATCAATCACTCTTTTAATTTCATCCATGGACCCATACCAAAGGCCACAATTCCAGTCTTGTTTTTTTCAGTGGCTCAATGAAACAGTGGAAGTGGGATGAAATGAAGGCACCAGCCCTCTGGAAACCTGTGAGAATACATGGGGATTGAGGATGAATGGATTAATTTAGTACTGTCCATGCTTTAAAGCTGAAGCTGCAACTTTTATCTCCCCTTTGCTCTCTGCTTACCTACAGCAAGTTCTCCACGATGGAGCCTGCCATGAATGCTAAGCTAGTTAGCATAGCCATCAACGAAGGTGGATAAATGATTTTTCTAGAACAGTGAGATGTTTCTCAGCTGCATGACTGTGCTAAGCATTGTTGTGGTGACATGCTGAATAAGGGGAGAGTTAGATAGAGCAGAGGCTTCTTAAAGAGACAGAGACCCAATTTCAAGGCGTCAAATTGAAAAGGTAAATTTCTTTTAAGTTATGTCTGATATGTACAGCCTTTTTATAAGAGCTGAAGGTGACATAGTTACTTGATTGTGCCTTTAAATGACACTATGTACCGGGAAAATACACAACAGCCCTTTAAAGCTTTTACAAGTGCCATCTCAGCAATATGCTTCACAACCAGACTGAAAAGCCTCAGTGATACCATAATACTATATACATGCCTGGAGCAGAAGAAAGACAATTTTCTCCAGCAACTTAAAAAAGGCAGTTCTGAAATGGTTTAAAATCAAACTGTTGGTTCAAGATTTTTCTTCTGAAGAACATGCTCCACTTAAAATCTGCTGTATTATGCCAAGACTAAAAACTGTGAACTCGCCCCCACAATGCCAAACAAATCTTTCACTATTAGAGTAATGTCAAAGGGACAAATAGCTGATTTAAAGTAGTTAACAAATTTAGCCATGACAGAAAAGGACACAAACTCAAAGCATAGCTGACCTGGCTACACCTGATGTTTACCCAGTGGACCAAAAGCTCTGTCTTTCAGTCTTCAAGTTTGTCAAGAGCTAACGAGAATACCTGACAAGAAAAAAGTCAGTTGTCAGGTGGTTGCACTGATTGCAGTTCTCTGGTTGATCGGCAGTCTTTAAAAAGTCTGGCCTGCCTATTCAGATTTTCGGCCAATTTTTTTGTTGTCTAATAAGTCACTAAATAGAGCAACAAAGTCACAAAATTGGCAGCAGTGGGATGACTATTGTAAATGATACAGTTTCAGAGGTGACCTGGTAGACGGGTCAGTCAGTCAAACCTCTCACAGCAGAGCAAAAGGGAACAGTGGCTGATTTTCAGACCTTTGATGAGGAAGATAATAATAGTGAATGTAATCAATTTTTCTCTGGTCAATAAACAGTTTCATACAATTAAGGAAATCTTATCCAATTTATCAGTGCATCCCTACCGACAACGACTGACCTTAAGGGGATCCAGTAAAATGGTTCATTCAGTCAGTACTTCTAAAATGCCTCTGAGATGCAATTCAAAACTCCAAACTCATCTTCTGCTTGAGGCTTTGTATGTCTGTCTGTCTGTCCTTTAAAAGGATATTGAATTAAAAAAAAAAGAAGAAGGAGTAAGGATACAGTCATGTTTAGTCTGCTTTAACAAAACTCTGGTTTGTTTGGGGAGTTGTGAATGTGAAATATCAAACTCTGAAGTGGACCAAAAAAGCAAACTAGGCCAACTACAAACTTCTGTCTGGGTTTGGTTAAGGGACTCTGATACGGTCCAATGCATATGTGAATGCAAAGCAGAGCAGAGACCAAAAGCAGGAAGTGGACTATTGTGCAGGGCATTCTGGATAAATTTAACTAAAACAAACACCAAATGACTTTTACCAAAGACAAAAGAGAAGTCCTCCAACTGCTCGATACCACTCGATTTTTGTTTCCACTTTATGAAGAAGGAAGTTGTACTCAGTGTCTTCTTCTGAGGTTTTCTTGTCATTTCTTTCAGTAGTTTTTGTTGCAGCGCCACCACAGGAGAGAGGGGGAACTGGTTTATCAAAGTGTTTAATTCATTTGACACCATGCAGCATGAAGGTGAACCATTCAAGCTAAAACTGTATCAAATTGTGGAAATGTTGGTCCTTAATACAGTCAAATACAGTCCTTATAGTCTAAACCTGCCAGACTACCAGATGTAAAAACATTTTGTGCACAATGCTCACGATCATGATAAAAGTAATGTTTCATTTTATATTCATTAATTCTTGTTTTGGGTTATTTTCACATTATTGTTTATATTTTTTTTCTCCAATTCATCACCTTCAGTTTTATCATTTTAATTAGATTATGAAATCTGATATGAAATCCTTTTCATAACACACTGAACTAACTGCTGCTGTATTCATATGAGAGCAAGTTTCTGCAGATAAACTTCCTTATGTACTTAAAGGTCAGTGTTCCTGTTTTACTTCCGTCTGAATTTTCTGAGATTTCAACCCTGTGCATATATGAAAACCCAAAAGATAAAGACTTAGATGCATTAATCTAAGTACTTTTAATTATATTAAAATTATTAATATAATATATTAATTAATTATATTAAAAGTACTTAAATTACTTTTAAATTAAGTACTTCAAGTAATATGTCTTGTGTTTCCTTTTTTTATTTATGTATTTTTTGTCACTTCAGTTTGACTCAGATATATGAGTAAGTAAGTTACTTCCAGGTTTTGGACTTAACTTAGGAATTAGAGCAGAGCAGAAATCCTGGTGCAGTTGTCTGACTTTCTCACAATTACCAGCCAATAAATAATAAAAAATAAATATAAGTTGGTAGACACCATTTGCTTCCTGTTTCCTACCACTGGATAGGAGCACATATTTCATTAGACCATTTCTATCAGAGAAAGTAACCCTTAAAACACTGCTGGGTGAGAAGAGGTCATTTTTCTCATCAAACCTGTGGAGCGTTTGACATGCAGATCTTAGGGTATGATTAAGGTTTTCATTAAGTTTCCCCTGTGTTGAGACTAAATTGGCTGTAGAGAGGCAGCCGACTCGACTTGTCGGTACCCATAATGCCTCACAGCTCCAAGGTTTTGTTCACAAAAACAAGAAGAACTTTTCTGAGTCAGAGGAGTTTGACTAAAGATTTTAAATGACACTAAAATATGATTTTTCTTTACCAACTAACAACATTCCTAAAGTAACTCTGTCAAAATTTTAAAATCTTATTGAAAATTGCAGTTTGTTCTTATTGTTTCCAAGTTGTGCAGCAATATTCTGAATGCTTTCTTTATTCATTTGTTTAAGAAATAATTAGAACTGATTTAAAAATAAAGATTGTAAAAAGCATGCTTGTATTTTCTTGCTAAAATGAGGATGAGAATTAAAGATGTTGTGCACATGTGAGTATTATGTTGGCAGATGTGAAATGGTGTATTCCCTTCTTGTGGTACTATCACATATCTCAGTGTGTAGGGACAGCGCTGGTGATCACAGGTCAGGGAAGAAACACTTTAAATCAACACTGTCATTTTTTACTATACATCCTGAGTGAATCCATTTCCATCTCATACCTGCCTGCTGTATTTACACCACAGTGGAAATTAAATTACACCTGCAGGAGCTGAGAGTGATTGAGGGAAGATAGAATTAAAAAAAAAATAAACAAAACAGAATGAGTATTTTGAGGTTGGGCTGATCTGCTCAGATCCGCATAAGCTCGGCTTTGAGTTTGTGATGTGCAGATTCAGGATGCCTATTCCCACAGAAACACATAATTCCGTTTTACAGGCTGTCAATCATAGTCATATATTATTAAGCGATTAGTTAAGAAAAGAAAAACACAGTGATTCGGCAGTGAGATCCCCGGGAAGCGAGCAGCGGGCTGATTGCTGCACTGTGCTGCCCCTCGCTGCCTGAATGCCAGTAATCATTTGTATGATTTGATATGAGGAGGAATGAAATGGCTGTTGTTGATTAGTGCTGATTTGGATGGATGGATGGATGGATGGATGGATGGATGGATGGATGGATGGATGGATGGATGGATGGATGGATGGATGGATGGATGGATGGATGGATGGATGGATGGATGGATGGATGGATGGAACAGGCTGCTAGAATGCTAACAGAAATTAGCACAGATGCAGGATGTGCTCTGGAGAGAAGAGGAAAGGAACAGATTCCCAGAGCTTTACAAAGAGAGGAGATTGGCCTGAATGCCTCATTGTGTACAGAGCTGCATCATTTCTGAACTAAAATGTACATTTATGAAATTATGCTTCAATTTCAACTTTTCAGTTGTGCCCCATTTTCAGATAAAATAATAATGTTTATGCATTTTGGTAAAAAGTTATATCCAAAGCAACTTACAAATGGGGATGTATCTATATAGTTAGCATTAAAAAATAAAAAATAAAATAAAATAAAATAATAATAATAATAATAATAATAATAATAATAATAATAATAATAATAATAATAATAATAATAATAATAATAATAATAATAATACCTCTGGACAGAGGAATTGCTGAACAGTTTTGTCTCTGAAGTCTTAAATGATGACAGAAAGAAACTTCTACCTTCAACTTCTTTGATTCATTGTCCTAATAACTATGTAATAATAACTGTGTAAAAAAGTTATAACACTGTACCTTATTAAAGGATGAAGAACTCATATCCTTCAGAATTTAACAGCCCCTGTGGAAATATTTACTGCTCTCATACTAGTAGGATTTATCTCTTATTAGACCTTTTTAGTATTCTCCTTTAGCAGCTTCCTCCGTATCTCAGCCTTGAACAGTGCAAAGGCCCAGCAAATGGTGAGACATTTCAAACATGCATTGAAACACAAACACACAAAATAAATGCAACAGGAAATGCTGCAAGCAACATATGCTGTAATCACAGAAAGTAGAAGTATTCCCACAACAATCAACAAAACGATGCAAATAAAAACGCTGGAATCACTACAAGCTAAATCTCCATCCCAGTGAGAAAGTTTTATTTTTTAAATTAACAACTTAAAAAGGAAAAAATGGCTTCAATTAGTCAGAATTATTAGTGTGTTTTATTTATATAACTTTATGTCCATCCACCTCTGCTGGATGTCCAGATTTTTATTTTGATTTGAGCCCAAGATTAGAAATGGGAACTGATTAATTATTATCAACTCCAACTCTATTATCGATCTCACTTATCGATTCTCTTATTGATTCTTATAAGTTAGGACATAAATTCAAAATATGCACCATGTTATATTCATAAAATATTGTAAATAATTGAAGCTGTTGTTTGTTCTGCTTCTCCTCCATGGCTGCGCCACAATGCAGTGGACTCAAATACAGAGAAGGAAGATGTTACCATAGAAACAAATTTAAATCCTAAATGGTTCAGCTCTCATCGGTCATCTGAAGTCTCCAAGACTGGCCTACCTACTGCAGGCTGTGGTCACCTCGTTGTCAGACGTGTGTGACATCACTACAGTAACTTGCTCCTAGACTGTTTCAATCAACGCAGATGCAACGTTTATCATGGCATTTTCAGCATTTATTTTAGTGACAATATATTAGCAAAGTTAGAGGAGAAGAACATCAATCAAGATGTTCAACAATTTCACATTTTCATCTCACTATATCAAATTTTTGTGAACACCCAACATCCAACCTGACAGTAACTTCACTGCGATGAAATTAGGTCTTAATTGTCTGAAGCTTCAGAAGATCATGTCAGGCAACGGGGTCAACCCGTTAACTTCAACCCGTTAACTTCAACCCGTTAACTTCAACCCGTTAACTTCAACCCGCTAACTTCAACCCGCTAACTTCAACCTGCTAACTTCCTGGTAGATGATATTGATTTTCCAATGAACAAGTGGGATTCAATGCTTGTTGATTATTGAAAACACAGCAGTTAAAGCAAGATGGTGAAATTTGAGAAAAATCAATTATCTCTGTTAGAGTTTAGAAAATCTGGCTTAGATCACTGACTAATATTTTAAATCCAGGGCTTATAAATTGATTGTGATGCCACATTCAGTCTATGGACAAACTGTGCAGAACATTAGTGAAGATTCTCTAAAGAATGTGTGCAGGTGGAATTCACACTTCATTATCAGAGCAGCAGGCCAGGCTCAGGTCAGACAAACTTGATTAAACACTTGGTACTTGTCTGGGTCAGGGGCTGAAGAAGCACCATAAACAATCCCACGACCTGATCTGTTCCCCTCAGCCATATTTCTGGAAGGTTTGGCCCCTCAGGGGACAGGGCGTGCAGCATCAGGGGCCAGTGATACCTGTTGGCCCCTCTTCTCTCTTCCTGATTGACAGATGGCTGCTCCATTAGATAAGAATGATAAGTGGTTTTCTGTGGGCAGAAAGGACTTCCTCTTGACCTCTAACCCACACCCTGACTCTTGACTCCACTTAGGGTAGGAGCCAGCCCCTCCCCCCGGCTCCCCTCCTCTCTCTCCAGGCCTGTGTGGACGTCCCCCTCCCTCCCACAGGTGCAGGTCGGCTCTGGGTGATGTGGAGAGCAGCTTTTGTTCCTCTGAAGGAGGAATCTGCGATGGACAAAGGAGGAACGAAGATGAGAGTCAGGACAAGAAGTTAAAGAGTCTGTTGTTCTGGCTTCTTCAGAGAAAGAAGAGGAGGAGACAGATGAGGAAGAGGTGGAGGAGGAAGGGGAAAAGTGAAAGAGAAACAAATTCTCAGTGCCTTTGTTTCACTAAACATCAGTAGAAACGCAAAAGCAAAATCTGTGGCAATGGTTTGAAGTGTGTGTTGTGTGAAAAAATGAGGACTTCTCATTTAAAACTCTTTCTTTATGAAACATGAACATGTATAATCTTATTTTTTATTTAAATATGAAAAGAAGATGGTTTAAAAGCAATTACACAATTTTTCACTCATTAAATAATATCAACAAAACATGTCTTTAGCTGAGGAAAAAGTTAATACGCCATTCCAATAGCAGCTGGTTACGTCCTTTAACTAGACCAGTTAAAGGACATAACCTTTAACTGGTCTAGTTAAAGGTTACGTCCTTTAACTAGACCAGTTTCTGGCTAGTTTCTCAGGAAGATTTAATGGTTTTCTTGCACATTTAAAGTCACTCAACAGCATGATATCAAGGTCTGGGCTTTGACTATGCCAGTCACCTCTTCTCGTTGTGCAGCGTTTTCTGCCACACTTTTTCCTTCCTACTGACTTCCCACTGAGGTGCCTTGATATAACACTCTGCAAACAGCCGATTCGTTCAGAAATTTCTTTCCGTTTCTCACCCTCTTGCTTGAGGATGTCAGTGATGGCCTTCTGGACAGCAGTCAGGTCAGCAGTCTGACCCATGATTGCGGTTTTGAGTAATGAACCAGGCTGGGAGTTTTTAAAGGCCTCAGGAATCTTTTTCAGGTGTTTAGAGTTACTTTGTTGATTCAGATGATTATTTTTATTGCTCGTTCAGAGAACCTTTTCATAATATTCTAATTTTTTGAGACAGGGATTTTGGGTTTTCATGAGCTGTTTGCCAAAATCATCAAAATTAAAACAATAAAAGACCTGAAATATTTCAGTTGGTGTGCAATGAATCTAAAATATATGACAATTTAATTTTTATCATGACATTATGGAAAATAATGAACTTTATCACAATATTCTAATTTTATGACCAGCACCTGTAGATCACAATGGTCCAAATGTTTTCCAACAAGGGTCAAAATTGTGAAAATTGACCTGGTCATCTTCATCTTCTTAAAATACCAACCTAAGTTACTTTTTGCCAAAACCTTTTTCCTTTTTTTTGCCAAAAACATTTGAAAGCACTTTAGGGCAAACATTTTATTTCTGATAAAATTTAAAAATAAAATTATTTTATATTTCCTGCATTTATTTATTTTTTCGTATTTAAGTTATTATTGAGCAAACAAAGCTTTATAGATATTAGTGATTGTTTTAATCAAAAGCATGTACTTGGTGTAGATCTTTGTTAATCCAACATGATAATAAAATGTATACCTGACTTGGAAAATCTAATTATAAATTGTTCATAAATTTATGGATTTTCTAATATTATCATCACTTTTAGTTGCAGTAAAAATGTGCCTTCTATTGTTTTCTTTTTCTAAGTCTTCACTTTTGAGTATTCTAAAAATTAATCCACATCAGGGTTTCATAGGGTGTATCAGCTTCATTGTCTGCACTTGACAGGAAGGAAATTCTAATGTGTATCAATAAAAAGAAATTTGCTGAAAGTATCAGATGTACACTGTTGAGCAAAAATGTATACAAATATAAAAATGTTTTCACTTTTTGATCCAAAAGAGGAGCTGTGTTCTGGTTTAAACATCCAGAAGTTATGAAACTCCCCGCTGAGCCGACAAACTGTAATTACTGTAATTATTTTTATTATTATTATAATTATTGTAGGATTTTAAAGAGCCATAAGTACCCTCAAATCATTCCAACTCCTTGCTGCTAGAATCCAAATTTGAAGCTTCCAGTGGTGGCAGTAAATACACTCAGGTCCTCCAGCCAGCCCAATCTGCCCCTCTGGACTCAACTAATAATTATAATAATTCAGGTTGGTGTGTTGTTCTTTCTCCTTACTGCAGCTCTGCCAGCAGTGGACCCTCTCTCTCTCTCTCTGTATTAATAAGCAGTGCAGTTCTCAGCACAGCGCGTGGTAAAGCTTTGCCATGATTACAGTATACCATCAAGAAAATTAGTTGTTTTCCACACACAGCAAATCACAGCAAGGGGTTTGCAACATAACAAGTTGCTTTTGTTTACAACGGTTCACTAGCTGTTTTCATTATGCCAAGACAAGCCCATAGACTCTGAGCCAGCTGCCACAAATCACACATTCAATTATTCTGCTTTGCTTATGAGCATCCAAATATTTAGTCCACTTACCAGGAACAAAAACAGTAGTAAAGTGATTACAGCCAAGAAGTCAAGTTCTCCTTCAGTACCGAAACAGAAAGGAGGAAGGAGCAGGAAGAAGGGGATTGGGGAGACGAGGAAACATGGAGACGTTTCTCTTATTAGCGCTCTACTTTGCTGTAAAAGCTTCATGATGCCAAAACTAGAACAGTGACGAGTGATTTCTTCAGAGGAGGCTGTGAGGAACCAAAAATATGATCTACATTACCACCGAAGGGAAGACAGTGGACAACACAACGGTTTTGATAAGGGAATGGAGAAAAGCATGACGAGAATGCAAGGCAAGAAGAAGCTTAACAAGACTGAGGAGAGATTGGAGCTGGATAGATATGCTGCTCTGAAAGTCTAAAGACCATCACAAAAAAGTCCAACATTTCTCCATCTCCAATGTGACACATGTCCAATTCAAATGGAAAAATAATATTAGAGGAGGAAAACATTTGAAAATAAAGAAGCACAACAAGCTGGTTACAGAAGTGGGAAGTTTGCACACCCTTACCAGACCACTGCTTTGCTGAAGTACCTTCACATTTATGTTCAGTCTTCTTGATTTCAATATTTCTAGTGAATCTAGAAATATTCTGATCAATCTGACATCGAGACCAACTATACCAGCAGTTGGTCTCAATGTCCATCCTTTAGCTAAAGTCACTGCTTACAGAAATGTTACAAATGATCAAAATGATGCCACTCCTCAGAGGTAAACAGAATCCGGTAACACTTTATTTGAAGGGGGTTGACTAAGACTGACATAACACATGTCATAAACATGACATAACACATGTCATAAACATGACATAACACCTGTCATGAACATGAATAAGCCTTCATGAATATTTATGACTGTTGTCATAAAGCGTCATTCAGTAAATTATGACACTTTTAATACAAAGTTGACATTATTCAAAATGTCTTTGATATGACAACTTGACATTAACCAAGAAATCATTACTGATATAAATTTGTTATAAAAGTATTACTGATTGCACTTTAAAAATGAGGTAACTTTATGTTATTAAAGGTAAAGTTTAAACAGTAATGATTTCCTGGTTAATGTCAAGTTGTCATAACAAAGACATTTTGAATAATGTCAACTTTGTATTAAAAGTGTCATAATTTACCGAATGACGCTTTATGACAACAGTCATAAATATTCATGAAGACTTATTCATGTTCATGACAGGTGTTATGTCATGTTTATGACAGTGTCATGACAGTCTTATTCAACCCCCTTCAAATAAAGTGTTACCCAGAATCCTTCACCCTAAACCAACGCCTGGGTCTTGTCACAATCTCCCAAAAAACTGTGCAAGAGCAATTGAACACAGTCCTGGCATGTTTAGCACAGAAACAACACACCACATTCAACACTATGCTATAACACATTATGGTGGTAGTAACAAGGTTTTGGATTATTTTTATTTAGATGAAACTGAGGTGGTTCCAACAGGCAGTCAGTTCTGGTCCAAATCCTACAGGGTCAACTTGACACCTGAAGACAGGACAGATTTGATTTTTATTTATTCCTCAGCATCACTTTGTAGCATATTTACAGGGGTGTGTATACTTTCTGGAGTCATTGTTGGTATACATTGCTAAAACAAAAAATGGGGAAAATAATGCTGGATAGAAACCAATGAAGACCTTGCCAGAGGTCATAGGTCATGGCCTCTGCAGAGCATCCGGAGCAGTCAGACTCTCAGCTCCCTGTGGAGAAGATTACATGCTCAGATAGAAATGTTGACATGTAAGGGTTAATTCTTTAACAGCTAAGACTTCCTCTGCTGCTCTTTGGGCCAAACAAGGCACCGACATCAACAGGATTAGGACTCTAAGTCTTTAGTAAAGGAAGACATTAACACAGAGACCTTTTTCTCCATATGCTGCAGAATGAAGTTGATTCCTCCTCATGTCAGCTGAGCGTTCTGCCAAAGTGCAGATTGTTCTTTTTTTCCCCTGCCTTTAAAAAGATTCTACATACATTTAGACCCACAATTATTCATACTTATGGCAGAATTAGAAGCTATTCAAGGATATTTTTATGCGCTTTGCAGTGACAGAGTCCTGTCTTCAATCTGCTGAAGAATCTGTGGAGAGAGTTAAAGATCAGGATAATGGCAACGTGGAATTCCAACTTTAAACTCTTAGAGCTCAACTTCAAACATGAATTGTGAGAATACCAGAGGAAACAAGCAATCAGCTGTTCTGCACTCATAAGAAGGGTTGTATTGCTGTCATGCCAACAAGAAATTCCCTATTGAAGACGATAGTGGAATTATGAAAAATGTCAATAAAAACTGAAACAAACTTTTAAAAAATGTATGCAATTTAAATTCAAATAAGTTTAAGTTGAATTAACCCCATATTCATTATGATCTTAGCTGTACAGGCAGACATGTTGGATTTTGAGGTTTGGGGAAACTTCTCACTTGGAATTTCAAATTGACTGGACTTGAAATAACTTTTCAACCTCCAGAATTGGACCACATTATGAAAACATCATCCTTCAGTCAGTGCATCATATCTTTTTTATTGTTTTCTTTTTTGCTTTAATGACATCCCTCAGCAAAATGAAAAAGTAAAAGTCTTAGTAAACTATTTTGTCAAAATAGCTGTGAGTATGGAAATACTGGGAGAGCTCAGTATTATCTGAGATGGTAGCAGTTCTTAAAAGCCTTAAACAAAAAAAAAACTTCACAAGAACAGTTTGAAGCTTAACCTCAGCTTTTTATATTTCACTTATTGCCCATTAACTCACTCTGATAGGAGTGAAATTGCAGACATATTCATTGTGTTTGCTATGAAACTAATGCATTTTATAATATAGTGTACCAGCTCTTTTTTTAGTCACTTGGAAAAAAAAGCTCTGCACCTTTCTAAAATACACTCCTACTTTAAAAGGGATGGCTATCTTTGAATTCATTCCTCCATCTAACAGAGTTCCTAGCCTCTCTAAAGTGACTATAGAAACCTTTTCAGTGGTCATCAGAACCCTCGATGCAAGGTCCTCTAAATTGGCTGAACAGACTCTTAAGACCTCATCACTGACCACTTGAAAGCCCTAATGGACACAAACCTCCAGATAATGCTTTTAATAGCTGATGCACACTGAGGGGGAGTTTCTCAGACAGGTCAGAGGTCAGCCAAAGCACAGCATTCAGGAAATGGTGAGGACGTTGTTTCATGCTCAGAGGAAAGCAACAAAATGCATTTTCTGATGTTGTCTTGTTTTCTTTTAAGAGTCAAAGGTTCAGTTTACTGTGGATATTGATTTATCCCAGGTAAACAGACTAATTTACTTCTTTAACTTTGCTGATAATGAAACTTCATTTCTGCTCCAGGGTGAAGAGACGCATCCTTGAGAGAATTAAGATATTAGTTCTTAAAATATTTATTTATTCCCGCGTTTTCTGTCCAACTCCTATCATGTGAAGCAGGAAAGAACCTTGATGTAAAAATACATTAAAATATATGTATATTTTTTAAAACTTTAGTTGGAGAAATTGTGTTATGTATGTGATGTGATTTGTATGCTGAGCTAGACGAAGCATTACCCAGGATATAACAGAAAAAAATATATATATTTGTTGGATATAATGTTAAAGAATAAAGCTGTCTTTTGTGGGGCTTGTTTGTAAATATATCAACTTCTTATAAGACACCTAACAAGGGTTGACACACATCAAGCATGACAGTCAGATGAAAGTTCATTTTTAGAAAACAAACAGGGCAGCCATTTATAGAGAGCGGCTGTTGATCATGTAACTTAGTTAATGTCTCATATTCCCTGAGGATCAGGGCTCATGCTGCTGTGAACTGCTTGTGTTCTCATCTGTCAGCTTTAGTTTCTTCATTACTTTGAAGTCAAATCTCCAATGTAGTTTTCATAATCCTGACAAAATATTTTCCAACATAGAGACTGAAGGAGAAATCCGTTCTTTTCACCTTTCACAAAGCTCACCCACAATTCCTGCAAAGGATTTTTGGGAATAAGAATACTTTTTTCTTCTTTCTTATTATTTTTTGTTTCTTTTAACGCAGCTACACAAACTCTTCCTGTTAGAACTGTCTCAAAAAATAAAACGCGTTCTATGACAGAGGTCCAGGTAAATATGTTATACTCCATTTATGGTCCTGCATGTCTTTTTCAAAGGGTGAGGACTCAGAGGGGGTTTTATGACAAAAAGAGTATTTTAAAAATAAACTCCTGTTGAAAATAAGTTAAATGTTTTATGACTTAATGTTTCATATCTTCAAGACTTCAGGATGTTTGGTTCAAAAGATGACATTTGGACTTTCAGCACCAAATCAAAAATGTGTCATTTTCAGTCATTACATGTTGGAAAATGTCAAGCATTATGCACTGGTGATCTGACAAACCGAGACATAAAATATTATGCATTTTTTTAGACTCGGTGAGTCTTTAACCTGTAATGTGTCATGTTTGCGTCAATATAAGGAAGAATTATGACATGAAGTCTAAAAACTGACATCGTTTTTCATCACTTCTGAAAAGTCATCTGTACAGCCGCAGAAATATCCAGCACAAACACAGTAACACGTTTGTTTATCAGATTATCTTCGGAACCAGTGGGGATGACGGACCTGCATAAATGACTTCACACATCTCATCCAGCAAAATCTACAAACCCTGCATTCATGGGACTGTCAGCCACAGCTGGAAGAGACAACAGGAAAGAAGAGGTGACAGAAAAAAGACAGAATATTAAAAAAGACAGAAAATTCAGTTGATAGGAAACGGAAAAGCCAAAATGTGGAAAGAATTCCCCCGAGTAGAGGGTAGAAAGAAACTCACAGGAGGTCAAGGAGTGGATGGTGAATTTTGAAGAATTTAATTTGTGGTGTAGGACATGTTGATAATTCTCCGCGTCCCTCTGCTCTAAAGGTTAACTCATTTCAGAAACCTTCATAGCCTAAAATATCCAAACCAACACCCAGCATATCTGCTGACAAGTCTTACATTGAGATGTATTATTCCTTCACGTCACAGAGCGTAGCCGCTGCTAACGTGAGTAAAACTGGTAAAATCTCAGTAGTTTGCTCTTTACTGCCAAAAATACAGACTGTACTTTATGTGACTTTTAATCCAAAATCTTTCTTCTGTGAAATGAAACAAAGGCTAAACTGTCACTGAAACATAATGTGTCATCTAATTGTGCCAGAAATATTCTTCTAGGTTTTTATTTGCTTGATTTATGTGTGTCTATATATATATATATATATATATATATATATATATATAAGTATTTATAACTTTTACCTGAGTTGTTTTGGTGTCATTGAGTCTTGCTGCACTTCAAGTTCAGCTCATTCTGTGTTCTTTGAGGCATGAAGAGTATTTCAGTTGGTCAAATTAGAGATCAAATTTTTCATAAAATGAGAGACGTGTTCACTGGATTTCACTGCCATAAATTAGAGCAGATTACAGTCACAACTGTTGGAGGCATGAAAGGCTTTTAGTTTTGTTTGAAAATTGGAAGCAAATTTGATCAGTTCCCTCATCCGTAGTACATACATACTATTTTGACCTTATCCAGGACCTGGACTGCACTCTATTAAACTTCAATTTGTAGTTGACTGTCCATATAATTGAATTAATATTATGATATATTTCTGTTTATAAGTTGATTCTGTTTGTCTCAAAGTGCTGGGAGTTTGGACTATACAGTATAAACAAAAATGTGTTTTTTTTGTCTTGGTGATTTAAGACATTTTACATTCATGACTCTTCAGCAAAGAACCTTCAAGTAAGCTTTAAAGTTGAAAGTTTTTGAAAGATGTTGAGTTTTGAGACATGTCTGTACTGTGGTAT
Organism: Poecilia mexicana; assembly: GCF_051168715.1. Lineage (NCBI taxonomy): Eukaryota > Metazoa > Chordata > Actinopteri > Cyprinodontiformes > Poeciliidae > Poecilia > Poecilia mexicana. The sequence goes on from NW_028263391.1 coordinate 1,724,019, forward strand.
AAGACATATGTAGGGGCTTACAATTTTTTTTTGTTAAGACAATAAATCTTACTCAACTAGTTACAGTTTCACCATGTCACCATATAAACCCAAAGAATAAACACATGAATAAAATGAACTGTAAAAACCTGTAGAAGTTTAAATCATTGAAATTTGTCGATGGCGTTTGGAAAAATTTCTATAAGAAGTGACTTGAATGGACAGAAAGCAAACAGGTTTCCCCAAGACCTTCAGAAGTTTATTGCTGAAAACATGCAGACTACACAGATAATCAGTACCGTTGCACTGGAGTACCCGTGGAGGGTCATCTTCCAGGTGTGGAACCAGCATAACTTCACCATAAATCAGCCTGGTATTTTTCATTTGATTTCTGACAAAGGATAAGGTAGCCTCTGAAAAACTGCAAATTAGCAGGTTCTGCTTTTCCATGAGAACAATGCATAATGCTCTTAATTTGAATGACCTCAATGACTGCTCACTCAAAAGACTCTACTGTTGGAAAAAAAAAAAAAAAAAAAAAGTTTGATTCAGAAGACTTGAAAAGGCCAGAAAAATCCTGGAAGAATAAACTCTGGTCAGAGGATACCAGAATGGTGTTGCGTTCAAACCCCATGTGGAAACATGATGTTGGAAACATACAGCACACAAAATGTACCAGGACTTTCGTAAACAGAACCTGAACATTGTTCACCAAGACAATGATGACTCTCACACTGTCAAATCAGTGTGATTCACCCTTCTAGAATCGACAGTGAATTAAATGATTGAAACCAACAATATGAGGGAAAAGTTAAAGTCTTGATGTCCTGAAGAGCTGCTACTGTGTGTTAGACTGGATCAAAATCACACTTCAGCAACTTAGGTAGGTTCTTCATGCAAGACTCATGTTAAAGTTGACATTCCCAACTATTAATTATTCAGTACATTTCAGTAAGCCTGTAATATTCCACCTTATTAACCATATTTAATGGTCCAACATAAAGCCGGTAAAATATATATGTAAACATGACAATGTTTTCCTCGGTTTAAATACTTTCAGTGGGGCTATTGACATGAATTTACACCATCTGATGGACACTGTATGTCAGTGCCCCCAGTAGAAATACATAAACTGAGGAAAACACTCATGTATTCCATATGTTACCCATTCCTTTAAATATGCATATAGCATCATTTAGTACTGCTGTTCCCTTCTGTAAACCTCAGCAGTCCTTCAGTAAGGACCTCTGGGTTATGGGGAGCAAAGTATAGTGGTTGTGTTTTTATCCAATGGCAGAGTTTATATAGATCTGGCTGCTGACCTATAGCTCCTCTTTTGAACGTAAAGTTGCTCTTTTCTTTTACATTATGTGGACGGCAGGATCTGTGTGGATGTCTGCTGTAAGGCAGTGAAGGAAGCAGAAAGCACTATAGAAGGATTGGAGTCCAGTGAGGCTGTGATGCTTTGGCAATGTTATTGTGACACAGTGTTGTAGTACTCGAGATCGGTCTTGGTCTCGATACCGGTCTCGAGACCATTTATTGATGGTCTCGGTCTCATCTCGGACTCGACCACATTTGGTCTCGGTCTTGTCTCGGTCTCGGACGCTGAGGACTCGGCATTTTATTTCAAGACCAGTCGAGACCTCAACTGTTAAAATATCACTAAGCATACAGCACACTATCTAGTTTATTTGTTAACATCTTTGTTTTCAGTGGATGCAAAACGCACCGATTAAAATCCAAGCAATAACGTGACTTGCCAAATACGTGTTTCTGTTTCTCTCCCCTCCCCCTCCCCACCTTTCACTCGCACACAGCGCTCTGAGACAGGCGCAGTGGTTTGCTCTCAGCGGCATAAGATGTTTAATCGTCAGTATTATAATAGCGCTGCATAAATCATAAGAAATCTGATGGCCACAGCTAACTCAACATCCAGGCAGTTTCACAGACGGTGGGGACAACGTCTTACTTTTTTCGTCACTTAGAAAAGTAGCTCAAAGAAGGTAAGATCTGTTAACGTCATGTTAGCAAAGCTAGCTGTACAGAGACACATAAGCATTGTGATGAAAAAAGTTGTCACTGCGCTGAATTATTGTGGAGGTGTTGACTGACTTGTCGCATATATGGGACAACACTGTGTCCAAAAGTCTGCAATATAGTGATTCAGGAACAGTACGATTCATCTGCTCGTCTCTTTACTTATTAGATAGGACTGGAGTGTCACTGAGAGTCGTTCTATGGACTCTTTGCACCTCAGCTTCCGCGTTTGGGGAAAAACGGCTCGATTGTTTCCGACCTATTGAAAATGGCCTTTTACAATAGGTGCTTTCAGGGCTTGGCCAAGGTGTGTACATCGATCCGAAGCCCCAACAAGTAAGCTGGAGAAAGGTTTTAAGATGTATGCCTCGTTATACATTTAGTGATACAAAGGTGAGTTTTACTTAAACTTTGTGGCTAACATTAACCTTAGCTTATGCTAGTAGGCAATATTCTCGGACATTGTTCTTGTAAAAATGTGCTATTTAAGTATCTAAACATTCTAACGGACAATATTTTTACTGTGTGTTTATTGTCGTTAGTGTCAGACTAAAGGGGTTCGGTTACGATTCGGGCTTTTTACTTCCGAAGCACGACGAAGCACAACAAGCCTCATAGTTTAACAATAGCGCAGCTCTGGTGTCAGAGATCTGGTTCAGCTGTTCAGGTTCAAAGTTGCTGCTTTTAGAAAAATATGACCGTGTTGCTTCATGTCTCCGTGTTATTTCGTTTTATTACCTTTGCATGTTTCTTGTGAAGAGCTCAGGACGGTGTTTACAGCAGTATGTACAGGCGCGGATCAGTTGCTTGGCTGTCTGGCTCTGATCTGCTCTCTCGTTCCCATATACTCGCTTTTTCAGGCTGAATACAGAAGTGATTCCATGGAAATAACTCAGGGAGGCTCCTTTATTTATCATCCGTATCCCTGGTATTTTTAGGCTGATCCGAAGTGAAGTGAAGGCTGCAAACTTTGTGTTGTGCAGCGTTAGCTTTAACTGGTAGTGGCAAATATTTACAAGCCACCATCTTCTTAATTCAGGATTGCTTGGAAATTAATGAAAACTTAAAAGCTCATTATATTAGGAAGACAACAACGTTCATAGTATTGCGTTTTTTGCATCTGAAATACGACTTAGTCTTTTCTACCAGTCATGGTAACGCAAAGCGGAAACAAGTGAGCTGCATTAGCTCCTGGAGATGTAACGTCAATGCCGTAGGTGCAAAGAGCCCATTAGATTACCATACGCTGTCAGAATAGCATACATGCAGTGAGTACCATGCCTGCGCATTAAGAAGTCCGACAGTCAGAGGAGTTGTCAGCTCACCATACACAAGTTATGATGAAAATAAGTCATTAAATTGTTTTCCATGATAACTATATAGATATACATGCATTGTTTTTTCAAATTGTATTTAAAGCAGGGTCTGGCTGCAGCTGGAGTCAGCTACAACACACGCCCATGTAAAACTCATTAACCTACTTAACCGCTAAGTCAAGATGCCATACAACTGTTAATAAAGTGTATAATGATCTACGTCATGGTTCTATGTTGCTAATTAAATAAAATTATATAGTAAAGACGTGTCTGACAGATATAGCCGTGAGTTTGTGCTAAGCGTATGACGATCTGACAGCATATGCTGACCTGACAGAACACTCTTCTTTGTTCTTGTAATCCCCTGCGTACACTGCAGCAGCTATCATTATTTTATTTAATTATGTACATTGATATTTTTTAATTAACAAATAAATAAAACAAGAACGAAAGAGCACGCAGAGCATGCACATTGCTCTTTGATTGTTTTCGGTCAAAGTGGCAACTGTAATGGTAGTCTGCCATGGTGTCAGACTATCTGGTTTCATGTAGTGGGAGAGAGGGTGAGAACAGTCACGGTGAGCGTCTTGTGATTGGTTACTTCTTGCTTGTTGCTCCTTGGTCAGTGTTCATAGTTGAGCGTTATTTACCGTCAGGGCATTGCCTCAATTGCTATGTTTAATGGTGCAACAGTGGTGGTTTCTGACATGAGCAACATGGACAAACACCCAGGGCGTTATCTTTTTAAGGATGGCACAAGACCACCGCGGATTGTAGCACAGAGATGGAAGCAAAATTAATATTGATTAATTTTATTAAGTATTTAATATCTAGGTGTTTTTATGTGAATATGGATCTTTCAGATCAATTTGAGAAGTAATTTTGATCATATTTCACATTTTATAGTATCATGTAGCGTGGGGCGCTGGTCTTGGTCTTGACTCGGTCTCGACTCCCCTCGGTCTTGGTCTCGACTTGGTCTCGGACCCTAAAAGTCTTGGTCTTGTCTCGGTCTCGGGTTAGGTGGTCTTGAACACAACACTGTTGTGACATTTACATCTACATAGGCATTGTGGCTGAATTATATCCAAAACTAAGAATATGTTTAAGATGTGAATTACGTCAAAATATCTGCCAAAGCATTCGAGCAGAAGGTAGGAATTTTAAATCTTCAGGTATCATTTATTGAAAGATGAATAAATGGCAGCAGCTGCAGCAGCAGGAGGTGATAGAACACCATGCACTGTGCACGTCTGTGTTCTTGGTGTTTTTCAGGTACTCAACCTTAAAGTAAAACAGAAAAATTAGTTTTTGTGAAATCCTTATGATATATGTCAGCCATCCAGGAGATGGCTCTGCTTTGCTGTGCTCAGTTCTCATCCTGTTTGTTGGCAGTGAGTAAGGTTCTTGCTCACTGTAGCAGGTAATCACTTCCACAACATGTCTGTTTCACTCACCTCTGAGTTGGCCTTTTAATTGTTCCACTGTCAAAATAGCTTCTAAAAGTTTAAAACTGTGTAAATTTGACTGTGTTGTGTTAGACAGGTTTCACATTTTGCTGAGCAAGACAACAATTTCGTTTCACTGCACTCTGGGGGATAATTCATTCAGTGCAGACAGGCTGCATTTCAACATTAACAAGACAGAAAGGTGAATAATGTAAAGTGTAGGGATATCTTATGACAGATAAAACCCAGATGTTACAGCACAACAAACTGCTTACAAATTTAATTGAAACAAAATGTATATTTCGATAAAATAAAATATTAATAACTTTTAATCTAATGTTACAAATTCAATGTCTTTTCAAAATATTTGAAAATACCCCATAAAATTCCCATGCAGTTCAAATCGAGATAGTAATTAGTTTGCATTTTCTTTTCCCTAAATTTTCATTATGATAAGTTGTGTTTTTCTTATGACTTCTTAGAAAACCAAATTAAAAATGTAGGCTAAAAGTATTTTTGTCTGACGTCTTAATCTAAGTTATATGAACCGCTATAGAGAGAATTTCACTGAATGGCCAAATCACAGTTTTTCTTTCCATACCACTTTGTTCTGAAATTGTTTTTCATGTTGGCACATTACATAGATGCTCTTCCAAAAGGCCCAGGCTCTCTGCTTCAAGCTCTAAATTGCTATGAATCTTTGGGAAACAAAAGAACCGGAGCTCAGCGGCTCTGCAGCAAAGAGGCTTCAGCTCAAAGGCCACACTGGACGTTGTCTGTGGAACGCCATCATGTCTGCCCAACCCACAGAATAATATGGTTCTTTTACAGCTGTCCTGAATTATTCAGGTTAATAAAATAATTTTACACATTTTCTTAAAAATTGTTGGGGTATATAAAGTGTACAAAGTGTACAAAATTTAGTCATCATATTTTGTATACCATTATAGTCATGATCTAAAACAAAAAAATATTATTTTTTGTTTCCAGTGACAATCTGTAAGATGTCACTGGAAGCATGTCATCTGCCTCTCAGTCCCTTTCTATGAGTGTCTCTTTTAGTCATCTGTTAATTCCTTAAACAAATTCAAAGCCTCTTGAATTCTGGCCTGTCTTCTTCTAGTTTATTTATTATTTTATTAAACTTTTAAAGATGAAGTCCCCAAAATGTCAAAAACCAAGTCTGTGATCGCCCTGGGCCCGACTGGTCTCTTTCAAAGTCCTCCATCATTTACCCGGTGCTTTATTCTTCCGCGGCCTTTTCAAGGCTCCACATACATGAACTCTGGTCGTCTGGTATTTTAGGAAGATTTCTTTCTGTGTGTATTGAAGACAATCAGAAGCTGCTGTGAGACCCCTCCAACTTGTTGAACGATGGGAAACATTCAGTGTAAATTACCCCAAAAAAGTTTCTGGCCGTGACAGCGGCAGCCGCTCTGCAGTCACCCCCAACCCTCCCCATGACCCTCGCTCCCTGTGCCCCGCTCCCTGCCACCCTTCCCCATTAGCCGCAGCTATTACAGCCCCTCAGAGAGAGTCATTACCGCTCCCATCCATGATGATGAAGCTCTCTGCTCGAAACATCGGCAGCTTGTACAGGCTGTGCTTGATTGGCAGGATACGAGGGACGGGGGTGGGGGTGCGGTGGGGACAGGGAGGTAGGGTGATGAAGGAGGAATGGAGGTTTGGTATAGGGGGCTTGTGTGATGGGAACTCCACTTGAAATGTGAATTGGCTTTGCCACTCCAATCAGGCCACTGGATGGCAAATGAAGTGTGTCTCTTTCACCCTTTCTCTTTCTTTCTCTCTCTCACCCTCCCTCGTCATACCCAGCCCTTACATTCCCCCTACCCCCAACACACACACACACACACACACACACACACACACACACACACACACACAGACACACACACACACACACACACACACACACACACACCTTCTTATCCCCCTACTCTCCCTTCACACTTTTCCTCTCTGTCTCAGTGGAAAAAGAAAAGGGGAGTTCATGTGGGAGCGCTTGACAGCAACACAATCAAATTTCTATTCAGCTCCCCCGCCTGCCTATTTTACCTTCTCGGCAGCCAGGCATGCCATGCACGCTAACACACAGGCCGGCTAGCCAATTAGAACACTGTGCAGAGAATTTGTGAAAGATACAAAAGGTCTTTGGAGGTTTGGACAGGTGTCTCATTTGGCTGCAGGACATAGTTTAGAGGAGTTTTCTGTGTGTATGGCTGAATTCGTGGGCAGAAAGCGTTGAAGGTTATTTGTGGTGCTGTCATTTTTCTTAGCTTTTTCCAATGGCCTTGTCGTCGTCTGTTGATCCCTTCACCCCCCCCCCCCACCCCTCCATTGAAATGATGAAATGATGGGTACTCTTAACTGAACCAAGAGAAAGAATGCAGGGTAGTGTGTTGGGTCATTTCAGGCTTCAGTGTTGGTAAAAACACACTTCTCTTTCTTCTACATCCAGCAATTTCAGTGAGCTCGGAAAAACAAGAGCAGAGATAATTGGTTTGCTGGTTCACAGCTGTTTGTTTTACAGGGTTATTATCCAGCAGCTCCTTTATGGCTAGCAGGACAGAAATTTCTCATTAGCATATACAAACACAGAGAGATGTGGGAACACGAAAAAATGTGCCAGTGTTTAATACCAAACGTTCCCTCTCTCACACACAGATGACACACAAAAACATGCAAATACACTCCATAATAGAGCAGCGCTGACACTGCCTCCAGCTGTGAGGACATGCAGGAAGGTGTCAGGGGGAGTAAAGAGGAGAGACGCAGGATGGGAGGGACAAGGCGTGAACTATTTGTTCAGCCGACAACAGCGGGACGAGAGGAGAGGAAGAATAAAAACAGATGTAGCTGTAATTAGCACTGGGCCTGGTGGTGGCGGCAGTGCCAGCACATGCTGGTGGTGGAGCTGACGGGAGAACAGTGGAGGCTGACGGTGCCTTTCACCCTCTGCCATCATCATCATCACCATCATCATCATCAGAGCCTACACAAACCAACAATCGCTGTCAGTTTGTGTCAGAGCAGAGCATGTCATTGCAGCACAATGGCGGCTGTCAGTTAGCTCAAGTTCATCTGGATCAACTCAGTTTACTGTGTTTGCCTTTGAGGAACATGGATGTGTTTGTTTGTTGTCGTGTGTTTAGTTTGGTCTAACTTTGGTTGGCTGATTTGGATGAGTTCTTGGTTTAAAATGGGATTCATCCTAAATGGTTTGATCTAATGATTTTGGACTGACTTGGTGTTTATGCCCAGTGAGCTCTATTTTATGCTTACCTTGGAGTTGGATTTAAGTTTAAATACAGATCAGGCAGGCTTAGGTAGTTTAGTCTGTGATGTCTTGAACAGTTTTACATTAAAACGGCAGAATGTGTCTTTTATAAACAACATGTGTTTTTCACATTGTGAAAATTGTCACTATGTCACTTTTACTATCGCTGTGAAAAAATCGAGCTCCTCTGCCTCCCCCTGTGGTCCTACAGCCATCTGCAGAAATACACCGCTCAGTCAAAAACAACCAATCAGAGCCAGTAGGAGGGTCTTAGTACTGCCAATCAAGCTTATGTGCAAGGTGCTCAATGTTCAAATGCTGCAGAAACAACTTACCATTACAGGAAAACTGTTTACACATTGTCATCAGTGGCTATGCTAACTAGCCTTATCATTCGTGGCAGGCTCCAGTGTAATGAAATAGCTATACCCTACCAGACAGCAAAGGGGAGGGTGTGAGCAGCACACAAGTATGATTGACAGTAGTAAGACACTCCTCCTGGCTGACTGGTTGTTTCTGAACCACATGGACGAGGAAGAGGAGCTAATATTTTTGTCACAGATTTTCTGTCTCATATTATACTGTCACAACCTAATAACAATATGAGTAACAAACATATGTAGAAAACATATTGTCTATAAATGTGACATGCTTTAAACAAATGATCTGTGCTAGTTTTTTTAGAGCTGCAGTGTGTGTAGTTTAAAAGTGATTCTAATTTGCATATTTTTGTTCTGGAAACCATGGATTTTTTAAATTGTTGGGTTTGTTTGGGTTTTTAATGGGATTTGGAGGAAGTTCTGAAGCTGCATGGTCAACATTTGAAGAGGCAACAGGTTTACCAAGCTAACCAGGTTCATAAATGTGGTGTGCTTTGATATAGAGCTGTTTGCTGAGTATTGCTTTGATGCAGGAAACAACTAGACCATAAATCTGCTAATGTCCTTAACTCAGATAGCAACATGGTTGCAAATACACACAGAGCAAGTTGACCCAAAACTAAGAAGCTTTTGTGTTTTTGTTTCTGACTGACTTTTAGCTCTGAATCCAACTGGATCTAGGCCTAGTATCAGGGTGGGACCTAACAGCTCTTTGTCCAGGCAACAAGGCAGTGAGTCTGCTATGAAGCATGTATCCTGAAATATCAGAAAGGAAACAGGAAATGGTAGGACCTCCACCAACATCAGCCAGTAGAAGAGCTAGTTACCATAGAAACTTTGCATACAGCAAGTGGAGCAGCATTACAGCCCCAGAGCTGCACCGATTGTTTTCATGATTCTCCCTCTCCCTACTGCTTTGTTGTCAGAGAAGTGACAGTATCCTCCAGTCCTTACATGATGGTCCAGCAGGTAGGAGTTTGGTCTGTAACTGGTGTCTAAACCCTACAAGACATTTCACTGTTCTCCTCTGCTGGTGGTAGTCAGATGGCCTGGTGGCGCGATGACATGGCAGTCTTCCTTCTGTCAGTCTGCCCCAGGGCAGCGTGGGTATACATTTGTTCTGGTCTGATGAAGCTTAACCAATCACAAAGTTTCTGATTCAGATCTGTATTTGTTTTATTCATTTGAACCTGTCAGGTTGCTGCTAATTCCGCCCCACCCATGGACACCTCCCTCAGTCTGCTCCAACACACCGCCACACCTGTAGGGCCTTAGGGTGTGATGTGGGTTCTCCATTTCCTGTCTCATGGTGGACAGAGTTATATTGTACCACCCAGACGCTTTCACTTCTAAAATTCTCATGTCATGGACACATATGGCCTTGGGGTTGGGGATGTTTAATGGCATCCGGAGGGAGAGTTTTCAATCAACCTCACTTCTGTTGCTTCTTCCCACTTCCAAATGTTAAGTCGATTTAGACATTGAGGTTCCTGGAACGAGTGGTGTTGGGCATGTGTTCTGACCCTGGCTGCTGTCTGACTGGGTATGTCAGACAGCATGTGAGATTTGCCCAGATGCCATATCATAATATTTCAAATTCAACAAATGTAAATGAGTTGGTCTTGAGGAGGTTTTAATTAGAATTAAAACTAACTTTATGTTTATAAAATCCAAACATTATAGATTAAAATAGATGGGAACAACGCATCAGGACCTCAGTCAGAACCAAAAGTGGAATAATTTGTTCCAAAGTCCACCCCAAGCATGCTTACAAAATACTTAAAACCACAGGATTTAAAGGAATAGTTCTTACTTTTTATGATTACAGTGGATAAGAAGGAGTAGTTATCTATGACATAAAAGTAAGAGTGGAAAAGGCAACTCTGAGCCTCTGCTTACTGAGATGTGGGCAAACAATGCACCAGACTTTTTTTCCCTCTTATGAATAACCTAAAATCCCTACATAAAGTTTCCCTTTGTGAAGGGGTTTAAAAATTAAAACATTTGATTCAGGTATTTTATAACATGAACATGTCAAATAAAACAGGAAAAGGAACATAATTAGGCAAGGAAAAAAGCAAATGCAGAGGTCTTGCTAACAAAATGCTGTATAAATGTTCACATGGTGAGGCTGAAATCTCTACATCCACAACGATGTTCAGTTACTGTCTGGGCTTTTTATGTGCATTCATTCATTTACAATATTTTAAATTTAGTTTTTTTTAAAACAAGTAGTTTTCAGACATCACTTCGGTGAGTGAGTTGTTCCGACACAATAAAAAGGAACCCAACAGAATAAACTGAAGCATTCTGCATACTATGTATCATCTCTCCCCAATGAATTTCCTTTACTCTATTTATTGCTGCTTTTAATAGATATTGTATATATGAGCTTGATTGTTTTTTCTTCTTCATATCTAACCATAGGATGAATTTTCTTTGTTCAAATTTTTGTAATTTATTTAGTTTCTTGCAGAATTTTTTAATACTTTACATATTTTGAGTTATTAATGATGTAATGCAGGCTGTTTCTCCTGTGTGTCTCTATGTTCTCTTTTGATGGACTCAGCTACAGACAGAAACACTTTATTTCATTCTAGGTTAGATATAAATGGACTAGTATAAATACTCTGAAAATAATTTACCATGTTTATTAAAACATTATCAACAAACACTTAACTTAAATGTTAAGTGTTTATGAAGCAAAAATTATTTTGTGTAATTATAAACCATAAAACCATTTAAAAAAGTGAGGTAATAAAGTGAATATAAATCTAAACTTAAACTATAATTTTTCATCAACTAGTACATTGTACATTATTTTAGAACGTTTTTTAGAAAATTTAAATAGTCCACATATCAGACTTTCATTCAGCTGCAAGAGCTTTCAAGAATAACTTTGCTAAAGATGCGAGCACATTTTAGGCGTCAAATCATAAAATCTTCATCTGTTGGGTAAACTAAGCCTCCGTTTGTCTCCTGTTGTGTTTCGTCTCTGACCGTGTTGCTGTGTTTTGATGCAGTTAAATGAGGTTGGTATGTGAGTTGTGAGAGCCTGTTCAGTTGCCCAGAGGGGGTGAGGACAGGGGATAAGAGGTGGAGGGGGAGGTGGTGGTGGGGTGTTAAGAAAAAGTAATGTGAGAAAGCTGGAGGTAACACCTATTGTGGGGAAGGTGTGAACGACAGAGCGAGAAGATGTGGGGAGAACTGAAGGGTGCTCCTTGTGGGGAAGAAGGCCCTTTTGAGGAAGAGCCCCCTCACCCCCCAGTTCCTTGAATCCCACCAATTAGGCAAACATTAACATCAATTAAGGGCCCTAACAGGAACAGAGGCTCTATATAATTACCTTAATGGGCGGACGCTTTCTCTCTGTCCCTCTCCCTTTCTGTCTTTTTTATATCCTCAATCTCTTAAACAAACTCAGAGGGCCTTAGTGGGAGGGTGGGGAGCAAGGGGTACTGCTTAGGTTTGTGTGTATTTGGAGTATGGGACCTTTTGTGGTGGCCTTCTTTGAAAAAAGAAAAAGCCCAGCTGAATTACTAAAAAAACAGAGAAGCTGTTCCCACAGAGAGCCAAAAGTGGGACAATACAGACCCCCGACCAAGCAGAGAGAGAGAGAGGGGGCAGACAGGAGAGGAGAGAACATGGATGAAGACAGAGAGAGGGATCCTCTGGAAAAAAGAGGAGAATTGAGGAATGACCTTCACTCCCATATGAGTGAAGGTCATATGGGAGGAGAGAAGGGACAAAAATCATTTGAACATTGGAGATGTAGAGGAGAAGAGGTCAAAGGTGAGAAGTGAAGTTACAAACTGAGAGAAACAATGGAGAGGACGTCGAAAGGAAGAGCAGAGAAGACAATACAGACATGTCCTCTTCTGTCTGGAGTTCATTTTTGTTTTTCTTCATTGTCTTCTGCAGTTTTTATCAAAGTCAGAAAAATGTGGACAATATACAAATGAAGGAAATGTTAATCACCAGTAGAAGTGAATGCATTTTAATTGTTGCCATTTCTACTTGTAAGATGGTGTATGTTCAGGAAACATATCACAAAATACGGCAAAGTTAGAACATTTATAGAGATGTTGAGTTACCAAACTGCAGAATCAGCATCCATAACCTGTTTGAGACGAACCAAGATTAAAACTGAAATAAATCAAGCTGTTTCCATAATCCAAAGGTAAATTCCTTTTGAACTAAGTCACATTTTGTTACGTCATTAAGACGTTAATAATAATAATAATAATAATAATAAATATATATATATATATATATATATATATATATATATATATATATATATATATATATATATATATATATATATATATATATATATATATATATTTATATTTATGAAGCCCTAGGCGGAAATTCAACCTGTAAGACTCTTACAGGTTCAATTTACCTGTAAGAGTCTTACAGGTAAATTCAACTGAAGATACCTTTTAGTTTCTCATCATTTGAGTCTCAGATTGTTTATATTTAGAACATAAGTACGATACACAGCACTAAATGACGCCTTGTAAAATGTAGAGAAATCTGTCATACTACTTGTAGCATGGTATGATGGATTTGATAGGGTTTGTGGTCCTGATTATTTACACAGTGTTCAAAAAAATATCAGTTAGACATTAACAATGTAAATTAATATGTGTAAAGTCTGAAGATACCATTGCTAACTTGGTAATAACAAGCATAAAAACATTAAGAAATATTTATATTTTATCTTACTCCATTGTCTCTATGGAACAGCTTTCAAATAAAGAAAGTTACAGCAACTAAACAAGCTTGGACCTTGGAAATGTGTAACTATAAGCTTAAATAAAATCATCTTCCTATTTTCTTTCTACTCTTAAGTACTCAAAAAATAAAGTTGTCATGAATGTTTTACTGTATTGAGTTCAGCAGCAGGTTGCAAAGTGACAGAAAATGATTTGATGATCTGGAAAGCTTAATAGAGGTTTAGTCAATGGTGCAAATAAAAAAAACACTAGTATGATTCAAAGAACAAAGACTGGTATTTCCTCAGTTTGGCAATTCAAATCTGCAAAATGACTGTGAGAAGCCCCTAGCAAGCAAGAAGTGTCTGAGTGTGCAGCTGAAAACAAGGTGACATTTATGGGTGATCAATTTATTCTTAAGCACCCAGCTGGACTCACAGCTTTCACTAAAAAGTTGGCTCACACAGACGCTGCTGTTTTGGAAAATGTTTGTGTAAAGCGTGGTGGTACCCATCTTCTTCAGAAAAGCTTCAATAATAGTCAAAAAGGTGACAAAATTATACAGCCACAGTAAAAAGCAAATGAAGAGTTTTTTAATTCTAATTCGTGGAAGTAACTTTTTTACTCCTTGCTAGGGTTTAAAATGATGTAAACATTGTATATCATCAGAAACAAGCACCAAGCACACATTATTTGTTAAACTGTCAATATTTAATAACTAAGACCTGAGCAAATCACCAATGACACAGAAGCGCTGTATGAAAATGTCCCTGCTTACTGCTTCTCTACCCCAATGATTACAGCAACACCAATGTCACTCCCACATCACATCTAACACTATGGGTTACACACACTGATCCCCTAACAAACCAGTCCACAACATATTTTTGGGAGAAGTCAAAAAAATGCTGCCACATGAGCAACCATCCGTTGCTCATGTGGCAGCTAATGTTTCGGGATAGAGGGGGGTCACCCTGGACAGGTCGGTCAGTTAATCTGTTATCATAAAAAAATTTAAATCAAGACACAAAGGAGACATATCCAGTCATAATTCTGCAGGACACTGGGACACATTAGCATCCAGTATATACAAACTTTTACAAAAAGAAAGCAACATCATATTAGAAAGACTTCACAGGAGGTGATGTTGCTCAAAAACGTGCATATGTTAGGGCCAATATAACAAAAATGGCAGCATGCGTTTCAATTTAAAATCTCTTGAAGATCTTATAAAAAAGCCAAAAAAAACTTTCCTGTAGAAAAAAAAACACAGCAGAATAATTTAAATCTTATCAGCCTTTTTGCTCAACCAGAATATTTTCCCTGGAATACTTTCTAAATACTGGAAGATTTTTGCTGCTTTCTTGGCTTTCTATTCATTATTGCCTATATTTTTCTTAATGTGCTCAATACTTTGATAAAATGTTTTTACACATCACTTCATTTGTATACATATTTGCTCTGATTACTTTGCACATAACAATTCAGAATCTGCTAAACAAAAGTCTGTTGATAACCTTAAACATGACTACTGGGCCTTGATCATTTGTAGGGTTATAAATGGTAATGGATGGAGGTAAACCCTGGACAGGTTACCAGTCTACCACAGGGCTGATTGAATTGCAGTGTGGATTGAGCTTTTCATATACTAACTCCACAGTTTAAGAGTTTTTGTGAAATCAGTTATTTGAAATATTTCATACTTTTAAAGAAATAATCTAAATGGATGGTTGTCAATATACTAGCCTAAGGTAATATAAAACTGAAGAATTAAAATAGTATTTATCTTACTATCAATTTCGACTTTCAGAAATCTTCATTTTCTGTCATTTTGGAAAGATTTTATTTTTGCTAAAATAAAATCTAACTCACCTAAATCAGCCATCTGAATCAACTCCAATGTGATATTTTTTTGAATTGACTGTATTGTTATAGATATTGCTTATTTACATAGCCAAGCATTTACATGTTAAGCTGTCATCTTAAGTCATTTCTTTAATGAATTAATACAATGATCTGCTGGTGGGATTCAGAAACCAAAGTTGCTGCTGGTTTTCTCTCTAAATCTTCCTCCTTTTTTTCTGCTGTCGTTTTTCCTTTTTTTTTCCCCTTTTGTTGCTAAAAGTAACAATTTAAGCTGTCATGTTGCTGAGCAGGTTAAAAATGTTTAATATAATATTTCAGAAAATTCCAAATGCATTCTGGAATACGGCTGTAAAGCACTTTTAGTGTTTGTGTCTTTCATGTATGGCTCAGTGAAAGTAACAGTTTAATCTGACATATTTCAGAACAGGAGAATAATAATATTTCAGTTGGTCTTTCCTAATAGTTAGAGAAAAGAAAAGGCTTACAGGCCTTTCATCCAACTGATGGCTTACTTTGACATTGGCTGGTCCTGGCTCAGTGGGGCTCCACAAAATGATTCGAAGGATTTAGACACGCTGCTGCTCAAGTAGACTGACAGGGAAGCATTAGCAGGCTGTACCGCTGGTGGAGGCCGCAGTTTTGATTCCCCTTTACAACAGTTTTCACAAAGAGGAGATCCCTCTCAGTGCCTCTCCTCTGACTCCTAGGATAAGAGTGTGGCATGCTGCATTTCGTTATTGACAGTCATCCTGAAAGGTTTGCCTTCTGAAAATCTACTCAGTGAGTTTCCTGCCAGTTGATGAAAAAGTGGTAAAACTTTTTTTATCACAAGATTAAGTTTTGCCTTAATCCATTGGCAGAAGTGGAACTGGGTCTTATATAGGATGTACAACAAATATTACAACTTTAGACTTTGTTTTTAAGTAAAAGTTGAAAGCCATGACCCTCCTTTCTGGGGTCACTGAGATCTAATTTTGTAACGTTGTCCAGCATACTAACAACTTCCCTTTCAAATCATGCTACAGTCAGGGAGTCACATCCTTTCCAGAAATTAGTTTTGTTTTTGTTTTTGCCTCCCAGAAACAGGAAGATTTTAAATTTGTCATTCAGTGTTCCTCCACTTACTACCTCATTATAGAACTATATCAACTAGCAACAGCGATATGAACAATATTGCTGTTCATTGATGTGTATAAGTAGCCCAAGTTTCCATGTTAGGTCCTAAAATGGAAAATGTATAATGTTCACAAAACAAAGTCTGTAAACAGTCCCAACATTGACAGAAACCATAAGCTTTCTAATTTCACACGTTTTTCATTTGTGATGTTAGGGTAATAATATCAACAAGTAGAAAATAGTTTATACTTATTTCATGTATGGGTGAAAAATACAAAGAATAACTATAAATATGACAAGATATATAAAGACTTACTCTGACCTGATGGTCAGAAACACATATATGGATAGTGATAATTGTGCAAGAATAAAAATTTACAAACATAACTAAGACAGGGCTGACAGAATGTTGCCAATGCATACAACAAAGAGTTTGTTTTGTATAAAAAATATATATAGATATGTTTTCACAAAAATGAAAACCTATATAATGTCTTGAAACATCATGGTCCTGTATATTGTGTGCACCTTATGTTTTTGAAATTCATTGAAATTATGTTGCATATTCACACCATATTTTCTGAAGACTTTAATCTGGACAAACAAACTCAAAATTTCCAATAAGCATTTCTGATGTTTGAAAAAAAAAAACCCTAAATAAAACTAGTAACCAGTAACCTTTTCTTGAATAACGTTAATTTCAGTTTCTTGTCAGTTTCTTGATCTATTGACAATCAACCTTCTGTGCAGCAGCACCTCAGCCTTCCAGACGGCTGGGTGTGGAAGAGAGAAGTAAGGGAAACGATTTGTAATGTATTAAAATAGTAAATAATAATAATGTAATGGTTACAGAATGAAGTGGGTGAGGCCCATCAGAGATGATCATGCTCCAGGTCAATACAAAGTTTTCAGATGGATGGACGGATGAAGCGTCAGTTTTTTAAAGACATTGTTGCTATGAACCCAAGCAGCAGATATTGTTTCACCATTCTAAATAACGGTTATAAAGGCAACAGATAAGAAATATTTCAGATGATCAGAGAAAAAACAGACAAAATTTTTGTGATTCAGTGTGACTCATAGTAAAATTTATGCTAAGATTTTTAACAAAATCTATCAGGAACAAAAAAAAAACAAGGCAAATACCTGGAATACAAATGATAATGTAGCCTTTATTTCAGTGGTGGGAAGTAATGAAGTACAAGTACTTCGTTACTGTACTTAAGTACAATTTTCGTGTATCTGTACTTTACTTAAGTAGATTTAATAATGGATACTTTCTACTTTTACTCCACTACATTTTACAGTAAATATCTGGACTTTCTACTTCACTACATTTCTACAAAACTGTCGCGTTACTCGTTACATCCAATTCGCGTTGCGCTTTTTGTCCGTTAAAATGTGAAGTTCAGGGTCTTAAGGTGGCGCCGTAAAATCCAAGCAATAACATGACTTAGTGTCTGTTGTCACCCATCGCCTCCACCTTTACTCGCACGCGGAGCTCCAGACATGCAGTGGTTTCCTCTGAGAGGGAGAAGATGTCTGTCTAATCGTCAGTAATATAATAGCGCTGCATAAACCATAGATATGGCGACATGTAAAATAAGCAGCGCTTCGCTTTCACAGACGGTGGGGACTTCGTCCAACTTTTAGCATCACTTGGAAGGAAAGCTTAAAGAAAGGTAAGATCTGTGGACGTGAGGCTAGCAAAGCTAGCTGTACTGAGACACATGTTGCATCGGCGATGAAAAAAAGTGTCGCTCATGCGCTGAATTATTGTGTGGAGGTGATGACTGAGGTGTCGCATATATGGGACAACGCTGTGACCAAAGTGCAATATAGTGATATGACATTCAGGAACGATCCGATTCTTCTGGACGGATCTTTACTGATTAAATTTATTTCAGCTCTAAGTATTTAATATCTAGGTGTTTTATGGGAATGTGGATCTTTCAGATCAATTTGAGAAGCAATTTTGAAGGTAAAACTTAATTTTTTTGTGTCACGTAGTGCGGGGTCTTGGTCTTGACTTGGTCTTGGCTACAACTCTGCTACCTGGCTCCTTGGTTGCATGTCCTCCCCCACCCACCTTCTTTCCATCCCCTTTCTGTTGGATTTCTTTAAAAATAAAAGCCACTAGGGGCAAAAAAAGTGAAGTTCATGTTATGTTAGGACAGGAGACAAGATGTTTCCATCCCTGAAATTATGATGCATAGAATCACATGTCTAAGTCTAAACTATGTTACAGAGTAAACATAATAAAAACATGATTTATCTGTGGCATTGTTCATTAAAATGCCACATTTCTAATGTATTAAAATGAAATACGATCGGTTCACTTAATGATATTGTATTAGGGATTAGCAAGTACTTTTACTTTTAATAAAGTATTTTTAAAAGCCAGTACTTTTTTTACTATTACCTAAGTACAAATGTTAATGTGGTACTTTTACTTTTACTTAAGTACATATTTTGAGTATTTCTCCACCACTTCTTTATTTATTTGCCACAAAGTTATTATGTCTGAATAGACTGAATAGGAGCAAGTCAACCCTGTTGGCGCAAAGCCCTCAACTGTAATAGCAGCTAACACACTATTAATGGCTCACACAGATATACACACACACAGGTATGCACATCAAACTGACAGCTCCATTATTAACCCCGGGATGTAACTGTACCCTCATATACATCACAGCAAGACATTCATACTATATCTGTCTATCTCAGGGTATGATTATGCATGTGCATGCATGACCAAGAATGACAGAATCTCTTCATCTCCAGTATAAAAAACAAAGTGAAAAGTTGCTGTGGTTTTGTCACTGACATGCAACATCTGAAGATGTATCAATAAAAGTATCTCTCTGTTGTTGAAAGAAGAGGCAACATACAATACAATTAAATCAATTTGTTAGGATAACATGTTTATTGTTCTGATACTAATATAAGGTGTAAATATTCACTTATATTCTGCCAGGTGTCAGTGAATCAGTACATCATGTAGGTGTTGCTCTGGTCTGTTGTGGTGAAGATGAAGCTGTCCCAAAAAGTACAGCTCATAATTTAAAGGCCCTTCAACATTTCATCCCTCACCTGTTGTCATTAGATATGGATCATGACTGAAAGAACGAGATCCGGGATACAAGAGACTGAAATGAGCTTCTTTAGGGCGGCTGGGAACGCCTGAACCCAGGGGTCCCAGAGTAAAATCTCTGCTCCCCTGCAGCAGTAAGAGTTGTTTGGACAGCTAATCTGCATGTCTTCTGGGTGCCTCTCCAGGTCCAACCCACGGAATACCAGGGCAGACCCACCAGAGGTCTACCCACCATAGGATGCCCCAAATAAGCCAGAGTGTGTCCCTGGGGATAGGGATGTCTGGGTTTCCCTTTGGTTACCCAATCTCAAGTAAACATAACCACTAGAAGGAGACCAAGAGGCAGATCAGGAACTGGCTTTAGAGACAACAGTCCCATCTGGTGAGGGAACACCCTGGATTACCTCCAGGAGGTGTGTGTTTCCATCCTTGGTGGGGTAAATGGTCTGTACTTATATAACACTTTATGACCCCCAAATCGCTTTGCACTACATCCAACCATTCACACTCACATGTGGATGGTGGTGAGCTACTGGACTGTAGCCACCGGTGCCACTGCACCCTCTGACCACCACCAGCAGACTAGGTGGGTGGAGGGTCTTCCCAAGGACACAGAGACACACAGAGTTTTGGGCTCGAACCAACAAAATATCGATTATGGGACAAACTCCTACCAACATTGCCACCATCGTCCCCTTACCCTATTACCCTGAGACCCACTTCGGGATCATGTAAGGCCATGGATGGATGGCAGGGCTTTACAACAAAAACAGAAAGAGCTGTTCTGCTAATATGTCAAATAAACTTGATTGGAGCTTTTTTTAAATATTGTTAATAATAAAATTCACAAATACCACAACAAGCCAGTAGTTAACTCTCATTTCAGGCTTTTGGGAGGGACCCCCAACATAAGCCATGAGGATAGTTAGTTTTACTATAAGTCACAGGAAAGCTGTTGCTAGGTGACAACAGAGATAGAAGTTTCTTTGTTTTCTCGACAAAAGCTATGAATGACTGTTCTAGTTTTTGTTCCTTTTTCAAAAAATAAATCATTGTGTTTGAGGCAGTTGTGGGACTGTTGAAGACACCGTCTTCCACAGATTTGAGCAACAAATATTAGTTCTGAATGTGTTAGAGAGCTTTGTTCACTTCTCAACAGTAAGTAAACTACTTATTAGTTTGATATGTAAAGTGTTGGAAAATTACTGCTAATTTGATGTATTCAATGTCAATAATGCCTGTTGGGGTTACAAGTTAATTTTACTCATTTCAAAATAGCAATTACTCTCCCCTCCTTCTGTGCAGCTTAACAATGCTGCATGTGACTATAACTCAGCTTTTCCTGTGTTTGTGAATGTCTCTTTCTGTATCTTTCTTCAAATATGCTTGGCACCTGAGACCATTGCTTTATTGAGAAAAAAACAACAAAACAAAACTTGTGAATCTTTTGGAAAAAATTTTCATCGGTTGCAACATGCCTTAAGGACAACAAAATTGATATTGTGGAAACGTTATGCCTTTTCCTTAAAGAATCTACAGGCAGAGAAGTGTTTCTACACATTTGACTCAGTTACACCAGTGCTGCCATGAGGAAAGTGCAAAAGACTTAAGCAGATTGAGTAAGGATTTCCAGAATATTTGACCTAGTCACACAGATTTAAAGTCAGTTTTATCAAATATTATGGAAATGTATGTACATTTTTTTGAATTTCTCTTTTTATGCTGTCATTTAGCAAATCTTTTTTTTTCTTGTTTCAATGGATGGATGGATGGATGGATGGATGGATGGATGGATGGATGGATGGATGGATGGATGGATGGATGGATGGATGGATGGATGGATGGATGGATGGCCATTGGTAATTTGAGTCTAGAAAATTATTTAATTTGTCATCAAATACATGTAGCAACCCTGTGTACTCACTTTTACAGCTAACATCCTCATGAGATTCAGGATTTTCGGGCAAAGAAATATAGTTTGAATTCAAATTTGTCTGTCCAAAAATTCTGTTTGTTGCAAGATGACCTGCTTAGTTATGAACTATATATTTCTTCATGTATTTCCACCTCTTTCTGTAGTCTATAATGCAGTATTCTAAATGGCTTGCTATATGCCAACATCCATTAGAGAAAGACAGTTTTAACGGCAGCCATTTTCACCACAAAAACAGGAAGTTTTGGAAGACAGAGGTTATTAAAAATATGTCCGCCTCTTCTTGGATCTTGTCTGTCAGTAAAGGTGTAGATGATAGATGACAGATTAAAAGACGGATATGGAGAGACCCAAATACATGGGCACAATCTGCCACTCTCCTAAATATATCTCCTTTGCATCCTACATCCTCTCCTCATCTTTTGCTTTGCTTGCCATTTCTCTATGGCTTTAGAAAGTGTGAGAAACCTACAGTTTTCCTGTTTCAACAGTGAGTTAACCTATTACAGACTAACAAATGCTTCATTAAAATACCCTGATTCACGGAAAAACTAAAATCAAAATGAATGGATCACCATTTCAGTACTGAGAAATGTTATGACAAAAGCAATGACAGTTAAGTCTCTAAAGGAATAATATCCCTCCATAAAACCAGGAGTGTATGAAGGCAAACATTGGCACCACAGCTGGGGTAAGTTCTTTGAAACATTCTTTTTGACATGGGTGTGTCAATAAGACCAGAAACACACTAAAAACGAAAAAGTAACCCTTTAAGGAAGTGAATTGGTTTCTTATGAGTATACCATTTTAGACTTAATATGCTGGTTGGCCAGTGTTGTCCTCTAACTGTGAAGCCAACGTCCAATACCTTGTTTTTCATACTTTTCATCACCAGCCTTTTAAGTTTAAAATGACCAAAGCATACCTTCCTTTTTTCTGTTCTCTTTTCTTCCTTTTTTATTTCTTTCTTGCAAACTCTAAAAATGTTGTGGTGACTTCCTATTAGGTCAATGTGAGGATATGCCAAATGAGGAGTCCAGTTCTAATTGGAGAGCTTTCCAATGCATTTAGTTGTTTCAAATTAGGATAGAGAGAGAGAGAGAGAGAGAGAGAGAGAGAGAGAGAGAGAGAGATGGATACTACTGAGACGCTGAAATTTGTGTTTCTGTAAATCTTGACGGTTTCAGGCTGATCAAACACTTTGACAGGAAGAGGACACAGAACAGTTCCAGTCTGCGCCTTTGGCTGTTTCATTTTACACATCAATAGTATGAAACATGAAACAACAATAACAAATGTTAAGTCTAATGTTGGATGATACTGATTTTGACTGATAAATATAAAACAGTAAATGGACTGCACTTACAGCGTGCCTTTTTGGCCTTACTGACCACTCAAACCACTTTTGTACTAAAATCTTCACTAATCCACAGAAACTCACATCACACATGTTGGTCATCAACATGTAATTTGGGTGAAAGTGTCTTGCCCAAGGACATGCCCAACATGCAGCAGAAGAGGGAGTTGGAATCACACTCATAACCTGTTGATTGTGAAATGATTATGCTTTTCTATTGAATTCTTTATGTACCTCTTTATTATTGCTGTGCTTTACCTAAATCTGTTTTTATAGTGTCGAAGTCTGACTTCTGGAGGTTGTTACAACCAGGAGAGACACATTTGCAACGCAAGCACACACTTACTTTACACTTTTAAGACGTAAGTTTTTGAATGCTGAGGAACTTTAAGTCAACTTTATTTATATAGCACATTTTAGGAATAAGGCGGTTCAAAAGACTTTAAATTTACAAAAACATAACACACTAAAGTATCATAAAAAGAAACATTCATTATAACAGCATAGTAATAAAAAAGCTGCAATTCAATCTAGAATTCAGCTATGATTAAAGACGACTCTAAACAAATGTGTTTTCAGCCTTGATTTAAAGGAACTCAGTGTTCCAGTTGTTTACAGTTTTTGGGAAGACTGCAGAAAACTGCTGCTTCTCCATGTTTGGTTCTGGTTCTTGGTATGCAAAATTGACCAGAACCAGAAGACCTGAGACGTCTGGAAGGTTGATACAACAACAGCAGATCTTTAAGCCATTCAGTAATTTATAAACCAACAACAGGATTTAAAAGTCTATTCTCTGAGTGGAAGAATCATTTACTGGGTGATATTCTCTATCTTCCTGATCAGAATGTCAGCAGCGGCGTTTTGGATCAGCTGCAGCTGGAGGGTTGATTTTTTTAGACAGATCTGTGAAGGCACTGTGGCAGTAATCAATGTAACTAAAGATAAACTCATTGATGAGTTTCTCTAGATCTTTCTGAGACATTAGTCCTTTAATCCTGAAAATGTTCTTCTGGTGATAAAAGGCCTCAACAAATGAAAGATTCCCATCAGAAAACCAACTACTGCCTGCAGAGTTCTGTTAACCAGCTAAAATCACAGCAGCCATTTCCAATTTCTATAGTGTCAACTTGCAGTCATGGAACATAACGATGCATATTAATATTTTTAGTTATATAAACTACAAAAGTGATGTGTCATGTATTTTCTATAGATTGGTGAATCACACTAGGTGTGTTGCTTGCTCCATGATCAGTGTTTTGACACAACTCCAGAAAGGTTTTGGGGTCAGTTCACTGCCAGCTATTTTTATAATAAATCTTCCAAACCAACATAAATGCAAATGACAGAAAATAAAAATATTGTATTTCAGATTTTTTTTGTTGTTGTTCAATTATGTTCTTTTTGACTCCCTCCCTCGTATCACTCCTTATTTCCACCTAAGACTGGCTGTCAATCAAACATGGCAGGGGGTGGAAGAGACAGATGGAGGTCTGGAAAAGGAGGAGGCCTCAGTACTGCTGGCACTCAATCTGCATCTATCTATATGTGTCTATATATACTGTGATGAATATATGATCAGATGAAACATAGAAGACAACTGCAGATGGATGGGATAAGGTTATGTCTGTCCATCTGTCTCAGCTCCAAGCAGCTCTGCACAGTATAGAAGATATACATTTAGCAAGTTCACATTCCCACAAAATTGGAAGGATCTTTGTTTTCTGCATTGACAAGGTCTGGAAAAGAAAAAAACATCCTTGTTGTTTACATAACTTGTTTTATGTATACAACCTTCAGTCACATTGAACGGGATTGAAAATGAATGAATGGAAACAAATATTAATATTTATTTAGGAGCGTGTTTCCCAACCCTGGTCCACAAGCCACACTGCCCAGCATGTTTTAGATGTCCTGCTTTAATAGGCCTGATTCAAATGAGGTCAAGTGAAATCACCTGGACTGAAGCAAGGAAACACCTAAAACACGCTGGCCAGGGAGCCTTTAGGACCAGGGTTGGGAAGCACTGATTTAGGGAGACCACAACCAAACACACTCTAACAATACGAAGGCACTGTTTCCATGAAACAGGTTTTATAAAGTTGTTAATGCTCCAGAATGATCCCAAGGACATCATCACATATTCAACCAAAGCAGAAAAACAAGAATTACTTTGTTGTAATTGCCTAGTCAACGCCTACTCAACATGACTGAAGGATTGTAGTCGGACCTAAAGACAGAAGGAAATCCAGTGTTGACAAATATTAATTGTTTCTGACAATGATGGAAAGAAGAATCAGCCAAAATACATTAAATATCTGCTGCTGTTGTATCAACCTTCCTGAACCTCTCAGGTCTTCTGGTTCTGCTCTACATCCAGAACCAGAACCAAATATGGAGAAGCAGCATTCAGCTTCTATGCACCACTAATCTGGAACAAACTTCCAGAAAACTGCA
The DNA here is from genome assembly GCF_051168715.1 of Poecilia mexicana. Lineage (NCBI taxonomy): Eukaryota > Metazoa > Chordata > Actinopteri > Cyprinodontiformes > Poeciliidae > Poecilia > Poecilia mexicana. The sequence continues at coordinate 1,749,027 of NW_028263391.1, forward strand.
AAACAGCTGAAGCACCGAGTTCCTTAGATGAACTAGTCTCCTTGCTTCACAAAGAGTTTGCATTGACTTTTATTCAGTTTGTGTTTGCCTAACCCTAAACCTGAGCTAAACTCAACTTATAAGTTAGTCCTAAAACTTAACCCAAAAACAGCACTTCTTTTTATGGGGCCAGGGCTTTGAGCCCCATAAGAAGCAGTTCGTCCTCACAATGTTCTGTTAGGAACATGGTCCTTACAATGTGTCAGACTCAAGGCCACACATATACACACACGCACACACACACACACATCTTTAGGGGTTTGTGGACATTGAGTGACTGAGGATAATCTATGGCTACAGATCAAGATTAACATGATTAAGACACTAAGATTTTGTCAGAAGACTGAAAACCTCGATCGCTGAGAGACCTTAGAATGTTCAACACTTAACCTGGTCCCCACACCGATACATAAACACACACAAACATGCACACACACTCCCAGCTGGCAGCTGAGTAATGGTTCCAAGTTCTCTGGAGTTTATTTAGTTAGTGATCCGAGATGAAGGAAGGTTTGGGCAAGTATCCACATGATATGCAGTTGTGTGTGTGTGAGAAATCTGAAATGTGTCTTGAAAAATAAACACACTCGGAGATGTTAACATACACACATGAACAGCCCCCTCCTGGCCTTGGAATAGAATAAAATTAAATAGTTTACTGTCATTTAGTGGTGAACTAAATTAGATGGGCAGTGGTACAGGAAACAAAAAACAAATATTAAACAAAATATCTAAAAAAAATATCCATATATCGTTAAAGTAACAAAAATAATGAAACATCTGTAAAAGGTAAATGAATAACAACTGCATAGTGCTTTTCTATCTTGCAAAGCACTACAGGTATCATTTATTTAAAAAGCTTCCTGTCTAGCTATACATTTTGTTTGCCAGTGAGTACTTTAGAGTTTATAATATGTTAATGTAGTTAATCATGGCCCTCAATGCCACCTGTCCTTCATGATTAAGAGAATGATGACTTTCAAAGAATTCAACTCTTTATTAACTATGTAATGTACGTAAGAAAGACCTTCATGTTTCGATGTCTAGTAAAAGAACACATTTGTCCCATAATGCAGAGTGTGGATCAACCTTGAGAGTTTTACTGGGTTAAAAAGCCACAAACAGCTTCAATATACTTTTAGGAATTGAAACTGGATTAACTTCTTTTTAACTTAATATAAAGTTATGATTTTTCACACAGAAAATCATCAAGACATATGCAGTTATAGTGTTGCACTTGCACTGATATCTTAAAATGTTCTCCTTACTAAATTGTGGAGAGACGGATGTTTTTTATTATCCTAAAGAAAAAAACAGAATCCGTACTGTTAAATATTGGATTTGTTTTAATTTTTTTACTTTCTCTCTTGTCTTGTCCAGAACAAAATAAACTACTTTTTTGCAAGTTTCTTCGTCAAAAATGATTTTTCAAGATAAGGAAGCAACAAGTCAATAACTAAGTTTTTTTTATAAAACTAAAAACTAAAAAATAAACAGCATAATTAGTCATTATAGATAAACCAGTAGAACTAAAATTAAGATCATTACTTTTATAAACCATTAAGTAAATTGGTGCAGAAAACCCACCAATTTGAAGTTATAAAAGTTCATAATTTGTGGAATCAGACCTTTATTCTTTCAAATGTCTACATTATCCTATCCACTGTCCTTAGACCTTTCCTAAAAATAAAAAAAACACACAAACAAACAAACAAAATGAGCTGACTGCTCCATTACTTTGGTGTCTTAAAAAAGCAGAAGTGAAAAAAGTGTTGAATTTTAAGAACCAAAATGTAAATTTGAGCAATTCAACTCAATAAAGTGATAAATACATATTTTCTATTTATTCCAACTATATGGGAATCAAAGCCCTGTGCATGTTGTAAAAACACAGCATTTCCACAGAACAAAGATGAGTGCAATACTTTGGCAGACATCTCAGGTGAGGGGAAGTGTGAGGTGTCATGGTGGAGTTGGTTCCATATATGAAGGTTATCAGTCGTCTAGGGCCACAGATGCACGTCTTTCCTCCTTCTCTGTCTGCCTATTTTCAGGTTGGATACTGTCAGTAAAGCACTTTGCTTTCACCCTTTCTTTATTTATTATAATCTTATAATAAATAAACTATTTATTATAATCTTAACAACAGGTATTCATCTTCATTAATAAAATATGATAAATTAGACCTGTTTATCAATGTTTCTGAGTCCTTCCTTACTTATAAACTGATGCAAGGCTAACATTATGTCTTTGTGACTTCATGCATGTTTTAGCTGAACCTTTTGGTCCAGTATATGTGCTAGCTATTGCTAACTTTTTGTCAGTAGCTTATATATTCATCCATGGAAAAAAACTGGTTCTGTTCTTTTTTTCTGCCATTTTCTGTGATTTCACTATTCTCACACATTGTGGAAGAATTTTCAATCAATCAATCAAATTGTATTTGTGCTATTCAGTAACAAGGCATTTCAAAGTGCTTTGCATCATAAAAACACAAAAATACAAAGTCATACAAAATCATAGAAAAACTATTAACAGTTGAGACATTACATTTTGTCAGGTGTCATCATTACACATCAGATTTTTGATTAAGACACAACCACGGTAGGGTTTTAGAGCATCTGTAAGGTCACCACAAGGTCAAAATAAACGATGTTCAAAGGAACTCAAACAAACCATAGAACCACATAGCACAATCTTCAGGTCTTGTATATGAGGTTGAGGTTTGAAGCCAAACTGCCCATGACTAAAACAAACAGCAACAAAAAAAAAAAAAAACACTTAATCTTACTACTAGGGCTTGGAGGAAAGGGTCTTGCAATCAGAAAGTTGTAGGTTTGATTCCAATCTCCTTCCCCATCATATTGATGCACATAACCCAGATGTGTGTGTTGACCTGCTGGGTGACTGAGTGTAAACGCGCTTTGAGTTCTAACCTCAGGCCATTTAGTGTGACTGTTTATTCTTCCATATTCCCAAGATAGCAAGACAGTCTTTAAGAGATTATTTTTTTGTAGAGTTTTAGTTTTGTTTTGTCACCAAATTAAGACTGTTACCAAATATTTTAACCATGTTGTATTTTATAAGGCAAACACTGTCAAACACAAACTACAAAAACACACCATTAACTACATCTCTGTGTGAAACAACACGAAGACAAGAGCTCTCACTTCTCTGCAGGACAAGCTGGGATCACAGTGTGTGCATGTGTGTAACTATGTATGCTCTTATCACCTCAGCCTCGTACACACTGCACCTCGGGGCTGACACATACACACCCACAAACACACACAAAGATACACACAGTGAGAGCACAGATGGCCTCACATTCTTCTCTGCTGCCAAACAGATGGACTTGACTGGATTCATTCATCGATGGACACACACATATACAACACACAAGCATGTTGTGATTTGCTTCAACACATAGAAACCTCTCTATTAACTGCAGTATGTCAAGGTTTTTTGCATACAAACACATTCAAATTTGTGCACACACTGCTTCGTACACACAGTGGCTGTTGTCCAATGCTTATTTCCCTCAGCCTGTCCTAACACACACAGTGATCGTGGCTGCTGTCCAATCACAGTGCCCTCAGTGTGTCTCTGTGAGTCTGAGATGTGAAGTCTAATTACCAGAACAGCATCAATATTGATGAGGGCCATTTTATTCCATCAATTCCCAGCCCTGCTCTTAAATTCACTTAAGTTTGACTTCATGTTCATGAACACCAACAGGATCAAAGGTCAGCTCTGTGGAGCCACTGTACAAGTTTTACCACTAATAGCTCTGTGTTCATACAACGATTCAGGAAATATAATGTCTGCAATGTCTGTATAAGGTTTAGATGTCATATGTATACATTATATACAATTTATTTTAAAAAATCATCAGATTAATCACAGTCACTAATCAAAATTAATTACTATGCCTAAGTTTTCAGACAGTCGTGGTTTTTTGCAGGAATGGCACTTTGGGCGAGCCCCTCCTTCTGCCGCACTCCAGCTAATTAAAATGCAAGTTATAATCTGACTTTGTTGTTGTTGTTTTTTTGTGTATTTTTTTTATAGCAGAAAGCTGTTAGTGATGTACCCCAGTACTCAACAGCATCTAAAAGAAACTCACTCCACTACACATGCATATAAATGACAGTTTAGGTTTATTTTCTAGTTCTTGGGTGCCCCGTCCCTTTCTGATGCCACCCTGGGCAACTGCCTGTATAGCCCATAACAACCGCCTCTGTATGCACATTTTCAAAGAATGTTTTATTGTCTCAAACCAGACATTGCTGAAGATTCAGTTTTTCATTTTTTTATATTCAGCAAGATTTAATGAAAGTACTTTTGTTTTGAACATTAATTCAGAAATTTTCCTCTCCATTCATTTTCTATGGAAGTGTTGTGATGAAGCGACAGTCGCTTGTCCTCATGCAGCCGAGCGACTGATGTAATTTATACATGTGAAACTTTGAGCTCGTACAAGCAGATGTGTACATGCAGGCCAGCAATCCATCATAAGAAATTTGAATTTTTGGGGAATTTTTCAAAAATATCTGCTGTTGCTAAAAACTTTGCAGACAGTCGTGTCTGCCAAAAAATTCTCTTTTGTTTGTTGTTTCATGTGTGTCGAGTCCATAACGCACTGCTGTGAAGTAGGTAAAGAAACAGGAATAAGATTATTAATCTAATTTACAAACTAAATGGTCTGAAAAGTAAAACATTTGTTACAGCAAAACTCAAAAGTTTTTCAATTCCACGTCTTATTGGTTAACAACTCATTAATCCAGGATTTTGATGTATTTACTGTAATTCCTATGCATGGTTTTCTGGGCATGTGCTGAAGGTTAATCTGCAGCTGCATTTACTTTAATTGCCTTTGATTGTTCCAGTGGTAACTCACGTGTGTGTGCACATATGTCAGTATGTGATCACTCCCAGCCTGCTGAACAACCAAGCCTGTTAATTTCTCCTCCTTCTCCATTACCTCAGATCTGTCCCACGAGATGAGAAACACTGATGGACGGGCAGCGAGTGTGTGTTTGTTGCTGCATGTATGTGTGTGCGTGCATATGTGTGTGTGTGTGTGTGTGTGTGTGCGTGTGTGTGTACGGTAGGAGGGAGGGAGTATAGTTGATGATTGATTATAAGAGACCCTCTGGATGTTGTCAAAAACTGAAGACTCAACAGCAGCTCAACACGTCTACAGCTCAGGTTCTAGGCTGTGAAGCCATGTCTAACCTGGTTGGTTTGTTGGTTCAAGGTAGTTGAGTCAATGTTCATCGCAGCCTTGAAATATTTCTATTTAATGTTTTGTCCCAAATTATTTCAGTGTTGGTGTATATTTTCTATATGGTTTTATCGCTACAGTGTCATAGGAGGGCTGGTGTCTATCACTCATGGTGTCCAACACAGTGAGTGGCACATGCAGGATAAACTACTTTTTCCACTTGTGATACCAATATCTGAGGTTTAGGACCAGCTGATACCAACCCAATAGAGAAAAACATCTGAATTGACTTAAAATGTTGATTTATTTTAATGCAGACATAAATGTACTGAATTACAAATTAATTTGCTAACTTGGCACCAGTAGAGCACACTGAACTATACTAATACCTTCACTAGCTTAGTCAAACATGGAAAAACATTGTTCATTTGTTCAGTCAGTGTAATAAGGAGTAGAACAGCCAATGTAACATATATAATAAAGAAACTAAGACTAAAAAATTGACTACCTTGGTCAAACATTTAAAAAATAAACTGAAATAAACCAAATGGTTCAGGAAGTGCAATTAGGAATGCTAAATATAATATAAAATAAGTAATACCACATAATGTCACTCAGAGCACAAAGTATAGAACTAAATCTATACTTTTTTAAACTAAATCTACAATGTTTTTCAATATCTGGACTGATAAAGATATTGGGACCCATGCATCTCTTCCCTGAACAGGTCACTATGCAACACAAAGACACACCACCAGTCTTGTTGTCATTCATGAAAAGTTATTTACCTCCTGTTGACCCTTCATTCAGACAGCTAGATCTCAGAACATTTGGTTTTATAAGCATTCATCTTGCTGCAAACACTAAAGGACCTGAGTCTCCTCAAGGAGCATAGTCTATTCCTACAGTCAGTTGTCTGTAATAACGGTATACATATTCCTCCACCACTTCCATACATTCTCCATAATGAAAATAGTGGTTTCTCTAGTTTCTCCTGAAATCTACAATTATCTCCTTTGTTTCAAGATAAAGATGTTTTCATGTCATGTCACAAAGTACTCCACCACCTCTCTTCTGCTCAACTTCTCATCCATCTCTATTACAACCAACGACTGCAGAGTCAGAAATTTTGCACCTAAGACATCCAGTGACAGAGTGAAAAGAAATGGTGAGAGTAGCGTCACCTATGGTGCTCCTGTGCTGCTGACCACCTGGTTAGACACAAACCTTTAATCTCTGTTTGTCAGGTAGTCATTGATCCAGGTGAGGCTGATGCCTCCACCTTTGTGTCTTGGACTTTCTGACAAAGCGAATCACAATGAATTGTGTTGAATGTATTTGAGGAGTGAAAGAACACAATCCCTACAGAGCAGATTGCTTTGTCCAAATGACAGCAAGTCTTCTGAAGCAGGAAACAGCAGTAAGCTACAGGGGGCCTGATATGCTATTGTTGACTTATTGAGCTGAGCCAACAGAAGTTTCTCCAGGACTTTTGTGATTTAGGATATCAGGACAACAGGTCTAAAGTCACTGAGGACTGATGGATGAGCTTTCTCTGGTATCAGAACGAGGCAGAATGTCTTTCGAGATATTGGAACCTTCTATGGGGTCAAGCTAAGGTTGAATCAAAGTTGGCCTTTAGGACGCCATCTGGCACTGTAGCCCGGTTCAGCCTCTCCTGCAGCCTCTTTGCCTAAAGACAGACAGGCAAGAGGAAGATGAAAAGAAAGCACAAACATCTCCTGATTTGGTTAAAAACTATTTTATTTTTGACTGAGATGGCAGAGAAAATATGTGAGGTGTGAAAGAACAGCAGTGGGTTAACAGAGGCTGGAATTTAGACTAAAACTAAAATATCATCTAAATTTCAGTTAAAACAATATAATCATATTTACCTTAAAATCTGCTGTAAAATTCAACTTTGCAATAAAGAGCATCTTGTCAATCTTGTCATGCTCCAGCACAGGGCCTAATGATGATCTCCGAACCTGTTCTGTCCAGAAGTTTTAACACTTCCAGACCAAACTGTTCATGGCTGTCGTCCACTAATCGTGTTTTGTCAAAGCACACTTTGATGAATATATATTTTGGACAAGAAACGTACTATAAAATTGTAGGAATGATAAATAAAAAAATATGTTTTTGTTCTTTGTGTCTAATTTTGCTTTAGTTGTTGCAGGAAGGACGAGATAAATAAATCATTAAGTGGTAAAAGAAAATTAGATGGGTCAACAGGAAAAATGCATAAAATAATAAAGTTTCTCTTCTATGTTTGTGGTTCTGATGTGGCTGTTGGTGAAGTCATGGTGTGAATATGTTGTTAAAGTCTTATAACTCTATTTGTAATGGCATAAAGTTGAGCAAGGTTGGTGGGAGGGTGGTTAATTGTAGTGTGCCGATTGACATGTTGGGACTGGAGGAAAGATGAGAGGAACCTGTAGTATTCACTTTCAGCCTGAATGTAGATGTGTGTTGGCTGATACCGGAGCTTTATGGATGAGTGTGTCTTGGAGCGCTGCTTCGTGTCAGGTCAGAGTTCCCCATCAATCCTGCACACCGAGCTCTCCTGCTAGCAGTCTGCTTGAAACATGTTGACTTGCATTAGCCTAAAAGGCTAATGCAAGTCAACATTAGCCTTTTAGGTTGGCGCAATTAGAAGCTTGAGTCTTTGTCAACTGAGTCTATCAACTGACAAACTGAAAAAAGTGTGAAAGTCTGCCATTTTCAATAAGCTCTGCGGTAAACACTAAATAATCAGATTTTCTTTTAGAATATTTTACCTACATCTGGACCACCTGCATCAGTTCTTAGGACCTTTGAGAAAATGCTGATTAGCAAGCATGGCTGAAATTTCATAGTGTAACGGTTTAGTCAGTGATTGATATGCATCCCATTAGACAATGGTTACTATTTGGTTTTACTGACAAGTAGCTCTGGGCATTATCATAGCAGTGGCAAGACAATTATTTTATAATTGATATTAAGATAGTAAGGAAAGTATAAACTTTAAGGTGGCACCTTGGAGGATACAATTTATTACTACTTCGAAACAACGTAGTATTATGTAGTACATAATACTGGAACTGATTTTAAAATAGACATGCATAGGAATGGCAGATTCAAAGTGAGAAGAAAATTAGATAAAACATAGATGTCCAGGTTTCTCTTTTTGATAAAAGAAGATGAAAAGGGACAATATATAAGATCCCATTTGAATAGTGCTGATGGGTTACTGAAAAAAACAGGAAACTGGAAACTGAAAGCCCTCTTTCTGAACATTTTTCAGAAAGAGTATAAAGGTGATAATCAGTGGGGAGAAGATAATAATATTTAGCTATACATCATGTTATAATGTCAATCCCTCTTCAAAAACATACCTGGAGTGTTGCTTTGATTCTTTCATGTATGTTTGAGCAATTCACAAAGCACCGCCTATTTCCACAAAGCTCCTCCTCAAAGCTGCCGTCTCCCACTGAGCTTCCACCTCACAGATCCCTCAGCTCCTCCAGACTCCAGGAGTCCTGAGGAACGTTTGTTAAACGACTTAAGGAAAGTTGCAACGGTGTCCTGCAGGTGGAGCAGGAAAAAAGCAGGAGTTTCTTAAAGAGATAAAGGCCCAATTTCAAGGCGATAATTTGCAAAGTCAAATTTCTTTTAAATCATGTTTATTACAACATTTTTATAACAACTAAAGATACCAGTTACTTCATTGTGCTATAAAATGACACTATTTTCCTGGAAAATACATAATACTGCTCCATGTAAGCAGTATAGTTGAACATGTGGAGTTTCCCCTGTAGCATACATTCCTATTAGTAATGAAAAATGTACTTTAAAGATGTTCTTACAGGTATGAAAAACATGAATAAACTATGTACATTTCCAACTTCTCACAAGCAGAGAGTGAGTGTGAGGATTTAATCTCCAAACATTACAAACATTACCTACTAATGCAGATGATACACAGCTCTTTAACACAAAATCTAATTGTTCTCTGCTATTATTCCATTACTATGGACTCTTTTACAGTTCCAACATGTAAAGCACTTTAAATTGTCTTGTTGCTGAAATGTGCTACACAAATAAAAGCATAAACCTGCCAGTATAAACTAACTTGCACATATATTTCACAGAAGACAAAACCATGCCTGAAACAAACTGAGTTTTAAATGGTTAATTTCTTGTGTGTGGTCTTCATTTGAAATGATACCACCTTGTGAGTTAGTGTTTTAATGTTTTGTCTTTGTATTTTTATAGGTTATTACAGCTGTATTTCTTAGTTATGCTTTGGTTCTTTCAGATTTACAATATCGTGGTTTAAGTTTTCTGATTCAAAAACAGCCGCTTTGGAACTGCAGACTGAACTTTTCTCCTCTCATCCAGCTTCCCCTCTCCCCAGGAGTCACACTGTTTGTCCTGCTGCCATGTCGCTTTAGAAGGTGGATTAGTGTTGCTCTGCCTGGTTAACATGTCAGAGCCGAAAACATACTGTAAGAGGATTAAGGTCTGAATTTTAACACTGTGGGAAATTCCTCCACACAAACTCTTCTTTACTCACGTCAGTTGTTTTTATTACATTTTAAAACTCTGTCTTGCAGTCAATTTAACAAAATGACAAAGTGTCAAAGAAGCATGGAATGTCAAGGTTGGCTTTGTAAAGTAAAAACAAAAAAACAAAAAAAAAACGTCAAATTAAAAACAAATAAATCCCAAACTTAAGAAACAGAACAATCCTGAATGCACATTTCTACCAAACCAAATCAAATTGTAATGTTTTCAACCAAATTTAAGTTTACCTTTGCTTCCTAAAAACTTACAACTCCTGAAGTGCCTCTTTTACTCCATGATTCCCAGATGAAGGTGATGATGAGGGTCTTGGTATTTGGACTCTTATCAAGCCAGTGTTTGTCTGTGATTTGAAAGAAACGCCTGTCAGCACTTGACAGGTTGGTTTTGGGGGTCACTGCCTCACTTTGTTGTCCTCTGAAGATCCAGATAGGAGCAGCAGGATAGAGCTTTGTCTGCAGCCACAAAAGGCAGCAAGACACCCGGGGAGCTGTGAATTTAACTCCCCAAAGACGCACACAGGCAGACATGCCAAAAGGCTACAGGTGGAGCTGCACTGTGGAGAAAACAAATAATGAGCCAGCAGGAGGCTGTGCAGCGACAGTCAGTACTCTCAGCTGATAACTTGACTGTGGGAGAAAAGTGAACAGAACGGAACAGGAGAAAATATTAGACAGAGAGATAGTAGAACTTTAAGTGGTCAAATAAGTCTGCAAAGGTTGGAACAGTTACACAGAATTCATTTCAATTAACCACACTAAATAGGATTAATCAGAAATGGATAGTAGGGGTACAAATACAAATCCTCCTCACTTCAGGATCTTCATAGAGCTCTGCTGTTTGGTTTTAGGCTTCCCTTAGCTTGAAGGACTGTAGCATTTCTAGCTTTACGTTAGAAGGATCCAGTTTGTGTGTTATCTTCAGCATCAAGATGTCTGTCTGTCTATCCAATTGCTTCCGTGCACTGCTTGGACCGGCTAGGACTGCCTCTGAAGAGAATACAAAAAACACAGAACAGCCGCTAATGGACTGAGGCAGAACCAGTTAACACGCTCTAGTGGAGAAGTGGCTCATGTTACCTTCAGTGGTTATAAAAATACTGTAGGTATCAAACATGACTTAAAGGAAGTTTAACTTTGCAATTGGATGCCTTGAAATTGGACTCCGTCTCTTTAAGAAGCTCCTGCTTTTGCTGACACCATCAGCACGTCATCACATCATCACATCATGTCCTGGGTCAAAGTTGAACTTCTTCCAGGTTTTCTCCTTTCACTAGTTAGGAGATAGTGATATCCTTCCAGTCTATCAAATAATTAACAGCACTATTAAATCAAACAAAATAATAAAAGATGATGTTGCACCTCCTGTAATCTTGAAATAGAAATGCTTTTATGACCTGTACACTTCTTTAATAGATTCTCAGCTGATACTGGGTGAGACTTGTTAGGAGTGTGTACTGTACTCTGGTGTGTGTACTGTACTCTGGTATCTGCCCGGGTTCTTCCCACTGTCCTAAAACAGTTGCTGCTTCCCGACTACAAGAAATCAACACCTCAAGCCCTTGCTTGTCTTGCTGCAGTTGTTGGATTTCCTTTTGATTAGAGAATCTTACATCTCACCTTCCAAGGTGCTCACACACAACTATTTTTCTGACTCACTCTCTGGATGCCTCCTCCTCTCCTGGTTTATGTGAAGGTTAACAAATGAGATAATCATCAAAGAGTGATACATGTTTAAATGTATTCAAATCAAAAATTAAAATCAATATGTATGTACTGTATTGAAAACACATTGAATGTGTAACCACCCAGACAATAGACCCACAAAGTCAGCCAGATGGCATAAGTTTTAAAAAAATGTATTATAAACCTGAAGCTAGTAGGAGAGGAGAGACCTCTGTGTGAGCGCCCAGAGTATAGGCCAGTGTCTGTGCCGGAGTCCGAACTTTAGCAGAGACTCAAACTGACAGCCACAAACCTTTTCAGGACTGCTAACAGGACTTTGATCCAAGTGGTGAGATACTTTCTTGTGAGGTGATGTTTTCTTTTGCCCGCCTGTTGTGATATTCCTCAGGCTTTTCATTTGGAGAAACCAGGAAGCAGCAAACGAGAGAAGTGATGTCACAACATGTAACGAGGAATCAAAGTCCAGGACAAACCAAGTTTGGTACAAAAAAGTCAGAAAATCCACTGGTAACAAATCCACAGGGTTAAACAAGGGTTCCATTAAGGCCATGCTCAGTGGTCAGAGTGCAAAAAAAGATCAGAAGCTTGGTAGAAGACTGACAACGGTAAAGCAGAACAAGACAAGCCAGTGAACAGAAACAGGGTCTAAACGAGGAGATTAAAAAAGGGCCAGAAAGAATCACAAGACATCTTCAGGAAGGAGCTTTCAATAATTTGGTACACAGAAGAGTTTTAAAGAGAGCAGAGCTGGGTGCTTAGAAGTCCAGCAGACAGTCTCTAAAACAGCCAATCAGAGACAGGAGGAGGGTGTTAGCACTGTCAGTTACACTCGTCTTCCCAACGTGCTAATGGCAGAGAAACAAGTCACCGTTACAAGAAAGTTGTTTATCTGTCATCATTAGTGGCCATGCTGAGCATTCATGGCAGCTTCTGTTGTGGAGAAGAAAGCAGCTGCAGCCTAGCAGAGAGTAAGGGAGAGGGTGTGAGCAGTGCATACACGAGTCAGATTGACAGCACTAAGAACATCCTCCTGGCTCTGATTGGCTGTTTCTGACTGAGTGTAGTTCAGCAGATTGCAGTAGATCCAAAGGGAAGAGGCAAAGGAGCTTTGTTAATTTTTTTCACAGATTATCTGTCTGTGAGACAGTCTTAGCAAATATTAAACAAAACAAAAAAAACAGCTTTTTATCATAAAAGCGATCTACTGCAGCTTTAAGGATGAACCGGTTCGACACTGATGATAATAATGTTGTTCCAGACTCTGAGACAAGGTTTTCCAAATATGATGCAGTTCAGCCATGTTGTGTTGAACTGCAGAGGCCGTGGAGAACTTAGTGCAGCCCTAATCCTTTGTGATGAGGCCCCAACAGAGATCTGCTCCAGGTTTAGCTACAACAGGCTATAAGTAATATCTTTGCCATTAATTAAGTGGAACCAAGATCCTTTTACTCTGAAAATAAAAGCAAGGAAGGATAAACGTTTTTCTATTTAGTGCAGAAAGGGCTTTAAGGACTTTAAGCTTGACCTCTAAACCCGTCTTTGTTGGCATCTTAACTAAACAATCCCATAATCAAATATAAAAACATTCCTAGCAAATGACTACAACTCAACGTCATTTCTTTTCTTCATTCTTGTTTTTGGCAGATCATACCAGCTGCAAGTTGAGTCAATTTACTGTAAAAACTTCTTCACATTTTTTCAAAAATGTGATCTAATATGATGGAAGTGCAGCTGACAGTTAGCTGGTGAAAAGAAACCGCATTTATTTTCAGGGAGACAAAAGGATTGCCTCATTTCCTCCTAAACGAAGCTGCTGTTTTCACCCCCATCCCAATGTTTGTGAGTTAACTTCCTTTTCTCAGCCAATCAGAGACAAAGCTGGGCTGCCAGCTGAGAGAAAGACAAAGCTGCCAATTAGCAGAGCAGGGCAATCAGCGGGTCAGTCACACGGCAGGACACAGCAGACCTACACACACACGCATGCACATGCACACACACACACACACACACACACACACACACGCCCACACACACACACACACGCACACACACATCTACCTGCTGAGTCTTTGGGGTGCGTTTCCTGTGTGCTTTGAGGTGATCAGCGGTAAAGACACTGACAAGTCCTAAAATTAAGGCTTTTAATGCAATAAGCTAAAAAAATTGAAAACAAAGGAAGATTCTAACATTGACTCAAAACAAGTAGCTTTGTCAAAGTATTTTTGCTTTTCCTTTTATTTTTGATATCTCTATTATATACAAAGACTTGCTCACAAAAACATTGATTTTGTTTTTGTTTTTTATTGAAGAAATAAGATGACTTGGAAGTTACTTGGGACTTTTTTACATGAGTATGCAAAAGAAAATTTAATGTGAGAGTGATAAAAAAAATAATCAGTATAAAGTGTGTTTAGCATTCTAGAAAATGAAACATAAAACCTGGCAGTTGTGGTGTGATGATCTTATGAGGTTTTTGGGATAATTACTTCTTCACATGTGTAAAAGTAAAACCAAGAGAAGCGATGTCCTCAGTAAGCTGTATGTTTCTTTTACATGCTGATTTACATAACTTAGAAAAAGAAGAGCTTGTAAATAAGAAGTTGAGAGAATATGTACGTCTGAGATCAGTGGGTGTTATCAGCGTGTACAAGACAGTATTATGTTACTTTCATTATCATTGTATTTTCTCCATTTACAGGCCTTGTTATCTTCACCATTAATATTTTCTAATGCCAGACAGATTAACAGAAAACCCACAGAGGAAAGTGTCTGTTTCCTGCAATGAAGCAGCGTTTAAATGTATTCCAAATGTAGTATAACCTGCTTTTCTTATTCTTTTAAACAATTCCAGACACAGCAGTAAAACCTCTTCCTGAAATCTTATTTTGTGATTCATCTAAATGATTTCTCTTTCAAAAGGTCTTCCACCCCTAAACAAATCTGCAGTGTCAAGACAGTAGATTGTCTTGACACTGCACAATAGCCTGATACAGCTTATGCCTAGTTCACAGATCTTTATGCCAGTACTCATCCCGATTTTCTGGACAGATGTTAAAATAACCTTAAAAGACATTCCTGCTGTGTGGCGTGCTCCGCTCAGAAAACTGCTACCATTGGGAATCATGTCTTGGCAGTGTGTGTGGTGTTCTCTGAGAACAAACAAGAATGCAGCTTGTCCAATATGACATGTAGCCAATCAGAAAGCAGGATGACAGAAACACGGAGAAGAATATAAAAATACACAGAAGACTAAACAATTGTCAAAAAGTCCGGTGGACGTTGGAGACGTCTCCACTGGACATGGAGATCACAAACCACACTTGGATAATTATAGCATTTCATTTCTCTTTGGGATTCTTGAAGTGTTGTTTTTTATTATTATTTAACTGAATGTTGATTTCTGTTGTAGACTTTTAAAGGTATAACACTTTTTTAAATTCAATAAGTAAACCCACTTCTTTAGTTATAGCTAATTTTCAATGCTCAGCTTTATACTGCACCTACCCGACTTCACTGAAATGATAAACGTCCAGAGAAAACAGATTTATACTCCTGGGTGAAAAAAAAACTCAGCAATATTTTTTCTCAACCACATGATCAGCTCCCATCATCTATGAGAAAGGTGTATTTTCAAGTAAATTCCGGATAGTATATATGATTCCCAATTCAAATCGAGTTAAAATATCTATTACAAAACATGGACATTACATCCATCAAACCTTTAATTCCATCCCATTCCTGAGTGTGCAGCAGGCAGCAGGGTAAATGATGGACCTTATTTAACAAGAAGAAACCTTCAGTAGAACAAGATTTAGTTTGTTTCCTTCAAACAGTGTCACTGTTAACTAATAACTTTGTGAATGTACCTTTAAGTAATGAAAAAGCAAGACTGATGAACCTGAAGATGTGAATTTCTTATAAAAGAAAAGCTGACACAGAATACATAAAATTTATGGGCACACATACTCAAACACACACACTCTCACACGCTCACACAAGCACTCAACCTCTTTTAATGAATGGCAGCAATTGGCAAATCTGTCACTTTTCACTGCAGGTAGAAATATAATACAGCCTATGATTACTTTTAATAAGACCTTTTATGGCGATTAAAAGGTCATATAATAGTAAAAAAGGAAAAAAAGATGTAAATACAGAAAGAGATGAAGAAGGAATTGAACATGAGAAAGTTAAACATGGGAGTGAAGAAAGTGAAAAAAATATCTAAGAAATGTCACTTTTGGGTCATAAATGTTTTAATTGTTTTGTTTAGGCTTTTTAATTATTGGTCTTATTTATCTTTACTTTAGCTTTTCTTGAATTCTACTGGGTTTAAACTTGAGCAGGACTATTGTTGAACTCAATAAACTTTGTAATTTTGTTGTGTATCTTTGAAATCTTCAGTGGATTCATAAAAAAAAAAATCATAAAATAGACAAACCAAAAAAATAATGTACATACCAGTAGCTTAACACTCCAATAGTTTGAGACAGACGTCTTCTGGTTCTTCATTTTGATATGGGAGTATAATGGGTCTCCTGGTACTCTTCGGTCAGGGAACACAACCATGTGCAAATGGCTGAAAAATGAAAACACATCAGAGCCGCTCTAAAAACGCTTATATCTCCCTGTTGCTTTAGGCAGATGGCCTCTTGTACTGACCCAGGTTCTGCTGCTCCTGGAGGTTTCTTCTTGTTACAGGGAAGTTTTTTTTCTCTCCATCGTTGCCACCTGTATGCTCAGTATGAGGGATTGCTTTAAAGTCAACCACTCAAAGCAAGCTGTTGTCTGCTGTCGCAATGTGTTCATGAAGGAGTGAATGCTGCAATTAAATGACTTAATGAAAAATAACGAGTTTCCTTATAAACTTTTTAAGCTACTTTGAATAATGAACTGCTTGCTGAACTGTTTTATCACTATGTATGATCGAAACAAAATAATCTTTTGGGGTTTTTTTCAAAGTGCCTTGAGACGACATTTCTTGTAAATTGGCGCTAATAAATAAATTGAATTGAATTGAATTGAATTGCAAGATGAGGAATTTTCTACCAAACCGAGAAAGATGTGGTCACTGTCTGGAATGTAAATTAAGCAAAATGTTGGAGTCTCTGATTTTTTTGCTTCCCCTGATGCCTTTATTTTTCCTTCTTGAATAAATGATGAACATAGTATTGGCTTGATACAAGAGACAAAATAACACCTTTTCAGCTGTATTTCTAACTGTCCACTGTTGGCCACCAAGATAAAGTGATTCTTTTGCCAGCCAGGTTAGTGAGGCGTCACATGACCGAAGACTGTGATTAGGTAATTTGGGTCTGTGTTATAAAACAACTTTTCTATTTTATCTGGTTAAAGCAAGGAATATCAATTGCTACATTTCTCAGGGACAGTTCTATTCATAAATAAAATAATAAAGTTGTCTTTGTGGAACTATTTTTTGAGAATTACAAAGTATTAACAAGTTTCAGATTAGAAGATATAAAAATGAAAGTTAGCTTGGGCAAAATTTCCCAATGATTATCTCATGAAGGACAGTTTCCTGATGGATTGGTCTGAGCAATGTTAATAGCTTTTTGAAGAATGCCAGCAAGGCTCTTGACCAAATACAAGTCTTAACGTTATGTCTTTAGAACAGGTTGGAAAGTCTAGTGCAACTTATAGTAACAAGACTACAGCTGGAAAACCAAGATGTGATCTTGAAAATTCTCCATGGTAAATTAAGGAACGTCAGACGCCTCAAGCTCCACAGACCCGGATACAGGAAAAATAACTCTTAGTTGACCTGTATTCAATTGTACGTCTTTTGCTAAATATTAGAAGGTCTCTGATAGTTGCCCAACACAGGGTTAAAACCGCGAATTTGTCACAGTGTCATAATGTCTAATAGGACCATATCAGTGAGTAATTAGCAGGTTTATGCCATAGAAGGACTGATTTTTCAGATGCTTGGCAAAAGTTGACAATCACTGTAACTCAGTGGGAACAGTATCCTTGGGGCTAAGGCACTTAACCAGAAGTTCCCAACTGACCTACATATCAGTGTATGGATGAGTGCACATTTGTGACTGTGGCTCTAGTGTTAAGTGCTTTGAGAAATTAGTGTGACCAGAAAATCACTATTTAAATTCAATCCATCTATATGGAAGTTCATTTTCTCACAGAATGCCTTCTACTGGACATTTATGACCATAAATAATCACCAGAGCACACATAGGCAAATGCCTAACACAAGTTGCACACAGATGTATCTTATGTTGCTTTAAACAAAACAACATGACCAGGAAATTAAACTCCATTATTAAGAACTCAACAGGAGTACTCAACATTAAGAGCCATCACAGAAGTTAGCATAAATATCCCAAAGAAATGTCGAACCCCAACTCCCATTCTCAGTAGGATTGAAGATACTGTCCCAGACAATCAGAGTGTGTCAAGAAACAACTATTACAGAGTGGAGAAATTAAAAGCTTTGTCATTGTTAAACATTGTCCTTAAAGTTCTAGCCAAGAGAACTCAGGTGATTTCAACCAAGGGAGTTAAAGTTTGGGGTCCGACAAATAAAATTTGTGATCCTAATGTGGCAGCAAAGCGATATGTCATAACCAGAGCAAAAAAAGTTGATAATAGAAGAGGATCTTTGGGACCGTAGTGACAAAGGTGGTAGGAGTTTGTCCTGCAATCAGTGGGTTGCTGGTTTGATTTTTGCTCTGTCCACCTCTGTTGTTGTGTCATTGGGCAAGACACATCACCCAATCAGACATCATCCTCTGACCACTACCTGCAGGTGGTGGTCAGAGGGACCAGGAGGGCTGAAATCCCGTAGCTTGCCACCATCAACATGTGAACATGTGTGTGGATGGGTGAATGTCCTCTATTCTTGATGAAACGCTATACAAGTACAGAACATTTACCAAACGACAGCTTCAGGGGGATCTAGATGATGTCATGCTATTGTGGAAACACTAATGTGATGACTTTTTGAACCACAGACTTCTCTGTGGTCATTTCTGGGATTTCATCATATTACGATTTGTTTCCGTCACTTTGTCTAACAAAGTAAAGATGTACAATCTCATGTCTCCACACTGTCTCAGACTCCTCTGATTGGATCAGCCAGATCAAGTGTCACAGACCCGGAACCAATTAGCCACTGATATTGAACCTCCTTCTTCCTTCTCCACCTCCACCAACAAGCGAGCAGCATTTTCTCCCAGCACAGAGCACAGCTGTCAGCCTATTAGCAATCCACCGCCGCTGCAAACTGTGCAGTCTGCCCACCGCCAGCACCCACCATTAAAAATGAATGTGCTTTGGCTTTGGAAATAGATGGGTAAGGGTCAGGGGGGAACCGTGTTGGAAGGAAGGCAGGGGAAGAGTCTGCTGTTTTCCAAGGAAAATATTGTTATTGATCCAATCTTGTCGTTTTAGACGTAAACTGATCCAGCCTCAGATTCTTCTTAAAGTGTCTCGATGCAACGGCCATCATTGCAGAATCTGATACCTCTTAAACAATTCTGGTCTTAATGCACTTGGATGGTGTGTGGGGTGAGAAAGGAGGATGTGGGGGTACATATATCTCTAGGGAGAGGCTAGATTATCAAGCTGTTGTTGCAGCGATGAGTACGATGGAGTCGAGTTATGAAAATGAAGTGGGTGTAATTGATTGGGTTGGTAAAGTTTTTATTCCTGCTTATTGATTGGCAGGCAGCAAACAATACTGATACCAGCAGAGGAACAACTCAATATGAAGTGAAACATAAACACAGAGACGTGGGAGGGATAAAAAGAAGAAAAGGGAAAACGAAGGGGATGAAAGTAATACAACAGATGGATGGAGAGAGTGTAAAAATATAAGAGTCAAATCATAAGAGTCTCAATTTAAACAGGGCAGTAAGAAAGCACTGAACAAAGTTAGAGAACTGGGAGGTATAGAAAAAAAATTAAGGACTTCCTAAAAATAGAAGGACTCACCAGATTTAACAGTATTACATAACTGAAATTGCTGCTGCAGACATGATCTGTTTCAGAATAATTTAATATTCATAGAAAAGTACTAAAGATTATTAGCGGATACACTTAAAAGGGTAAACTTGATTAAACTAGAAGTATTGGCTCGATTAGATTTTTTTTTTTTTCGCTGTGATACAGCAAACGTCTATCAGCACTGTTAGCTAACGCCTTAAATTAATTAATGTTGGGATGGGGGGGCAACATTTTGTAGGAGCAAGACAGTGATGCAGACAGAAATTGAAGAGACTATACTGCCTGTATAAGATTGAAATACCATGAGAATAAACAAACAAAAAAATAACTTTTCAACAATTCAGTAACAATAATATGTTTCTAAATATAGTATCTAAGCATCTTGTTAAAAACTTTCCTTTATTTCCCACTGTAGGATGTCTTTTTTTAACACACTGATGCTAACACATTTCAGCATCAAGGCAGTTCAAAGCTCACTGCATGACAAAAACATAACACAATTAACACTTGAAAAGCAAACAAAAAACACAATGAAAGTATATGGATGTCATATAAATTACATTTTCAGTAAGTTCTTCAGAGCTGAACTACCTCAGATTGGAAAGTATCACAGATCCCATGACTTCTCTCAAAAGCCTTTCATAAGTTATAAAAAAAAAAAAACATACAAATATATTCTACAGTTGACTTTTTAAAGACTTTTTTAAGTGGTTAAAATTGTTGCTGGTGCAGTTGGATTTGAGCTGAGCTGTAGAAAATGCAATACAACCACAATATTCTCCAAAAAATTGTTGTTAGAAACTGATACAATTCCGAAACTACTCAGTGTTAGCAGTTAGCTTTTTTTTTTACATTGCAAACAAAATGTTCTGCTTTACAAACAAGGATCCCAGGGTCTGCCTACAACCTGTGACAATACAAACAATTTAGTTGTGGTATAGGTCAGTTGGGCATCCTAAGCAGTTTTTAAATAGAACCTGACACCATTAAAAAAAGAAAGAAAGAAAGAAAGAAAGAAAGAAAGAAAGAAAGAAAGAAAGAAAGAAAGAAAGAAAGAAAGAAAGAAAGAAAATTCACACATATAGTCAAACATGGTGTTGGTAGTGTGATGATCTGGTGGCTTGCTATTCTTCATGGAGCCATAATTCTGTCTTCTACCAGAAACATCAAGCAGAGAATGTCCAGCCATCAGTTTGTGGACTTTAGCTAATGTGAATCTGGGTTATACAACAGGACAATTATCCAAACACACCAGTAAGTCAATCTCTGAATTTCTCAAAAAAAACAAAAAAACAAAAAAAAAACATTTATTTTGGATGGACCTAGTCAAAGCCTGAACTTAAATCCAACTGAGATGCTGTGCATCTCAAAAAGGCAATTTATATTAATTTCAACTCAATTTTGTAGGCACTCCGACTGATAATAATAATAATAATAATAATAATAATAATAATAATAATAATAATAACAATAATTTAATTGTAGTTTAAAATAGACCCAGTGTTTCCTAATTTTTTTCCTCAATCTTGATTGTAGGAATTTAAACAACCGTTTACTCAGTTTTGGCTCTAAAAGTTAGCACAGCAGGCTGGAAGTAAAGGCTATTTTTAAATCTGCCTGAGAGTGACTGGGAAGAAGATTCACATCAAAGCAAAAAAAAAAACTTTTCTATACGTGATCACCAAAGTAACTTTGTGAAGGTGAGGAGAAGAGGATGAGAAAGGATAAAAAGGAAAAGACAGATGTAATGTGAGAGACTGAGGTGTGAGTTATTATGTCCATTTCTTGAGTGAGTGTGTGTGTGTGTGTGTGTGTGTGTGTGTGTGTGTGTGTATGTATGTGTGTGTGTGGTATATTTATGAGTAAGGAGATTACAGATCTGGAAGCTTTGGTTACATTCCCCTCTCTCATCCTGCCGGACCAAACAGTGATGGGTTTGATGGTTTTAGTGCCTCTCCGCTCGATGCAAATCTCATCAACACTTTTTAGACACGTACACTGGGAAGCGACAAACAGAAACCAGAGAGAAGCAGCATTAACACTGGCAAGGGCTCCTTCAAGAAGAGAAAAAGAAAACCAGAGGCTGAAAATATGGCGTCAGGTTTCCCCCGTTTAGAAAATATCCTCAATTTGATCAAAAATTTATAATGTGTCTTTTAGAGCAGCTTGAGTTTCCTGGAGGCTGCTGCGGCACATTACACAGCTCCTTTAATATGGTTAACACACATTAACACAGCTCACTCTGCACTCTGTGGATGTGGCTCAGTGCAGCGTGAGTCTGCTTGTGTGTCTGTGGTTCACTGCGTATTTTAAACTGAACACAGAAAAGTAGTTGTTTATATTTTCTAAATAGTAATAGCTAAAATTAGTATATTAATACATCTTAGTATTTTATATTAAATGAATGTCAAATGGTTTAAGTTGTAAAGTTCAGTTTTACACATAGAAAAAATAACTTGAAAAGACTTTGTTGTCTTCCAGTGTAGTTGGATGAACTGTTCTGTAATTCCCTCCTTTCAGCTCCGACTGGTTTATTTTGGTCTTCAAGCTTTTGTTTCTTTGTAAGTTTATCCAGTTAACGATCTGATGCAATCTGCTGTTTTCTTTTGACAAACATCTTTTTACTGCATGAGTAACTGAATCTGACTGTATTTTATATTGCATGGGATAACTGAACAGTAATTTCCCATTTTAAAGCAGTAATTATTTGCTTGAATAATTTGATTGGATTAAAGCAAATAAGTGCCACAGTTCTGTTTACCTCACATCAAGATGGTTCTGGGTTTGAATTCTTTGGGAGGAGTTTGCATGTTCTCACCTCTAACAGGCAGATTTATGTCCGACAGTGTGTGGGCTTGTGTGTGTGTGTGTGTGTGTGTGTGTCTAAGAAGATGTTGGCCCAGCAATGGACAGCTGGTGACCTCTCCATCATCTGTTCTAACCCTCTGACCTTTAGAAAAAAAAACAATTAGAGTCCAAATAGATTGAGATTTTTTGTTGTACTTTGAGTCTATTTAACTAAACTAAAATGTTTCAAAGAGATTTCCGTATTTTTGGGACTATAAGTTGCTCTAAAGTCAATTTATAAACATAAGTTATAAACAGAAAAAAGTGGACTAAAAGTCTCATAGTCAAATGAACCAGCAACCCGTTGATGGTGAACTCCTACCGCCGTTGTCCCAGGACTAATGACCTACCAGCTTGCTGTTGGACTTTTGCTGCACTTGGACATTTGTTATTCAGTTTCCTAAGGCTTGATGTCTCTAGGTCTCTGCAGCATCTTTTCTTCAGATTCAACATGTTCATGTGGTTTAAATCCTGTTTGTTCTAAAATGCATTTGTGATCATTTAATGGGAGTCTAATATAATAATAATAGTGGTATTATTATTATTGACATAGTGGTTAAGCAATAACTATCACACATAAGTTCCTTTTTACAGACTCAACAGCTGCAGTGTGTCTCCACAACAACCTGACACTGGTAACACAATAATAATCAGTCAATTAATCAATCCATATATTTACCCAAGTCCACACTTTTTCACCCTCCCTCTTCCCTTTCTCTGTTTACAGTTGAGTTATTGATAGCTGCTCCAGGACCTTTCCTGTCATCACCACCATCAGTCAGCAGATATTACCCTCATCCGAACATGCACACACACACACACAGAGAGGGAGAGAGAGAGCCAGAGAGTCAGAGTGTGTAAAGAACACAATCCCTGCAGCCTGAGCTTCATGTTTTAGAGATGTGGTGAGTTAATAAGAGATGAGTGTTTACTGCAGAGCCTAAGTGTTTTCCATGAATACACACACAAACATACACAACCACCCCTCTCACTTAACTGACAGTGCAGTCTCTGCCTGACAGATTTTTTTCATCGGTGTTTGAAGGTACTGCAAACCCCAGGAAGTAACTGGAAGTTCAAATATGTTGTACAGCTAACATCGACCTTCAGCTTTATCCCCAAAACATAACAAATGAAAGCTGTAGAATCTATTGTTGCAGCTAAATTTAGATGAAGACTGAGCTCAGAATCTCTAATGAAAAAGGACAAAATCTTGTTCTTTTCCTGAACCAGTCAAGAGTCCACTTTGGCTTGGATTCTGCTTTAAAGAGCTCTGGAGACTCAGCCTTCAGACTCAGTCTGAAGGCTGAGTCTGCTGTATCGGTGAAATTAAACATGGACATTAATATTGTTCTCTGTGAGGAAGAAAGTCTTGCTTTCTGTTCTGGAGGTTACAGGATGCTAGTGAATATAAAAACCACATCTATTGCTGATTTTCAAAGAATGTTTGGGGACATGTTTGGTAGTGATATGTAGCAAAACATTTTTACCTGTTTATGTGTCACCTTTGAAAACCAATGTTCATGTGCATGATACAAAATTATGTTTGGAAACCAGTTTTTGCAAAAGCAATACAATGATTCTAAGATTCTACAGAACAACATTCTAAACGATAAGATCTCCTTAACACCAGACTGAGACCATATCAGCTTGAAGTGTGCAGTAGCGGTGCAGAGGTAAAGTTCTCCAGGTACAAAGGCCTCGGCCCCATAAGTGACTGAGCCGTCACAGGTTCGAGTCCTGGCTCTACAACCTTTGCTGTATTTCTTCCTCTTCACTCAAAACTTTTTCCTGTGAACTAGTGAAAAAAAACCAGCCTGAACATGGAAGGTGTTTTGCAGTTTCTTAAGAGGTTTTTCTGATTAGACCATTCATGTATCCACATGGGCCCTTTATAGTCCACACAGCTGGTCATGCCTGCCTGGAGTGTTGACCCTTTGCAACTACGTCACTTAATCACATGAGGCGATTTGACGGATGTGGGAAGTGAAAGACATTGAACAGAGCGCCTGAAATTATTTCCCAAGTTGTTTTTGCCAGTTTATTCATGGCTTCTTCTTGTTCAAGTCAAGCTAATTTGTCTGTGGAAGTAGCTCACCAGGATGGGGCTTAGAGATGGCGTTATTTACAAAAGTTGGAATTAGTTAGCTCAAAAACTAAACCATACTGCCTTCCTCCTGATGCATTGATCAAGTTGCAGGCTTATCCTGAATCCACGCCACATTTTTACCCAGATGTCATAAACGATGTTTCCTCTTACTCCGGAGCAGACGTAAAAGAGTACAAAAAACCAAATGCTAACCAGTTTTTCCAGGACAGAAGATGGTGGGGCATTTTCTCCAGGGTTACTAATGGCTAGATGGACATTATCCATGATGCAATATTTCATTGCATCTTACTAATCATGCTTACTTATAAAGTAATTATGATATAAGTGGTAAATCTTCTCACATTGTAAAAAGTATTCACTGCAAATCCAAGTAAACTGAGGGCTGCTGGTCCTTATGCCTGACAGCTGCTGTCCATAAAGACTATCTGCCATGACTCTGGGGTGTTGTGGGTTTTGGTTTGATGTTTATTAAGTATTATTTATAGTTAATAGTTTTTGCATTATTAGTTCTTTCTGGTAGTTCTGTTTCTATAAGTTATTCTGGTGTTCTTCCTGAATTGTTTCTGAAGTGTTTAGTTTATTCTAGTTAAGTCTTTCATATTCTTTCAGTTACTTTACCCCTTACTCATCAGTTCATGTCTAGTTTTATAGTCTATTTTTTAGCCCCTAATTATTGTCTTTTTTTTTTTTTTTTTTTACTTTTGGATCATTCCTGCTGTGTTCTTGTATCAGTGCTTTAGTTTTCATGTATACAGATATATTTGTATTTATTTTCTTAGCTCATTGTCAGGCCTGTTTCTCATTTTGGTTCCTGTTCCTCAGTTCAGCTACTTGGTCCCAGCAGTCAGTCCAGTTGGACCTGTCATGGTGTGGCAGTGTGTGGTGGTGAGAAAGAACGCAGAGGAACCAGGTTGAAAGATGATGATGAATTTAATAAAGATGCTCAAACAGTTCAGGTCAGGCAGCACAGCAGAAATGTTAGCTCACAGCTAATTACCGGTAGCAACTGAAAAAACTGAAGACTGAATACGAGAGCAACCAACACAGGACTTAACAGTTTGACTGTGATGGGGCGCAGACAAATGACAAAAGACTTAAGACGGACAATGGATGTAACATTGACGAGGACTCGACGAAGGACAGAGACAACAGGTGGGGTTAAATACATAAGAAGGGTAATCAGGGAACTAGACACACCTGGGAAGCAATCAACAGGGAAGACGCAGAGACAGAGACTCACAGGAAGGAAACTGAACACAGAAAACCCTAAAAATAAATACACAGAAACATGGATCATGACAGGACCCGCCTGTGTTCCCTCAGTTAGACCACTCTCCAGTCTCACCAGCAGTTTAACTTCCTGGCTTTTTTTTGTTCACTGCTGGATTCTCTGTTCTGTTTTTCTCAGCTCAGTTCTGTTTCTTGCTCATGTCAAGCCTGGTTAAGTTGCTGCTTTTTTTATAAAATAAATCAACCTTATGTCACACTTCAGCCGTTGTCTGTGGTTTGGTTCTTGAAGACCAAATATTCCTGTTTACTTTATAGTATGGATTAGAGCAATTTTAAATCATCACTCTGTATAATTTAACTGATAAGTCATGGACATTTATTTCACCAGCAATTGACCATATTCAATAAATAATCTGATTTGAACTGTTTTCTTTTTCTATTAAGTAATCATCTATTGCATGGTGTAAACCAGTGACGTGTGGTGAGGTTCATTGCTGGTGAGGCACTGACTTATGACTTAGACACCATCCATGTTATTGGACCCACGGAAATTTCGTGCAAGCATACAATGGTGGAGGGCAAAAAGACTAACCTTTTACATGCCATTCATAGCCGCGTTAACTCAGTGAAACTTAGAAATGTAGGTATTGATTTCGTGCTATGATCCACAGCAAAGTTATCTGTATTTCAGTGATTCTTGAGAATAGGGACAAAATGGGTTTTAATTTTCCCATATTTTTTTTTTATTATTTCTCAACCTTATGTATGCAAATATGACAAATAATGTTTAGAAAATATGAAGATGCAAAGGTACAGGCTCCCAGTTGCGATTTTTTAAAAAAAAATTACATTTTTAATCGACCTGACCCAAAACTTTGTCATCACCATCTGACAAAAATAAATCTAAAATGATTTTTAAAATACCCCATTAGTGATAGTTTTACTCAATTTACAGACAAATGCTTCTCAAGAAATAAAATAAATATTATTTAAAACAAAAAACAAGAAAAAGTTCATCTGATGGAGTTGACAGTGCATGACGGAGTTGACACAGAACTGAAGGTGGTGACAAACTAGTGAGTAAAATGAAAAACTTGGTACATGTGAAGTAATGCAATTCATGTAAAATACATTAAAATGAATTAGTTGCACAATTAAGTGAGATTTGACAACAATTTCACTGAAAGAGTCAGAAAAACTCTGACGGAGTTGACATCTGACGGAGTTGACGAAATGCCAAACTACCTCAATTTATATGATGTTATTCTGAAGGAGGCCATATTGTAGCTCGTCAGGTCCATGAAATCTTTACAGTTTACCAAAATTAAGCTTTTATTTCGCAAAATTTCATCAAAGTTTTGTAAATTGTCAGTTATGGAGTTGACACATCATGGTTGTGACAAACAACTTAGGAATAAAACAGAAGAAAAAACTAAAGAATAACTGAAGCTAACCGGAGCTAACTAGCCCTCCTAGCAAAGGAAGAGAAAAGACAACGTCATGGGGTCCTCAGAAGTTCTGGTGCCCCCCAATAATGCCTGATTTTTTTACATTCTTTTCATTTCTGACGGTGTTGACAAAAACTAAGGACAAATTTCAACGGAGTTGGAAAATATCTAAAAATTATTTTTAATTCAATTTATCGATACTTTTATAATTATTTATATGACTACTTATACTTAATTGTCATAATATATAATTTTAGTATTTCTTTAATTGTTTTAAACTATAAGAATGTATTGAGTTCTGCTCCTGGACAAGGGCTTTTACAGGCATCATCCACCGACTACAATGTTTAAAATAAAAAAATATTCAGCAAAAAAAAGAGAAATATACATTGTTGTGCTCACATGACCCAGGTTAGTTTAGTTAGATATTTGAAAAAAATATATTTTGTGTATATTTTATTCAAATTTCATGCTTTATCCATAGGACCTGTTTTGTCCCTATTCTCAAGAATCACTGATTTGTCAAGCTACGCAGACTCGTTGCCATAGCAACTGACAACAATGCCACTTCATGTTTTAGGATTTAACACCAAAAAACATTCAAGAATTTTGCACACAGAACAGAACATTTAGTCTGTTATTGTAGTATGTTTTAGACTTAATGTTTAATTAATAAATAATTGCTGTGGTAGATTAGCTACCGCTTCTACTTTACTGAATTATTTAGACATACAAACTGTAGCCCACAAAACGCACATTTCATTAAAAAAACATCTTATTGCTGTCTTACCTTTATGTATCAATGAAATCCATTCACCGCTAATTCTGCACAAAAATATCCGTTCATCCAAAGCCAAGTCTATCCTCGGCATGTCTTTTCTACTCCGTTTGAGAATCATCAAACTTTCCTTTAGTTATTATGTCCTGCTTCAATTGAAAATCCACTTTAGAAAACTGTTTAAGTGTAGAAATGTAGTCTTTCATGTTGACGTCGGAAGAGAGGAGAAAACAAATATATCGCTGTACTTTACTTATTTACTGTGTGGCTAGCTCCATGGCTAGCTCACTGTGTCTTACTCTGCAGTTGTGCAGTCACAATATCTGGGATCATGATCGCCCCCTGCCATGAGTCAAGAGAACTGCCTGCCTCACCTGGAGTCCGTTTTCTGCCGTTTCTGATCGCTCCTCCGCACACAAAACACGATACAAACACAGTTGGTGACAAAAAAAACACTGTACATTATATACATAAGCGAAATTATGGAAAATCAGTCCATATATTAAATGTTTTTTAGCCATTTTATTACCGGCGTACAGACAGGACGAACTTGCCCCCATAGAATGGCAGCCAGTGCCGAGAGGTTGCGCAATCCCAGGTGAGGCTCAACTTCCTGCTGCCTCACCGGCTTCGCTTCTGAGCATTTGAATGGGAAAATGCGAAAATCCAGCGATTTTGAAGAAAAAATCATCAGAATTGGTTAAGCTAAGTAAAATATAGATACTTTATAGTACAAACCACAAGGTGAAAATAGCAATATAAATGGTTTTATTATTATATTATTTTTACATGATGACAGGTGAGGCTCTGCCTCACCTGCCTCTCCTGACCGCACGTCACTGGTGTAAACATCCAGGAACAGGTTTCATTTTAGGGACAATTACTTTTTCTACCAGAGGTCAAAACACATTATCTTGAGAGGAAACTCACCTGTACATGATTTATTTCTACTGATCAAAGTGAGAGCAATTTGGCTCACATAATTGATGAACCTTCAGCAGCATATCAATCAAATCATATGAACTGAACTACGAGCTTTAAAACCTTTTGTGATCTTGATCTAGCTGTCAAAGATTGAAAAAGAAGAAGGAAAAGGAGTACATAGTTTATCTAGTAACCTTGAATCTCATGATGGTCAGTAATCTCACTACATCAATACTGATCCCTGGACAAAACTTAACTCTCCCTTGACCAGGGAACAGAGACTTAGCAGCTTGCTCCAAAGGTAACCCTCCATGCATCGGCACCATGTTGTTTTCTAGCTTGTGTGCTAAACTTTCTTTAGGAAATCTATTTCTGTCAGCAAGAGCAAATCAAAGCCAACATTATCCTTTCTAAAGTCAAATTCAACATGATGAAAGTTGAGTCACTGTGACGTCAGAGAAACATAAAAGAAAAAGGCTTTTGTAGCAAATGATGGGCCTTACTGCCCACAATTATGACTTAGAGGTTATGCAGAATAGAAAGGAAATAAAACAAAACATTTTTACATCACATTCCAAATAAGTCATAAGAAAACTGTAACAAAAGTCTAAAATCTTATCAAGCTGCAAAAGTAAATTCATTTCCCATTGTCCGAATGGATTATAAAACAATACATTATCAGTCACATGTCAACTCACTTTCAATAGCCTCCACTTTTTTGTGTAAGGAAACTAATGTGAGCAGAATGAAGGCCGCTCACTGTTGGGATGTTGGCATTCCCAGCAAGCAAGAAAATTATCTGTATTGTTTGTAGCTAAACCAGTTAATAGCTTCTTCCTGCTATGTTTTGCTAAACGGGGAAATCTGTCCTGAATGCCGACCCACCACTGAACGGCTCTAAATGGTGGACATTTTTGAAAAATGTTGCCTTTGCAAGGGGTTGCAGAAAATCTGCTCAGCTACCTCTGACTATGATCCTCTGATGGCAAGTGACTTCTGGACATTTGGTTTGATGATTTCATCTGAAAGTACAGACTACACCATAATCCTTTGCTCAAGCAGCCGCTGAAGAATGACCAGGGTAAAATTCAGTCAAACAAGACAATCAGTCTGCAGTTTGTTGGATCATGCAGTATACTCAGTTGTTTCTGCCCTTTCTTCAGGGCTCAAGTGGCAACTGAATGATGTTGAAAGTGGTTGACAACTCTCTGTGCTGTATTTACAAGTTTCACCACATCAGACGAGATGAATCCAAATGTCTTTGCCTTCTGCAGAGTGTCCCACAGGACAACCCAGATAGTTTGGAAACATTTTACACAGCTCCATGGCTAAATTACTGTTGCTAGCATTATCATGAACTACACAAAAATATTTATTCCTCATTCATGGCCCTACGTCAGAAAGAATATCTGCTATCTCAACAGCAGTATGCGTAAACAGCCTCCTGGTCCTTTACCTCCCATGAGTCGATGACGTAGTGAGTGGTTTCTGTAACATGCGGGTCTGTGGAAGAGGATGTACACAGATCGTTTGTTAGTGACACACTCTACACACACACACCCTACAGAGAGATGTAGGATGAGACAATTTAGCCATGTTAAATAAATGCAAGTCTCTGACGCCTTCTCCACTGGCAGCAGCTAACCACGTCTTTGACAATGAAATAATAAATACACCAGTAAACTGGTGAAATGCGACACATTTGGTGAAGGAGCTAACTGAATGCTAGCACAGGATTTTAGTTGTTCTGCAGGTAGCACTAGCAGATGCCTTTAGAAATGTGCAAAGTGTCATACTTTCCGTGTACTGTAGAACAGAGGATTTTTCATGTGACAGTTTTGATGTCAGAAGATCCATCTTGTAGTAAAATCATTTCACACTGTTGATATGTTTCTAGCTGTTTACCAAGCCCCATCCTGCTCCTTGCCTTCCACTCTTTTGAGAGAAGCCATTTGATCGCATGCAATAAGTGACGATTACTAATCAACATGAAACATAAAAGTCATAGCAGAATCCTAGAATTGACTTTGTTGAGTACTTGGTAGGCAGCACAAATAGTGTCACAGGGAGACATGGTGACCTACAGAAATGTATGATAGAGACAAGGACCAGACCTTCACCATCTGAACTGATCACAACAACCTGCCATCAGCAGGAAGACTGAATCTCCGACAATCTGTTTTTTTTGTTTGTTTGTTTGTTTGTTTGTTTGTTTTGGTTGAATTCCTAAAGAAAGTTTTTATGTTCACACCCCTTAAGGAATTCATACCTATTTAAATGACATTTATGTCTAATTGGGAGGCAAAATAATAATCTTATCATTTCTTCCCTTCTGTTTCTCTGACTAATATTTTTAACTAACAGTGACTTTTGCATTTAATATAAACTCTTTCCTTTCTTATCTTCCCTCCACCTTTTTTCCATATTTCTTGAGCGCTTCACTTAAAGCCATTTTTCATTATAGGGGGGGCGGGCTACAAACTACAAACACTCTCTCTCTCTCTTTCTCTCTCAGAGAGAGAGAGAGAAAGAGAGAGAGGGGGGGGGGGGAGTGAGACGACGCCCACAGCCATCCCCTCTACAAGTACTCTTTGAAGAACTTTGTGTTCTATATGAGATAGAACATTTCATTTTTCTTTTGGATAATTTATGAATTGATCTATTTATCCTTTATCATATATATATCCTATGATGGACTGGCGACCTGTCCAGGGTGACCCTTAGGTAAAGTCACCTGCCTAAGGGTCACTTGTCCCTTTGGCAGGTGACCCTAAGGGACAGGTGACACTAAGAGTAAATGTAATATGACATTTACACTCTTATTCCAATAGGAATAAGAGTGTAAAATACATTAATGGATAGATTTATGAATTGAACTGAATTTAAATTTAGCCTCAGTAATGGAAAAAAGTCTTTTGAATCACATCCACTTAACTTAAGTCTCCTGCCCTGAGCATGATGAGAAGCAGAAGGAACATGTTACTTTAATAGGAGGAAACTTCCAGTGAGAGCTGCCTCAGAACATTTGTATTTTTGTCATGACCAGCTGGGCATGGAAACCCTACTGAAGACGACACAAACCCAACGTGACAACACATCATTTTCCAGATTTTTTTCTTCTTTTATAATATATTGAATAATGACAGCCTGAAAAATGTCAACATCAGTTTTTGAGGGAATTGTTTGGTTTGCTCTTTTGCAGTCTCTCAAAACACTGATCTCTAACACTGTTTCTGCCATTGAATAAATATAATATTGCAGCTGCCTTCACACACACACACATGCAGACTTACACATTTGAATGTGGGCGAGGCATTAATGTGGTTTCAGCCTGGTTAGTATTGATTTCCTGCCCCTTGCTTTAATAAATGTCTTCCTGAATCATTAAAGGAAAAGAATGCATCAGCTGTATTGATCGTGTTCAGTTCATCACAGTGTTCAGTATTTAGTCCAGACTTAGGTTTGAGGGTCTATTACAGTGACTGAATCACATAAAGAGAGACGATCAATCACATATGGCAACCTCAAACTGTAAATGTGTTTCTTGACTGTGAGCTATAGGTCTATATTTGAATCCCAGTGTGATACCTCTGTGATTTGGCAGTGTTTTAAAGTATTTATACAAGCACTTTAGGTAAATATATAAAGCTCTTATAAAAGGTTTGCTCAGGTGCCCTACAGAAAGAAGGTAGCTGTTGCCACTCTGTGCACAGCTGGCAAAATAACCTGTCCAAGCATAGTTTTTTTTATTATTATGATGATGAATCTATATTTTGTTAAGTTTTACTTGGCTGTTTTGCTCAGCTTGCCTCTGTGTTCACTGCAGTCTTGCCTTGGGTGTTAAAAGACAGTTGCTCCTCTCTCCTGTCAAAACAATCTTGCTCAGAGGGGGGATTGCTGCGCAGACACAACCCAATGCTATGGAATATCTCTGATCAGTTGGTATCATAATCTAAACTGGACTGCCTTGTCTTACATTTTGAATCAAAATCAGTATCATTAAATCCAATCCGTCAGTATGATTAATTTGTTTAAATTTAGTGAGTATTTCTGTAGAATTAGAAAACAATGTCATCTCTTTGTCTTGTAAAGGGTCTAATTATGCTGACACTGCCATGCTGTACAGTGCTGTGCAGCTATGCACAATTTTGTGTCGGCCACCTGGACACCAGCATCCAACTTTGGTTGAAGTGGACCAGAACACATCGTTCCACATGTTTACTCCATCCGCCACATCAAACAACAGTAATTACAGTGATGGTGAATGGAAGAGCACCTTGTTAAATATTTAAAACTAATTAGTATTGTTCTCTAAACTTTTGAGGCTTGCACAAAGCAGCTGAAGCAATGAAAAGAGGGATGTAACATATGCATAGTCTGCTTTTTAAATATCTTCATCTGCAACATTTTGTTTATGTTTAAAAGCATGGCAGATTTCTCCAAGGTGGTTAAAAAGTTCTCCAGTGGCAGATTGTCCAGACATACTGGAGGCTTTGGACTTTGTGTTGCCCTTGAAGCATTTTTCTGAATAGGATAGTTCATTGAATTATATAAGTTATTCTAAAAAATATTTCTATGTTCTTAAAAATTATTAGTTATTTAGATGAACAATCTATGCTTTATATAAGTTTTCATTAGACAATATCATTGCTAAATTGTACTTCCGATACTGGTCACACACTTCTGGTTATGTGGTTTTTGCTAGAAAACAAAGGTCCAAATGCAAAAGGCAGTATGGAAATGCAATCAGATGCCATCCATGTTGAATTATCAGGCATGCAATAAGTTCAGTCTGGTAAAAGCCCGTGGAGTCAGCGGCATCATTCGGCACCACGGAGTAAGAGATGCCAAACCCGGACTAGGATGAAACCCTCCTTCTCATTGGCTCGTCAGCACTCCTGGATTTGCTGCTTTGAGAATCAACGACCGTTCAGTGCAGTTCTCGGTCAGCAATTTTAGACCTCAGTTTATTTCTTACCTTTCACTGTGATTTCAACAGCTGGTATGCTGCACCCGTGTCTTTTATTTTCAATTTGAAACTAAAAAGGTTTTGGATGAAGATGTATTAGGTAACCTGTATTTTTGAAATACAAAGCTTTTACACAGCACTGCAGTGTAAAAGTTGAAGCAGCAGATTATGAACCTTAGGCTACATTCAGTTAAACTGTTATCACTAATATTTTGATGGATTTTAAGTTAACAAGAAAGGGTTTCAAGGTCAAATTAGACATTTATGAAGGAAATGTCTTGAGGACAGTATGATTGTTTTAATGTTCATTTTTGCCTTTTGTTATGTTCTTTTTTGTGACGTATCTATTTTTATTTTTTGTGTTTATCAGGTCTTCAGCTACGAGTTTATCAGTTTGGCACATCAACATTTAAAGAAACAATGAAGATGCCTCTACAAACGCTTGGTCACCTTTGACAACAGAGCAAGGTGAGTTGATTATTATGTGAACACACACACAAGCACTTTCAGTCACCCACAGTCTCTGTCATTGATAGTTATTTCTTCAATAATTGTTGCTTAGCAACACATTTACACTCTATTATATTTGCTTGAAATGTTTGTGGTAAACAAAGAGGAAGAAGAGTTCAGAGAAGAGGAAAGACTAAAGGGTTGATGAAGAGGAAAAGCGAGGTGATTGAGAGTGATGACGAGTGAGTGAATGTTAAAAGGTGAGCCTGGGACAAAGTGACCTGCAGCCCAAAACTATCATTATCCAAAACAAAGTGCTCGCTCGCTGGCCAGCCACACCCTTTCTTGACTTTCAGGACTTATTCTCCCATAATTCATCTAACCTCCTGGCCTGGAAATAGGATTTGCAAACCAGTTTGTGATAATTACTGCTTTGAAATGCCAGCACACCAAAGGGTGACTAGGTGTCGCACTAGGGCAGCGTAGAAGCAAATGAAATGGCTAAACAACATGATAAGCCCTTAGTGTGAAGCAGAAGGTGCTGTTTGTAATCACTGGTTAGCTGTTGACTGGTGAGCTTGTGGTGGTGGCTTAGTGTGTGTCAGGAAACATTGCATTTACCCAATAGCTCTAAAAGGACTGTGTGCAAGGACAGAGCCGGTAATTACTAGCTTGGAATTAGCATTTCACCTGTAAAAGGCTGCTAAAGGTCACACTCTGAAATCAGCAAAGAGACTGCAAGATTATGAGACAATGATGTCCAAAGGCTTTGTTGCTTCCTTCTTGTTGTTTTGTCTCTTAATGGCCAAAAAGAAAGCTCAGCCACAGAGTTTCTGCTGCCTTGTTGTTGCGCCCAATGGAAAGCTAAACACAGACACAGACTCTATGATATAGATGATAAATGTCATTGAAAGAAACTTCCTTGAACTTGGAACAGAATGCAGCTTGATATTAGATTTCCCTTTGATTCCACTAGAAGTCTGATTGATTTGACTGATTCAGTATTGTTTTCTGGGCAGGTTATGTGATTTGTAGTAATGCAGTAATATATTCAGCTAAACTCAAAACTGCTGCCTCAGAGGATAGGGGATCAATCGAACAATGACAGTATGATTTGGAAAATTGTATGCCGTAATTTATCCAATAGATGATTTGTATGACAGTAATGACATGCTGGAGAAATTGTCCCTTGGCTGGTTCGGATTGCCTCTGCCCCCCTGAAACTGTTTGGATGCAGTGGCAGTAGGGAGGGAGGGCTAGACGTTCTGCTCACACTGTGGCCTCTTTGACCCAGACTTATATGAGTGGTGTAAAATGGAAAGATGGAACAAACTCACATACATGCACACAATCCATTTAGAAAAAGGTTGGTAAGAGTTAGTATATATAAAAAACAACATTAGCATCCTGTGTGTGTATACTTATAATACATGTTATAATAAAATATATGTACATCTATACATAGATGCCTGAGGGGTAAAGAAGTTTAGCAACTGCTCTGTGGGTGACAAATATTATTTTGCTATTTGAACAAAAATATCTGACTATTATATATTTTTTGGTTATTCTCATGGCATTTTTTTTAAACTCGCAAATTAAAAAATTATTTTTAACAATTACTGCATTTTAGAATCTTTCCCACCTCTGTGTTCCAGTGATCTAACTGACCCCACGCACCACAGAGATTTGGAAATAAAGTTGCTTCAGATCGTCGTGAGCTTTTCAGTGAAGTGGCTTTTGGTGATTGCAGAGTGTGGCACCTGCTGAAGGGGGCGCTGCAACAAAAAGGGCTTTTCCACCTGAAACAGCAAGAGCTCATTTTTATATGATTTTACCTGGTTCTTGGACATAAGTTAAAAAAAAAAGTTTTAAAACAAATTCATGAATATACTTTCATCCCATATCAGACTTCCTCTTGCTGCTCAAAAAGCCAGAAGTTTTTAGTAAGCTTCTGTTTTCAATGCAGAAAGTAAAGATTTCCAAAACAACAATTAGAATTCATGAGCTCTCCTCTTCCAGCACTACCAGCACTGGCGCCCCCCATGGCTTTGTGTTGAGCCCCCTCCTCTTCATCCTGTTAATATGCTTTTCCAAAAAAAAAATGTGAGCTGTCGTAAGATGGCAAAACAGGATGCATCATCAGTAACAAGTAATCTAAATAAAGAGAGCAGGAGCAACATCTAACATTGCTGAGGAGACGAAGGAGATGATGGTGGATTTCTGAAGGAGCAAACAGTGTCCATAGCTACACCACCTTGCCACCATCTTGAAGGCTTGACCCACTGTTTCTGCCCCTCTTCCTTTGGGGTTGTAAACTTCTCTTGCCTGCTTTCTACAGGAATGGTTGATATAGTTCCAATCAATTGATATTTGCTGATGTATTTTGCACATCACTACTTTGCACATTATGTTTTGGCTGCTGAATACTTCAAATATGCATTATGCTGTGCTTTCAGCGCTTACTTCTATATTATCTTTTCAATGTCTTATGATTTTTTTAGATCTAAATCAACTGGTAAGACATTAATTTCTCATGTTATTTTTCTTCACACATTGACAGTTCATTTTGTTTCCATGCAATGAAGCCTTTCAAATCCTTTGAATTGAGAATAAATTATCTGTCTGAGAATGCCCATCTTGTGTAAAGCTGGAGCATCTGACTTAAAAAATTAATTTTACATACGTATTAAAACTTTCGCTGTACTAACATGAGACAGATGATCTCTGAAAAAATAATCGATCTCCTCTGCCTCCTCCCTGTTCTGCATAATTACTCCGCTCAGTCAGAACAGATCAGAATCGGCAGGAAAAAACCTGATCCTCACATCTCTGATAGTGCTGCTATAGATCACACAGAATATAGTGCAGCAGTGTTCTGCTAAAAAAAAAAAACTTTCAGTGAATAACATCAAAATTAGTTTAAATGCCTTACCTGTTTTAACATTTGACACACTGTAATGATAGTATGTTAGTGGACATCTCCTGTGTGTAGAGCATTCATGAACCCAAAGTGTTCTGAAGAACTATTTGCAGCTTTTGCAGATTTCTCATAGAATCCAACTTAAAACTGAAGTCTCATCTCAAACTACATCATGAGCACCAAATTAAAAATTTAAGACTTTGGCAAAAATGCTTAAGGAAAAAATATTTTCTCTGTATTATAGTTGACTCCAACCAAATCATGGCTCAGTTTTTCCCTCTCCTTTTTTGCTGATTTCTCCTTGGAACATAACTCCAATTATTCACAGAAAATTGATTTTCAAAATTGTATGTGTCTGAAGTTTTGGAAGAAAATGCAGCTTGAGAAGCTGAGATACATACTGTAAAGGTAATGTTACTTTCCAACATTTGCTGCCATTTGCAAAAGCAGCCAATCCAGGAGCACCACTCATTTTCCTTGCTGCTGATTGGCTATGTGTCCTTCTGCTGTTGTTCTGAGGGCATGTTGTTAGTGTGTATTTAGGTTAAAACTATTTAAGCAGGCAGCTTTAAATGCTTTTTGCTGGCAGTTTTGATCCCTAACACCTGCAAAGACCAGGGAGCCACTGTATGGGCAAAGAGTAAAGAATTAAAATGAACAAATTTAAGATTTAGCTGCATTTGCACAACTCTGAAAATAAAATATAATTTGTATTTAGAACAGGGAACACAATGTACAAGTTCAGCTTAGAAAATTTAGTGATTTTCTCCATGATCACTTTGGAATGACATCTGTTTAATTTCTGCTGTAATTGCATTCCACACCTGGAGGTTTTAAATCTCTCAGCATAATGTAGTGTAGTACAGTACATGTAGTACAACAATACACTGCAAATCTTATTTAGTTGTCTGAAGACCTTCACATGTGACATTCACATCAATGAGAACCAAGTGACATCGAGAACAAACACACTTGTGTGTACTGTGAGTGACAGTGTTTCCTGTCCATATTTATTTAATGCAGCTTCATATTTATCTGTGTTCAAGTGTAAATGTTTGTTTTTTATTTTTTTATGTCTTTCACAGAGTGTGAAAGTGAGTCATTTGAGTGTGTGCATGTGTGTGTGTATAAAGTGTGAACTCAACAGAGCTTTGACCAGATGGGCTCTGTAGATCAGGTTACCTGTTTCTAGAGCAGCATCTGTCCACCCTGCCAATCAAACAGCCTGAGCTGGGCCTGGTGGGAGGCAAGGCCAGAGAAAATGGTGACAAATATGAGTCAGACATGAAGGTCAAATGATGGGTTAAAACTTTTTAACAGTAATGCTGTTTGAGCAGAAAAGAGAGGTCAGTGGTAACAGTAGCATCCGTTTACAGTGATAGACTAAAATCCTGGTGCTTAAGATGAGTGAAACCCCAATTCCTACATGGTGAAGCATGCAGATATTTTAAATAAATTAGAACTACATGCAATAATTCCCAAGTAATTCAAATCATCTTCAATAAAACCACAACAACAACAACAAACCTATACAAATGGTCCTAACATTGATTTCATTTCAGCACACCTCTGCAGGAGTCATAACAAGCTGCCTCAACTTATTTTTGGTAGAAGGGCCCCTAAAATTGTTAACTCTTTTGAATCCTATTTCAGAAACATCATATTATTTAACGAAAACCAGTCTACTGAAACTCAAAATATGTATGTTGCTGTTCAACCTCCAATAACTGTGGATGGAAGGCAGTGTCAATATCCAAAGGCTTCCATTGAATGCTTCAATGTTTCCATTCATCAGAACCAACAAACAAGTCATAATTAAAGAAATGTATTGACTGGTCGCCATGTGAGTCAATGCATGCGTCTTTCTCAAGTGAGAAACCATCTGTTTACACCTTTCCTTGTCAGTTAGCGATCTGCAACATATTGAAACAAAAAGGTTTAGTCATTGCTTTTTTGTAGCACACACTCAGTGAAAGGTGGAAAGTCAACTGAGAAATTCTTTGTATTTTCTTGCATCTGAAGCTCCACATGTGTTATTCCTTGATATTACAGTCTACTGATAAACTCCCCAGATTTTATGATTTGTGTCTCTCGTTCATCTAATAAGATCTGCTCTCCAGACTGTCGTTTTCAACATGTTATTTCTCCTGCTTTGCTTTTTTACCCAACAACTAGATAGAAGCTTTTGAGAAAGCTTCTATCTAGTCTTTGCACTCCCTTTAATGCTCACATGAAGTTGTCCGTGTGGATGTCACTCATCACCAAGAGATGCAACCTCTCAAGAAAGCCCATGAATCTGGACACATCCCTTTATTATGCCTAGTTGTGCTTGGCAACTTACAGAAGTCTCCTTACTTGCTTCTTCATTTATTTTTCAGTGTTATTGTCCCCATTCAGCACAAATGGGAGGTGGAAGGCTGTACCATTCATTTTCTGCTGCTTGCCTGAGACCATTATGGTCACCACATAAAGGTATGCATTCTCTAATCCCCTGTAAGCCTCTGCCTATAGGGAGACAATTAGCTAATAAGTTTCCCTAGTCATTCAGAAAGCATATCTTCACATTAAACCCTTTCAGTGTGGCTGACCTCCTTATCTCATGCATCTTACACCTATAGGGAAATTGAACCAACCATTGGGGCTAACCTATTTTCATTAATCACAATCCTAAATACTTAGTGACTCCATACAATACACAGTATTGATATGTGATTTTCTGCTACAGGTTGTCCCAATTTGTCTATAAATATCTTGCTTAAATTTGTCACCCCAATCCAACTCATGTTTAGGACACCAAAATAAACTCCTCTACCATTCAAGAAGTTTGTTCATATCCCTCATGCTTCCCACTTGCAACTCAGAAAAATGTCTCCAATGACTCCCAAGACAACAGATCAAACGGAGAAAATCAGGCAGAGCTTTTAGAACACAGGTGGAGGATGACAATATCAAACAAAAACTTTTCTTGTTAGCAAGGTTTTTTTTTTTTTATGTATCTAAAGGCCATCCATATTTTTGAAGAATTATAATTCCACTTGATGCAGACGTTTTCAGAGATACCCTTAGAGTAAATTGAGGAGATGACTAAATCATTGAATCAAACAAGTCCCATCTGAGTATCATCTCTAACCTGAACACTGAACTACATAAATCTCACTATCCCGGAGCTGACAGTCCATTGACGAGTTATGGACAGGACGCTTTGGAGCGCATCTGGTACAGGAGAACATGCTGTGAGATTACCTCTTTGCCCCTTGTACAGAGAGTCTTGTCACATTTTGATCACTCCAACTGGAGAAAAGTTCCCTGATTTCAAAACTTCAGCTCAAGTCCCAGTTGTAATTCCAGTCTACAGTGCAGCAGCAGAGCACAGATAGATTCAGTCTCCAGCTCAAGATCAAAACCTTGAGACACTTGGTTAAGCTCAAAAGGGTGAGCAATTCTTGTCCATGTTCATAATTTAAGTGTGATTGTTTCATTTCATTGTTTATTTTTAGTTACTGTTGACCACAGTCAGTGGTTCTTACCACTGCTGAAAACATGTCACATGCATTCATCTGCTTGATGTGTGATGGCATAATGTGGGATCAATGTTTAAATTAATGAACAATGGAAACTAAATAAAGTACAATATGTTATTGTTGTCCTTTTTTAAAAACAACAGGTGGAAACCTAATTTCAACAACCTTTGACACATAATTGTGACTACATACATAAATACTTCCTCTGCATTTGGATACACCCACAGACTTTGTGCTGTTTTAATAATGGATTCAGGTCAAACTATACTCTGGGCTATCTATATTTAGATATATTGTATATTTTGCCATCAAATGTCACCAAAGGGTTACTTAGTAATTCCTAAACAGCAACTTGAACCATTTTCAGAAAATCTTTCTCTTGTCCGTTCCTTTTGTGAAATCTCCAGTCAGCTGCTACATGAGCCACTTTTAAAATGCTGCAAATGTAAATAAAATCGAACTGCAGTCAGAAAACGTCACAGTATTATTCTATATCTTTGTAGAAGCAAAATATTAAACCAAAGATAATACTTTGCAGAAGGTAAGCAACTATTACTGTCATCAGCACAGTTTATTTTTATTTTCTTTTGTTTCTAAGTTGGTGTTTCTTCTCAAGTGTTTTCTGAGTTGTCACTGACCAGGCCAGGGAATTGAATTAAGAGTCACTGAATATGCCAGAAAGTTAAAGGAATGTTCTGATTTACTTTCTATGTTGAGCATAATATATTGTCTGAGTAAATCGGATTTCAAAAATGTTGACTTTGCTCTCTCTTCACCACTGTTGTGCCTCCAGCCATGAAGGTCTGAAACTGCAAGAGGCTGCAGTGTTCTGCATACCTGTCAAGTCTCCTGTTTTGGGGGTGCTGTTGTGGTTCAGGGGTTAAGCACAACCCACATAGTCTTCGACGTGGCTGTTGCAGGTTTGATTCCCGGCCTGTGACCTTTGTTGCATGTCTTCCCTCTCTCTCTTTACCTACTTTCCTCTCTTAACACTTTCAAATAAAGGCCACTAGAGCCAAAAAAAACTTTTAAAAAAAGTCTCTGGGAAACTACCATACAGTACCCCTGTTTCCCAGCCTGCTCCCGTATTAGTATTTTCCCATAAATTTCCTCGTATTAGTTATTACACCTTCTCTCCGCTCATCTGGGTAGTCATAGTCAGTGGTCTTCCTCTTCTGCACTCCTTTCAAAACTACTAAAATAGGGTGTGAATGATGTATTATTGTAAAGTATTTACTGATTTTAGCTAATTGTGGGCGACTGTGATCTCACATACCGGGGGTCCACTGTGCACATTGCTGGGAACACAACTGAAAAGTTGTTTAATTGAAGTCAGATTGAACCGGATGCCTACATTCTGTTATTTTTTCTTTAAGTAGTCAAACTTTTTTTCTACTGCCAGGCCAATTTATTTATTTTTTACAGCATTTGCAAAGTATTTTTATTTATTGTATTCATAAGCACTTAAGAATGAATATATTTTTTTTTTTTTTTTTTTTTTACAATTTATTCAAATATACTTAGGCAACCTTGCTACCCCTAATATGTTGGTAATGCATTGCTAATAGCCTGTAATAACTGCCTCTGTCACCATAACCAAGGCTTTTTATGTTGTTATATGTCACATTACATATATGTATATATAATATTCTTTAACAACTGAGATTAACATTTTCTATCTCAACTGATTGTACTATAAATTTGCACTATGTGCCTGGAGAAGGAGTTAAAAAAGTTTTGTAAAGCCTAGCCAGAACATTTTACTCTTTCTATCCCATGAGCTCAATGAGAGGTTCATCTTTAAAAGCTGGTCTCATAGTTTTTTGAGCTGAGTGCTGCCCCTTACCTCCTTATGACTCCTATGATTAGAAGCTCACTCATTAAATAGTGTCAGTGAACCCCCACCCTTCACTGTTACCCCATCTAACCCCAGAACACAGCGACGGTTACCGAGGTGCTTCCACCGATAGTTTCATCAAGGTGTTCTTTTCTCCAAATATCTGTGTTTCTCCACTATCAACACAAATATCATTCCCATTTTCAGTCCATTTCAGTCTCCTGCCACCTCTCCCCTTCACATCTCCCCTTCTGCTCTCTCTCCCTCTGCCTCTCTCCGTCTCTCACCCAGCAGCCATCATTATGCAGCTGATTGCTGCATTTAGCCTAGTAATTGAAATAATGAGAGAAGATTACCTTGCTGCTTTTAGTCACCTCGTCTAATCCACCAATCAGCTGTCAGCAGCAAGTGGAGATGGAGTTGTGTTTGTGTGTATATGTGTGCAATGTATAATTTGTGGATATGAATGTTGCCTATAGAAGAGCGCGCATGTGTGTGTGTGTGTTGCAACTGCTGTCAACCACAGGAAATCAGGAAAATCAATACAGCTATTTTCTCTCAACATGACCGACACAAACAACGAGCGGGCCGTGAATGTGTGTGTTGTGTTCTGTCTGATGTCCATGTTTCTCTTGTTGTCATTTGATTTTGCACGCTTATTTGCTGATTCTCACACTTCACTAATCTTTGGTTCATCTTCAACATCAATATGAGCTCAGGTAGCGACCAAGTCTGAAGCCAAGATATATTTTTTTGTTTTGTTGCTCCAGTGCCATTAGAACCACTAAATAATTCATAAAAGTTTTACCAACTTCTCAGATGTGTAAAT
Organism: Poecilia mexicana; assembly: GCF_051168715.1. Lineage (NCBI taxonomy): Eukaryota > Metazoa > Chordata > Actinopteri > Cyprinodontiformes > Poeciliidae > Poecilia > Poecilia mexicana. Next base: position 1,792,390 of record NW_028263391.1, read on the forward strand.
TTAATACAAAACTTTGTACCTCACTTGTTCTGTTTCACGCAATATATTCATACCTGTATTCAACATATACCAGAATTTTCTTGGTTTAAATGTTTATTTTTTCAAAAATACTTTTTCTTTATAAATTGTTATGTAATCAGATAAAATATACCCTTCTATAAACTCATCTTTAAGAATGCGTGTCATGCAACAGGTCATTTGGAGTGCTTTTACATTAATTCATATGGCTGTTTTTTCCCCCTTTTAATTCATATGACCTCATCAGGTTTACCCTCCTCTGGTTATATTTTGTACATCTACAATAAAACATATTTTTTGGGTTGTTCTTTTTCACACATAAGAAAGCTTGACCTTTTTTGTAGAGCACTACATTTGAACTGTATGATGAGAATTAATCATTAAAGATCTACTGGAATCAATCTGAGTTGTTATAAAAACCACATGCGGGCCAAAGCAGACGGCGGCTCACTGAGCCTCATCCTGCTGGAGAAGGAGTCGCTCATTTCTCAGTGGTAAAGTCTAAAAGATGGAATGAAAGTTCATCAGAATCTACATCAGAATCTGTTGTGATGTTTTCACCAGAGAATACCAATCCTAACTTACCTACAGACGCTCCGGCTACTGTCGATTTTTGCTGCCTCAAGAGATCTAATTATTTAAACACTCATAATTCAGATTTGGTTTTACAAGCTTTGAAAACATTTAATTTTTCTGTTAAGTCCTGCAGTGTCGCTACATTTAACGGGTCAGTATTATGTCAATAACATTATAACACACTGTTATGTTATTCACTGATCAAAAGCATATCTGGAGTGTTGCTTTGATTCTTTTATGCATGTTTGAGAAATCCTTGAGTCTCCCATGGCAATCATTCCTGGGTGGACATAGGACCGCTTTCGAGGCAGAGCTATTTCTTGGACTTCCAGTTTCCATATTTCCGCCTCATGGAGCAGCCCTCTCCCATGACTTCACCACTCAGCTCCTTCAGACTAGCCAGCAGCAATTAGCCAACACCTGGTGGAACCGCACACCTGCTGGGGTCGTTATACGAGCTACTACTCAATGCAACACTGGTAAAACTGTTGTTAAGAGCAATGCTCTGATGAGTTTCAGAAATAGCAGGAGGATTTTAAAGAGACAGAGGCCTAATTTTAAGGCGTCAAATTACACTGTAAATGTTCTTTTATTATATATATTATATATACATTCTTTAACATCTGAGGTTAACATTTTCTATCTCAACTGATTGTGCTATTAAATTGCACTATGTGCCTGGAAACACATAATACTTCCCCTTTAATAATATCATTTTCAAGAGAGTAGAGGCTAAAAGGCTAAAAGGAAAACTCCTGCTTGGCCTGAAAGCTGCCACTTGTCTCTGGATTCTAAACGTCCTGACTGAGAGACCATGCTGAGGACTGGGTCTCCATGAGGCTGTGTGTTCAGTCTGCAATCAGGGAAACCTGAATGTTAAATTTTCACATGATGCAGTAGTAGTGGAAGACATCACTAGGCAGGGCCGTGCAGAGACCACTAAAAGGGCAGGTGCTCAAAAGAAAAAAAAGGGCACATCTCCCCGCATTCTAGGACAGAATATTAACAAAGCCATTCAGCTTTCAGAGTTTAATAAACAATGATAAATTACAAAATTGTGAAATATACAATCAAAGCTTTTCCCCTTCATTAATGACATACATTATACCTATCATGGTAATTCAGGGTGAGTTATTTTAAATTCTAAATGAATATCCTTGTTGGACTTTTATTTAAGTGCTATTCTCTTTAAAGACACATTTACCTAACGCCAGAATAAATGCAATGTACATTATGCAGCAAAGGAAATTAGAAGATCGGACATTTATCCATTATGGAGATGATACGTTTTGGACGATGTGCCTCGTACACAGGGAAGAAGCTTTTTGTTATCTAGCTTTGCAAACAAAGTCGTAGCTAGCAGCTAGCTAATAGCACAACAACAGCAGCCTAACGTCTGTATGATAAAAATACTGAATCGATAGATCAAAACAGTTTTTCCTCACCTGGCTGTCTCCTCCCGCTCAGTAGTTCTTCAGAGGAAGCCAGACGCAGAGGCCTGTCAGTGTCTGTTGTATTTCATTACCTCTCTGCTTAAACCGAAACGAGACTTAAACGTTTTCCGTCTTCTGACAAGTAGCAAGTCTACTCCACTTTATTCACCAAAAACGTTTTTATATATATATATTTCACCAAAAACTGTTCTGTAATCTGGAACATAGACATATGATCTGGAACGTTCGCTATGCTGAGCTCCAGTTAGCCGCCTTATCTCACAGCGCGAGAGGCAACTGCTCGTGCGTCACGGGCAAAAGGTCAAAGGTAACAAGGTGACCGGAAGGCTTATTATGTTGTACAAAAAAATAAAATAAAATAAAATAATTTTAGTACATGTTATTATGTGTCAGAAGAGGGCTTTGAAAATAATAATACCAAAAAAAAAAAAAAGACCAAAAGGGCACTTTTGGGCAAGGAGCAAAAAGGGCAGGTGCTCAAACCCCCCCCCCCCCTCTGCACGTGCCTGTCACTAGGAATGCTGAATCAGCGTACAGAGAGAAGATCAAACCGCAGGAGGTCTGAAGCAGAGATAGCAACCTGGAGCTCAATGTGGAGAAAATGTGAGGAGGTCACTGCAATGTTCAGACCCTCTGCTGGTGATCTGCTCCAGGAGCACAGCTCCACACATACAAGAATAAAAAAAACAGAGATCGGCCAGACAATGTATCTGTCAACATCTAAAAAATATATGAATATGGAGAAGATATCTACATGCCTGTACATCAACAAGCTGTTATTTTCTCACTCCCTGAGGTCGGGTCACTATGACGACTCATGGTTGTAGAGCACCAACCTGTAATACCAGGGCCACCTGTCTCTGGCATCAAGCAGCCTGATTAACAGATCTCTGGGGATGATTTCCAATAGTCATCTTTTATTTAATAGGACTGATTATATATTTGTAAACATAATCAATACAATACAGACAAATAGTCAAAAAAATTATCTTGACTAATTGGTCTATTTAAGAATTTTAAAACATCCATTTATTGTTAATGTTTCCTTTTGGTTTACAGATCCAGGTAGGGAACATAATGGCTGGCCTGTACATTTTATTAAATGAGAAGATGGAAAACATCAACTGCTGAAAAAACAATTAGAAACTTCCTCTCTTTTAACAAGTTCATCTGAAATAATAGCAATATAATAATTTTGCTATAATAGCACTGTAAGGCCACAAAATACAAACAAGAAGGAGTTTGACTTAAGGTAAACTGATTTTTTTGCTACTTGTGTTTTTTTTTTTTAATAATTGTTTAATTAATTTGTTCTTCTTGTCTGTTTGACAGAGGACATACAGTCCAAAAGCGTTTAAGTGGATATTTTCACAGATTGCAACAGCTGTTTTGACTTTGAAACATTAAAGCCAACCAAAAGCATTTATGCATCACATGTTCTGGAGATTCCTATGGTTACTCCTCTGTCCAACTATATAACTTTGTTGTTTGTCCTGCGTGTCCAGTGTATACCCCACCTCTTGCCCAATGAATAGGTACCAGATATGTACCATCAAACCTTCCCCGCTGATGGATCCACCACACCACGACCCATCCAAAGTTGACCAGGTGTGAGTTGAGTGTATTAAATAGTGGTGCATAGTGTGTTTAATTCACTTCTTGGAACCCAGTTCACTACTTGCCGTAAAATTTGTGAAGGTTCCCCCATCATACTTTTCCAGCAGTGCTGCATCCCTGTTTTACATTTTTTAGTAGTTTTATCTTTTCAGAGCTAGTTATTTAAGCTCTCTTTTTTTTACCCACAATCTTGTGAGTTTGCAAGGTATCAACAGGTTTTATCCAGAACAGGATGGTGTTTATACACTACACTATCATGCAGTCAGTGGGAGTGGCAAATCAAGCAAAAGAAAGGAGTAAATCTAGTAAATTACTATTATACTATTATGTATTTTCCAAGCATGTAGTGTCATTGTGTAGCCCAATCAAGTAACTTGTTATAAAAATGCTGCATATATCAAATATGACTTAAAAGAAATTTGCCTTTATAATTTGATGCCTGAAAATTGGGACTCTTTCTCTTTAAGAAGCTCCTGCTCTGTCCAACACGCCACCTTCAGCACGTCATCACAACAATGCTCTGCTGATTACAACCGTTGGACTGAGATGTAGTTTATATGATGAGCTCAGCAGACATGCAGCTCCACCAGGTGTTTGCTGATTGCTGCTGCCGCTAGTCTGGGGGAGCTGAGTGGATGTGTGTTGGGGGAGGGCTGATCTGTGAAGAGGAAGCTCGGCTGAAGACAGCTAAGCTTCATGAGATCAAGCATTTAGGCAACCATGAACGGTTGGAGATTCAAGATACATGAAAGAGTCAAAGCAACACTCCAGGTATGGTTTGATGAGTAAGTAACATAACATCAAAAAAATGCTCAAAAAAATTTATTTTACATTATACCCCTCTTTAAATGTCAACATACATTTTCTGCTTTAGATCTGAATGACAAAATAAAAACACAGGTGACAGAATTTCAGATAAAGAAAGAAAGGAAAGAAACATCATCGATGAATACAGTATTTTGTTTTATTTACTATTTTTGTGTTATACTATACTAACTTGTATTAATAATAAAATAAGCAACTTTTCATCATTTTGCCCTTCTGCCTTTTCATAAAAAAGAAGCAATAACTTTAGTTTTACAAAGTGATGCTCTATTAACTGTTAAAACTGGAAGTTAAATGTTTAATTGTTTATGACTCATAAAGTTAATTTATACAACAAAAAATATCCAATTAATTTATAAAATTTTGTTTTCTAATGATAACTTGGACTTAAAATTAGAGTCAGAAATAATATTAATTTCACTTATGCTTTTTTTTACTTCAGTTGTTATCACACTAAAGCCCAGAGAATGTCGTCTGTTTTACATTAATTGTTTTTGACAATTTGTCTAAAACAGATCTGTCTGGGAAATAAGATGTGTGTCTCAGTGAGTGCTTTAAAAAGATTGAAATATATAAAACTAGAATAAAGAAGAGTAGAAAAAGGCAGTGATCCTTGGGGTTTTGATTATTTTGGTTAAGAAAATGAAACAAAACAAATAAATCCAATTTCTTTGTGCAGTGAAAAATGTCAACTCTTTTGTCTCTTTTTTGATTCTCTTTTCAAATATAGAACCAAAGAAAAATGATAATACATCAAGTTGACTTCCATGAGCCTCAAGTTATTCAAAACATAGAACTAAAACATTTTAGTTTAGAACTCTGTTCTGTGGTTTCTACAGAACAGAGTTCACTGAGTTCTCATGCTTACCTACCAGGTATTTGACCTCATGACCTCTCTGTCACAGGTTGTCACTCCACAGAGATCTTCTGCACCTTCCTCCAAAACCACAAAGGAAATAAACTTCTCCTGCTGCTGTCCGTTTGTAAGAGCCACCAGTGTCCAGTGAGAGGTTCGACAAACAACGGAGCTCCTGACTGCACAGTTGTGCTGTCATCCAGGTGCGGTTCATCATGTCACCCTAGAAACACATCTTTATTAAAGACAGTCACACCAGACAGCTGCAACGGAAAACAACAAGGCAAGTTGTGCTTGCAAAATATAATAATATTTGTTAGAAGGTAGAGCAAAATTTTAAAGGTTAGAATTAGATCCAGATTGGTTCAGCAGGAGAACTGGGACTTTGTCCGGTGGGCAGGTCTGACCTCAGGCCTGGTTTCTCCCCCGCTTTTATTTCCCACCACGTAACTGATGGGTTATCCAACTGCCTGCCATAACCAGTGTGCCTAAACCATGTCCGCCTCCACCTGAAGCTCTCAGTTTTTTGTTTTGGTTTTTGAAGACATGGAATGTAGAAAGAGTAAGAAAAAGATGCAGCTGAATGTACAAAAATTGACAACTTTACATCTGACCTGTTAAATCAGGTCAGTGAATTGTGTGCCATTGTGTCATGTAATTTTATATTTTTATGATGCGATGTCGCATAGCTGGACCTCTTTGTCTTATTGACCCTCAGTCAGAAAAAAATACATCACCAAGCAGCAGCCATGAGTCACATGTCCAGAGTGGAGGTAGGATTACTTATTGAGTGAATATTATACTAATTAATTTAATGTGTAGGCCTGTAGTGTAGCACTGATTTTTATGAAAAGTGCCCTGAGATGTTAAATAAATCAGTTCATTACAACAGACCTTTGTAAAAATGTAAGATTTCTGCTGAATTATGATCATTTTAAAAATGTGATTTAGTGTCAGAATTCTCATGTCTTTTCAACTCTGCATTAAAGTCACAGAGACCAGGTGTATGTTAATGTTTCAGGGTAGGTTATGTTTCTTTAAAACTACTCTTATGCAGAGGGAAAAAAGACAATAGGACCATTAGAAAGTTATGTAACACTGTGAAGAACAAACTTGCACAGAATGACCTAATACTTCCTTAAATCTTTAATCATAAGGATCACATGTCTATGAAAACTATTCTGCTTGAAATCTTTACAAAGGCATTCTGCTTTTGTAAAGAATTAGTGTTGGAAATTTGCTCTTTAGCTCAAGTTTTCATGTGTGTGAAATCTATTGCGAAACCATTTCCTTTCAGAGGAAAAAGGAGATGACTAGAATATAAGAAAGTACAGAAAATATTGAAATGTAATATTTTTATATATATCTCTGAACATTTATTTGAACAAAGTATAGATTGTGACATTGTTGAAAGTGATGTGTTGTGAAGAATATTGTTCTTCACAACAATAAATGTACATCATTGTACATTTATTGTTGTGAAATAAATGTGCATTGTGAAGCAACTGTTCTTTGCATTGAAATGGAAATATTTTAGAAAGATACAGTGGATAACAAGGCTTTGCAAAACACTGCGCTATTGTAGCTCACTGTTCTGCAGTGTGCACTGCACTGCACACTTATATTCTTGTATGTAAATATATTCTTATATGTAAGAATATAATTACATGATTTTGGTAATAATAGGTTTTTATCTAAATTGGGCCAGTCTGAGATCTGGAACTCCAGAGCTGGAAATGAATCCAGTGCTGGTTAGAAGAATCACTCTGAGGTTTAGGAAAATTCTGCTGTTCAAAGCCATGTTCATTTAGTGTCTAACAGCAGGAAATAATTAATAAGTATTACTGACTGTAATTCCAACAACATAAGGTTTCATGGTCAAATGAAGTTGAATTCTAAAAACAATGCTACTAAATGTTCAGTTTAGAGTTTTCTGACAATGAAATACCATAAACTGATGGGAATTACTGCTCAGTTCATTATTAGCTGCACAGTGTTCGCTGTTAGGATCTTTCCTCTAACTATGTTGTAGCAACTGCTGGAATCTGGCTTACACTATGCAACTCTGAGTGAATAAGTAGCTCTGCTGGTTAATTATCCACTAGATCAACTGTAAAACTTGTCTGACAAAAAAACAACAACCAAGAGAACTTTATAAAAAAAACTGTTAGCTCCTGCAATAAGTTTTATATTACAATAAAATATAAGGGCACTTTTAGCTCTCCACTTTCAACAACTAAGGACTAACATATAATAACACTAACTGACACTTAAAATTATTATATTCTTTATGTTCAACCCTGTGAACTGTTCCCTCAGCACAAGAGTTATATTTCTTCCATTTTTACCAATATGCTGATTATTATTTGATCCCTTTAAATTAATAACATTGTGTAATCCTACCATAGGCTCACTGCCTGATGGCCTCAGATCATTTCTATATTTGGTGAAACCATTTCATATCTCCATGGGAGATATGAAATAACTTACATAATTGTAAGTTATATAGTTAAGTCAGAAAAGTATTAGATTATGGTATAAATTATAAGAAATAAAATTGCAATTTGGAATGAGGTTGCAAAAGACATGAAGCACTTTCCAGATGCACTGCATCTCAACCAGTTTTGCTGATGAGAGACTCAGATTTTGCCATTATTATTATTTGCAAAACAGTTGAAGCTCAGTCATATTGGATCAACAGCCTCTGTGAACATCAGCTCTGAAGTTTTTCCAGTTTCTCAATTGAATTCAGGTCTGGATTTTGACTTTGTCCTGCTAGAAGTATTTGGGAGTGTTTACACACTCTATGAAATGTAGCTCCCTCATGCTGTCAGCAGCATCCCTGCCCCTGTTGAAGAAAAGCACACAAAGTCAACATGGATCTAGCCTGGCTTTTGCCTCCTGTTGTCGATTAGCATCTCCCTTCACAGGCAGTCTGGGCTTTCTCCCATTTACAAGGATTGCCACTGGAAGAATTTTAGTCTGGCCAGTCAGTGAACAGAAAGAGAAGTTGTGAATTATGACAGTGATTTTCTTTGCTGTTTTAGTTATGTAGTGTGCCTGTAGTTTTCACAATGAAGTGAACGAAGCTATTCTGTCCCTGTTGGCCACGCTTCCAAACATTGAATCAACAGTAACAGCCGATCCTCCTCATCTTTGTTACTCCTTGTTATTTCTACATTTCCATCTACTTCAGTGCGCTCTGATTTCAATTGAAAAGACTTAACATTACTCATTACTGCTTAGGTTGGACTGAGATAGTTGGACCTAGTATATGTTATTTACCCAGAATGCAGTGCAGTGTAAGCAACATGTGAGACAACATTTTATTTAAACTTATAAAAACCGAACACCCTACAGTATTTTTATTGTACTGTTTTCATATCTAGATTAAGTATTTCTCAAATAAAGTCTTGTAAGTAATCATGGATCTTTTTACAGTACTACTGTCACAGGCTCAGTCTTCAGTGCTTCATTTTTTTACTGACTGAAGACTTATTTAAAAATATTTGGAAATTAACATGTCTCCTATGGTTCATTATTTTATTAACTTCAATGAGTAACTTAAATAAAGATGCTTAGCAGCCAACTTCACTTATTTTTTACATAAATTATTATTTTTTTATTGCTACATTTTTCACTTCTTTTTGTAAACAAAAACTGTGTAGTCCGGAGTCAGGAGCTGTTTCCTTTCTACCATTGTCTCTGAATTTGATTTTTCACTAGGATATATTTGCAGACGATAAAACACACACTGCCCAACTCCTCTTGTATGTTCTTTTCTTACAAAGCACCTCCTAGTTCTCCATCAAGCAGCCTGAAGGTTTCTTCTTTGTTCGAGCCCTGGCTTGGCCTGCTCCCTCTCCTCCAGCTCCACTCCTCTCCCCTGCCGGGATAAGCTTTTAGCTGCATCCTAGCTGTGGCGGCTAACTGCCACATAGCAGCTGTCTGCAGCTCCTCACTGTTACAGCAAAAAGCCACCACACAACACCATATAATTAAGAGCTCCGGATGAGAGCAGGCAAATGTAAAGCAATTTGCAATGAGGCGAGAGGCAGAGGGTGGGATGGGGTGGTGAGCCAACGGCACCTTCAATCTAATTGGGCCATATCAATTTATTTCGCATTTCAGAAATGTCACGTCTTGACGTGGAGCAAAGTGGATTTGCATATGTGCAGCAGAATGTTTTTACTTCGGGAGCGGTGTGGCGGAAATAAATAAACAGGAATAAATAAGAGGAGAAGAAAGGTTGCTGGAAATGCCAGGGCCTTTTCCATCCTTTCAGGGTGTGGAAAACTCTCCAAAACAACTAGACAACGCAATATCTCTGGCTTTTCCTCAGAAAATGGAAAGAGCATTTTAAAACAGGTGGCAAGATGGAAGATGGGGGGGGGAAAACATTACAATAGTCATAGCAACAAGGGAAACACAAAACTCATGAGCAATCACTGGGACTAACAGCCCGCCATTAACGCTAAAACAACTGGATTCACAGGCAAATGCAACCTAGTTCATAAGCATGGCTGGCTTGTATGTTTAAATTTTTAACCAGGTAATGGTTTATGGATTTTGCCTAAAACCACATGAATAAATCTTTTTTTGTGGAGCTGTTTAGAATAGCCATTTAGTAATTAGACATTTTATTTGTTTTCATGGTGTTTTTCAATTTAATTCAGAACTACCATCCATCCATTTTCTGTACACCCTGGTCCCTAGGGGGGTCAGGAGGGTTGCTGGTGCCAATCTCCGGTAAGACATTTTGGGCGAGAGGCAGGGTCACCCTGGACACTCAACCAGTCTGTCACAGGGCAACACAGAGACAGACAGGACAAACAACCATGCACACACACACACACCTAAGGAGATTTTAGAGAGACTAATTAACTTGACAATCATGTTTTTCGACAGTGGGAGGAAGCCAGAGAACCTGGAGAAAACCCACACATGCACAGGGAGAACATGCAATCTCCATGCAGAAAGACCGGGGCCGGGAATCGAACCCAGGACCTTCTTGCTGCAAGGCAACAGCTCTACCAACTGTGCAGCCCCAATCCAGGAATACTTCATCTAAACTAGAACTTTGAGATCAGGGATGCTGGACTGTATTCAACGTTCTTCAAAGAGTTGTTGTAAATGCTGATGGCTGTGGGCAAGAAAGGATCTACTGTAGCTGGTAGCATTACAGCGGCTATGAAGAAGCCTCTGACTGAAGACTCTCTGTTGTATGACAGTTTCATGATAGGTTCTCTGTAATGTTCTAGGGAGCAGGGTGGTGTGTAGGGAAGAGGAGCAGGAAGCTGACTTATGTCATCCGCTGGTGTTGTTCCACTCTGTTCATGTCAAAACTCAGTGTGGCCATTTACCCAGAAAAGAAGCAAATCAAATGATTTGTGTTGTTCATTTGCAAAGTCCTATAAATTCCATCAATTTCTTCATTGTTTTTACCTGCTTCACTGTGGAGGGTCACAGGAGACCTGGTGCTTATATCCAGCAATCATTGGGTGAGAGGCAGGGCACAACTCAGAGACACACAGGATAGAAAACCTAAGGGCAATTTAAACAGACGTTTTAATCTAACAGTAATGCTTTTGGAGGAAGCCGGAGTACCTGGGGAGAACCCATGCATGCACAGAGAAAACATGCTGTGGGAATTATCAACCTGGAGCAAAATAAACGTCTTTGACTGTAGAAAGAGAGATTAAGATGGATGAGAAATATGTGGTAACCATTCTCAGAACTGAACTGGCAGTTCTGAGAGATCCAGCCTCTGTCTCTAACAACAAGAGAGCAGTTGAGGCTACATTCCTCAAAACGGAAAAACAGCTGGCAAAGGATCCAGAGTGGAGATCAGCTTATTCTTCACTAGTCCACTAAGTGGTTGACTGCAAAGCTGCAGTGAAGCTTTCCAAAGAAGTTCTACAAAATTGGACTGAGTCAGTTCATACATTCAGAAAATGCATGCAGTGTGCAGGATCTTCTTGTTGCAAAGCAACAGTGCTACCATTTAGCGTCCACTGTGATTTGGACTTGACTGTGTTACGCTTGCTAGATTTAGAAAATACCCAATAATAAGTATTATTATAGTTTGTGAGTTGAAACCATTGGAATAAACCTATGTTCAATAACCCTAAAAACTTTTGTTTTCTTCTACTTTGTATGGATCCAGTATGAATATGCTGCTAAGGCCCAACTCATTTTGTCATCATGCTATGTCTTTGAAGTGGAGGTAGAAAGCTGAGCCTGGCATTAGCCGTCTTGCTCACCCTGGGGCCCGACACTAATATGTGAATGCTGCTGAAATGAACAATACAACCTTTACATTCATTACACAGAGCCATCAGTCACTGGTTAAAGTGAATGAGTGAATGTGTCTATATGTGGGAGGAAGGGTTGACATAATGATCACACAAACACACTCATGGACAACTTGATACTTGTGGATACATACATACACATGTACTTATTGTTCTTGACATCTCTGTATGGTACAGACACATTCTTTAGCATAACAGTGTAATTCTGTATTCAGTTAAGGGCTTCATGTTGACATGTTATGTGTGATAAGGTGTGATTTGTACTTTATCTTATTCATTGATTGATTGTATAGAATCATTGTTCCAAGAAATTACTTTATAGAAAAATGGAGTGGACTAGAAAATAGTACATTTCCTCATGGGAGTAATTCAAAATATCCTATAGTTCAGAAATGAATATATTTAAAATGATTGTTCTGACAAATGAACCAGGCAGTGGTAGGACTGTCGCCCTGTCCGTCTGCAAGGAGTTTCAATCTTCTCTGTGCATGAGGCGTGGGTTACTCCAGCTTCCTCCCACACTCCCTAAAACATGACTATCAGGTCAAATGGTTACTCTCAATTTCTGTTAGGTGCAAGCGTGTGTGTGCGTGTGTGTGTGTATGTGTGCATGGATGCTTGTCCTGTGTGTCTCTGTGTTGCCCTGTAGTGGAGAGTACCCCTGTCCATGGAGTATCCCCAGTAGTATCTGGACCATGAAAAAGCAGGTTGATTCCCAGAAACCTGCAGGCGCCTGTGACTGACCAGGAACCACTCTAAGATCATCTGTATGTATAAAACCACTGCATTGCAGTCATTCAGCTCGACGACGTCTTCTAATTAGAGACAGGTAGAGTCACTGAGGTTGTACCTGAAGAATGTTGGCAGGACTTTGCAGCCATTATGATCTCCAGGGTAATGAATATGTTGAACTTGCAGAAAAACAAAAAAAAAGTGAATATGTAGAAGAGAGAAGCACATAGGCCTCTTACAATAGGCATCATGGAGTGACACCATTTGCTCCCCTGCAACCACAAGATTCAGATTTTCAATACAATGGAATTAAATAACTGGTTCAACTATGTATGAAACCTAATCTAAACTTCAGCTAGATATTATATTTTAACCTTGGCTACGTCAATAAAAACCGTAAAGTTTAGCACAGTCTACAGTAATCTCTGTTTTCATTTTCCTTTGCTTGTTTCTTGTTTTTTTGTTGGTATTTATTTAGATTTAAAACAGGTCAGCTTCCCGACTGTCACCCTGAAATAAATTCTGATTTATACTTATTTTATATTGCTGAGGTTTGTTTTACACTAAATTGGATTTCAGTTTTAAAAATGTTCTCCTAATTCCTCAATGTGATGTATGTTCAATAAAACGCTTGAGCTTTTTAGGATAACTTTCTGAAAAAAAAAAAAGCATATGAGCAAAGAAACTCACCTTAACCTGACACTTGTGCCCATCAACAACCACATGCTCATCTTTGAAAATTCCAACTCATGAATGCACACACACACACACACACACACGCACACACACGCAGACACCTGCTTGGATGGATCAGGTTCGGGTCTTCAGAAAGTCGACATGCCGACTCATTCTTTCTCCTCCCTAAAATTTATCCTTCACCTCCTTTGTTGTCTAACTTTTCTCCCCTGTGAAAAGACTTTAGTCCACACAAACATGACAGCTTACACACACTCTTACACACACTCTTTCTGCCTTTTTAGTCGGTGTAAGATGTCACCTGAGTCGCTGTAATTACACAGAAGGTGCTGATAGCATTTCTCTCACCTCTTTTCACAAAAAGGTCTGTGCGTGTTGTGAGGGGGGAGAGGCAGGTAGATAATGGGGTTAGTGTTGTTTGGCTGTGAGCTACTCCTTTTGTTGCTCGTCAGTTGACTGAACTTTTTATGCAGGACCACGGGAGGCAGGGCGGGCTGGGGGGCGGTGGAGCTGAGGACGGGTCTACATAAGGTAAACCCTTTCAATAGGAGGAAATATTTAAGCTGAACATTAAAACAGTTTTATACAATAAAGTAGGCAAAATAAAACGTTCTTGATATTGATGTTATTTGTTTTGTGTTTTTTAATCAACATTACTGGCGTGTGCAGTTTGTTTAACTTGACCTGAAACTTGTGGGGTAGAACTGCAACTTAAAACCATAACAGAGGAAGCAAGCTAAACAATGTTTACATTATTTATTCATTTTCTGTATACATATGGGACTTCTGTACAAACACACACAAGTTAAAGTGGATTACAAAAAACTGAATATGTAACCTAAATATGTACAAAAAAAATGTTGACACACAATTATAATAAGATAAAAATATTCCTGTTCAAGGTTTAAAAATTAAATCTGTATTATGACCTGTATTATGAAAACTAGCGTTGTTTTAACACTAGCTCTATTTTGGACTGTTTGTCAGTTTTATTTTCCCTTTGCTGTGGCGCACTGCAGCCGCTGTCATCTTTAAAACCAATAAACAACAAAAACTGGACTATTTGTAGAATGTGTTGATATTCTTAACACTCATCAGGTTGTATGAAATATCTCATTAAGTATAGCAGCAGTTTGTTACATTTTTACAAACTAATTTTAACAGCTGCACTTATATAAAATTATTGACCAATATAAAATAAAAATTTGCTTTGTCCTCTCTTGCATCTTGGATGAACTGACACAAATCAAACCGTTCATAGATTTACATCCAGCAGGGAGAAGAATACATATTGTACATATTAAAACATCAGCAATTCTCTCAGTCATAATATAATCAGCTGAAAATGTAACAAATGTTGCAGTTCTGGTCTGCAATCGAACCGAGTCCACTGGACTATCAGGTGTGGAAACACCCTGAAATTCATCAGTAAAGTGTCACCCTTCATTAGGGAGAGCATGCTAAAACTTATGTCATCCTGAGTTTCTTTATCAGCCATTTCTCTAGCCTGGCTTAATTCAGCCAGGATATCCGGAAAACCAGGATAGCGGCTAAATCCGCTAACCTGGATTTGTGAAACAGACCTCTGCTCTACAAAACCAAATGTATTGTGGAATCAGGCAGAGGAAAGGGAACAACAGGTCATAGACTGTCTCTTCCTACAATGTGGAAAGATTAAAAGGAGGCAGAGAGCTTGTCACATATTCTCTGCCCAAAACAAAACTGGGTATAAGTTCAGATTTATGGGATTCAGCAGACAATTCAACTTCATCGGAGTGGTTGACTGAAATGTATCAGTAAACTGCGATAGCACTCTTCATGCAGATCCTGAAGCTGATGGTCAAATATATCAATCCACTGAAATTAAAATACATTACTGAATCGAAAAGTCATGTTTTTTTTATCATTTAAAAGTAAAAAATAATTCTTGACATGGTGTCTGCATTAAAAGTTCCACTGGATGAACCATGGGAAAGAAATAGAAATTGTCTTGCCAATTTTCAACTATGCATTTAGTTTAGGTTTATGCAAATCTGTATATCTGAAAAACAAACTTAATACATTTCCTGTGGTCTAAAATTATTTTTTTGAAAACCTTGCATTTGTCAATTTTGAAGGATACAGCTGTGAATGAAAAATAAGTGAAAGGAAAAAACTTTTCAGTTTCTCCTCATGTAATAAGGAGTTATTACATAGATATGATTCAAACTTACAGTAAATGGGTTATACTGATGTTTAGCAAGTTGAAAAACTCCAAAAATGCCACAACTTTTATATGTATAAGTAAGACCTAGAAGTCTTGTTCTATGATCTTTGAAGGATGAGTTATTTTATTTATTTATGATTTCATGACAGGCTAAGTGAAAAGGTTTTGAGAGGATCAGCCCAGTATCCATGACAGGGCCTAATTTCATTATGATTGCTTGGAAATTTGTACAGAATTATTATTACAAATCTAAACTCATCGTTTCATTTAATCATAGCAGGATGAACAGGTCTTTGGGAAGACGTTCTCATTCCTTCCTTGCTTCTCCTCTCCTGTCCTCCCTCGTCCTTTTCTTCATCTCTTCTTCACTTGTTTTTCATTTCTCAGTCTTTTGCCTCTCCACCTGTGTCAGCTGACCTTTCACCTCTGTCTTCTCGCCCTAAGTGTGTGTGAGTTTTGCTGGCTGACGCTGGCATATTGGTTTCACAGCAGTAATTTTTTTTCACTCCTTCGATGCTGTGATGCACGGTCAGTAGATCTGGGAAAATAACTATTGTTCTTTGACTAAGAAACGCAGCAAATGTTGTGTTTGTGTTTTCACACTTTATCAGCTTCCTCTGTTTGTTTTGGTTGGTGCTGTGTTTTCCTTCCCTTTCAGAACAACAAACAAATGCAGCAAGCATGTTCCACTTTTTTTTGTCTATTTTAATAATGTGTTGCCCTCAGTGCAAAGCTTTCTCCTTAGTAAACAAGTGAAAATCAAGTAGGGCCAGTATTATCAGATGTTATTGTTGCCTCATACATAAACTAAACAAACCTCTAAATCATGCTCTAAGAAACACGGAACAAACTGTTCTTTATCTGACTGTCTTCTTTTTCTGCTCTATCTTAAGTCTTGTAGGTTAAATGTTGCAGTGATTTTAGTTATTTTATGGAAACAATAATTACAACCTACTCAACAATAAAATAAAGTAATATAAGGCATAACTCAAGTTACACAAAACAAACTCAGAACCTCTACAATGACACGTAAAACAGTGTGACAGCTGACCCTACTGTCACACAGACCTGAATGATCTTTTTTTTTGTTTGTTTATCCTTAACATTAGTTAGATATCTATTAGTGAATAGTTTAGATTTTTATTTTTAAAAATTATTTTCATTAGTCTGACTTTTTAGTTAACTATTTGCAGTGCACACATTTAGTTAACTTTATTTGTCAGTTCTTTATATTTTTGTTAAATGCAACAAATTAAATTATTTTGAGTTACCAGTTTCCTTTGGAGCTGCTGGAGGGTCACAGAAGAGCTCCAGCTAAATGACGTCCTGATATGGCTGGCAAACCTCCTCAGCGGGTTATTCCATCTGTTTGCCAGGGGACGAGGAAATTTGGTTTTCTTTAATTTAATTTGACCATTTCTTTAATGTTTCTTCTATTTGGTAGTTTCATTCTAATGTTTGTTTAATTTAAAGATTTGGTATTGTATTGATTAGTATTTGTTTAAGTTTTTGTATGTTTAATTACCCCTTGTGTGTCAGCAGTGGTCTGATCAGCCACTATTTAAGTTCCCCTCATATCTTGTTTGTTACGTCTTTGTGTTGCCACCTGAGTTGTAGTTTGTTATGTTGACCTCAGTTTTTGGGCCCAATTCTTCATTAATTATTTTTGAACTTTTTGTAATAAATTATGATTATTTTTAGATTCCATTCAGCATCTCTCTGGCTGGTCTATGCAAGAACCCTCACAGATTAATTTTAATTTGATAATTTAATTGAACCTTTTATAACCAGAGAAAATTAGTTGTTTTTCATCTTTGTTGTATCTATTAAATAGAATAGCAATCCTTATGCATCACATTCAGCATAAGACCAACATTTTTAGACTAATGAAGGAAAAACCTGTCAGTCAACAGGTGAGGTCGTCAGGATTGGGTTCAGAAACTCAGTGACTCTTAAGTTTAATGTTTCAAAGGTCAAAAACAGATTTCTTGATTAGATTCATAACTAGAAGTGAGAAAATCCTGAAAATTACAATTGCTGTTTCTTACAAACAGAAACAGTGTCACCTTATGCCTACAGCTGGTATTTTATGACTCAGTTCCTTTTACTCCTGACTGTGGAATGTGATGAGTGCTTTAACTTTATAAGAAACGCAAAATTAAACTTGGCCAACAAAATTACTTTTCACGCCTCAACAAATGAAAGCCACATTATACACAAGAATAAGGAAAATGGTTACATTTAACCAAACTTTAAGTGTAGCTTAAAGAGTCTTGTCATGATATACGTTTAGGTTTTTTTTCTGTGTTTCTAGGTTAATTTCTGGTCCTTAGCATCATTTACCCTCTGATTAGTAACCTCTTTCACCTGTTCCCCTCATTATTTAAGTCCGCCTTCACATTGGTGTGGGGCGGGATCGTTGTCAGATTGTACCTGGGTGTAAGATGAAAAATAAAAGCAAAGTAACATGCCGTCGCCTGCCTGAGCCTTCGTTCCAAGCGATCTCATCAGCCAACATGACAGAACGATCCCGCCACTGCGCAAGGACGAGTCGAGGCTTAGACAGCGTTACTCCGTGCTCAAGCTCTCCTCCAAGGCTGGAAGAGAATGAGTTGTGGAGTTTCTTTTACGGGGACCGAGAGGACTATTTTCCGTGGGGCGTCCCCTGGTCGTCGGAAGGAGGACGGACTCAACCTGTTCGCCGACCTGAGCCGACGTCTCACACTGCAAAGTCTCTCCCCCGAGGGGCCGCTGCTGCTCCGAGTTTCCCTGCCCGGGCCACCGGGTTGAGGGTGTCAGAGCATGACTTACCTGAGCCACCTACCACATCGTCACTGGCACCAGTCTCACCGAGCGGGTCGGGACTTAATACCTCCCCTGACGCTTCACACCTTTCCCGCGAAGGTTGGGGAGATGAGCCCTCCTGTGATGAAGATGCTGGGAGGCTTCTGGTTTGTATTCTCTACGGGATCCTATTGGAGGTTTTTAGTTTTCCGACCTCCAAGCGTCCAGCAGTTCCAGTGTTCCAGTCTATTCCGGAGAGGATTGAGAATCCTGCTCCGGAGTTTCCAGCAGTTCCAGTGTTCCAGTCTGTGCCGGAGAGGATTGAGAATCCTGCTCCAGCGTTTCCTGTATTCGAAGCCATTCCTGAGCTGCTACTAAATCCTGATCTGGAGTTTCCAGCGGATCTGGTGTTCTTACCTCTTCTGAGGGAGTTCCGTGATCCTGATCCAGAGTTTACGGTGGTTCCCGAGCTTCTCCCCGTGCCCGAGGAGTTCAGAGATCCGGATCCTGAGTTTCTGGGACTCCTGTTCCAGCGGGGTCTTGTGATCCTGTTCCGGAACTTCTGGATGTTCTGGATCCCCGGTCTGCTCCCTTGGAAACCTGTGGTCCTGAGCCTGAGACCTCGAGTCTTCCCGGAGGTTCGCAGGCTCCGGAGTTCTCTGACCTTCCAGCCCCTGGATTTTGTGTGATCCCCGGATTCTTGCCGTCCGGTTCGAGGAGGCAAGTTTCAGGGCCAGTGGGCATTGCAACTTTAGAGGACCACATTGAGCCTGCACAGGAGAGCTTGGGTCTTCGTCGACGAACGGCTTTTAGACGCCGTCTACTCTATAGACTTCGCTGTTTGTCACATGGTCGGATCTCACGTCAACTGCCGGGCTGGTCGCCTGAGGTTAGGCGAACCTGGCGTCGGCGTCTGGGTCAACCACCGGAGGGACTTTGGGCATCACGATGGCGGTCAGGCCGTCCGCCTGACGTGAGACGGACCAACATCCGGGTCTGCGTTTTAGGTTGGTGGAGGCAACATATTGATTATCCGGTTCACGGACTCTTGGGGGGGCTTTCTCATGTCCGTCTCTGTGACGGTGGGTTTTTTTTTTGCTCTGCTCCACACCAGTTTTGGGTCGCTTTTGACTTTGTTCTTTCTTTCAATTAGCGGGGCTCTGATGGCAGACAATTGTTTTATTTTGTTTGGGCGTCTGGAATCCGCCCTTAAGGGGGGGATTCTGTCATAATATCGGATCTTTTGGGTTCATTTCTGTATTCTCATTCTATGTTTAGGTTTTTTTTCTGTGTTTCTAGGTTAATTTCTGGTCCTTAGCATCATTTACCCTCTGATTAGTAACCTCTTTCACCTGTTCCCCTCATTATTTAAGTCCGCCTTCACATTGGTGTGGGGCGGGATCGTTGTCAGATTGTACCTGGGTGTAAGATGAAAAATAAAAGCAAAGTAACACGCCGTCGCCTGCCTGAGCCTTCGTTCCAAGCGATCTCTTCAGCCAACATGACAAGTCTGTAACACGAGGAACTATTCAATGCTAAAAAGATATAAGACTGAATGTGGAAAAAATTATTCAAGTTTTAATAGCATATCATTGTTTTAATAGGTTGATATTAAGTATTACCTTAAAGACATAGGCTTAACTATATGTTTGTGATTTATATATGTATATATTATGGCTGTTAATGTGTTAATACATTTGAATAATCAGACAATTTTAATGCCTTGGCATTACATAGCACAATGCAGATTAATTGAACCCATTTTGAGCCAAAAGCCTCTCGCCCATTAGTTCACAGCAGTGCTTTACGAACTAAACATATGGGAAGCAGCGAAAGATGACAGGTTTCCATGACAACAACAAAAGTTGAACATTTCTTAACTCTTCTGCTGCGTCACTAGCCTCTTTGTGCACAACTTAAAACTTTCACATCCGCCATTTACCGTATGTCAGTTGTTCAGCAACTTTGATGGCTTACACTTCTTGTTCCCACTATGAAGGGCAAAACTGTCATGTTTAGTTCCAGTCTTTGAACCCACATACAAGAAGACAATCAGGAGATGCGCATTTCAAAACAATATAGTTTATTGTAAAGGGAGTGAGTGCGGAGCAGGAGTCAGGATTGGATCCACCAGAACAGCCACTGATAATGAGAAGTAAAGGTGAGGTTCTGATGAACAAAAAATCACAGATCTTATGCTGGAGGCTTACTTTAGAGCAGAGTGAGTTACTTGTTAAAGCAGACTGGAATCCGGAGACGGCGAAGAGAACCGGGGAGCCGTGGGAGGGCGGACAGGTAAGTTTGCTGTGTGGAGGGCGAGCTGACGGCTGACAATGATCCAGAGAATGAGAAGCTGGATCACAAACAGGTACGTACTGCTGCGTCACGAAGGAATCCACGGAGAACAAAGGACCAGGAAGGGAGTGTTTGAGGAAGGCAACCGATTGGTAATACCAATGGTGTTGTGAGGAAGCAGACAGGGGGTTCCCAGGAGTTAGCATAAACTCCGTTCTTGAGAACCTCAGGTAAAACCTGACAAGAAAAATAAAATAAAAAAAAAATAAAATACACAGGATTACTTCAGGTAGCTTACTCAGAGGGCCTCTCACTGGAACGTTTGATTACCAGGATAAACAAACACAGGCAACGACACGTCAGCTCGCCACTTCCTAAATATCCACAGTATCTGTCATTTAATGCACCATAGGTGTGTCTCCAGGTTCTCCCATGCGCTGCTCCAGGAGCTCTGCTCACAGGCAGCATCTGGAGGAGGAATGTGGAAGCAGGAGGCTTCAAAAAACAAAAGAAAACAGAAACCAAAACAGAATCCAACCTGACAATACCCCCACCCCAACGGATGCCACCTGGCGGCCGAGAAGAGGTGGATGGCTGAGAGGCGGTATAATCACTAATCAATGAAGGGTCAAGAATGAAGGAACGGGGAACCCAAGAGCGTTCCTCTGGTCCGTAACCCTCCCAGTTGATGAGGTACTGGAACCCACGACCTCGTTGACGGGAGTCAATAAGCCGGCGAACAGAGTATGTCGGGTGACCATCAATGTCACGGGTGGGAGGAGGGGGTTCGGCCAGAGGGCACAAGGGACTGGCTTAATCTGGGAAACGTGGAAGGTGGGATGAATGTGTAGAGAGGAGAGTAAACGGAGATGGACAGCGGTGGGACTGATGACTGTTAGGACCTCGAACGGGCCGATAAACTTGGGAGAGAGTTTCTTTGACAGGGAATTCAGGTGTATGTCCCTAGTGGACAGCCATACTTTCTGGCCCGCAGTATAAACAGGAGGAGAGGTTCTTCTGCGGTCGGCCAGACGTTTATTTTGTGCAGCTGTATTGTTTAATGCAGAGCTTGTGTCTTTCCAGATTCTAATGCAACGGCAAATGTGATGTTGGACAGAGGTTACCGAGATCTTGTCTTCGTCGGCAGATAGCAATGGCGGCTGATAACCCAGGGAAACCTCAAATGGAGATAGACCGGTAGCTGGAGAAACATGACTGTTATGGGCGTACTCCACCCAAGGGAGATACTGAGCCCAATCTTCGGGGATGGATGAGGAGATACAGCGAAGAGTGGCCTCCATCTCCTGGTTCATCCTCTCCGTTTGTCTTTGGATGATAATCAGAAAAGAGAACAGCTTTTGCACCCAAGACAAAACAGAACTGTTTCCAAACCTGAGAGATTAACTGAGGATCATGGTCTGAAAGGATCTCCTGGGGCATGCCGTGCAGCTTGAACACATGTTTGTAAAGTAGGAGGGCTGTTTGAGCGGAGGTGGGTAACTTGCGGAGAGGGATGAGATGGCAGGCTTTAGAAAAACGGTCTATGACGGTGAAAATTGTGGTCATACCTTTTGAGGGTGGAAGCTCAGCAACAAAATCCATGGCAATGTGTGACCTTGGTCACTTAGGAACAGGTAGGGGTTGAAGTAAGCCAGAGGGTGGTTGATGAGAAGACATTTCTTGAACAGGTGGGGCAGGCTAGGACAAACTCCTTGACATCTTTATGAACTGATTCCCACCAAAATCTTCGATTGACCAACTCAATAGTGCGGCTTACCCCTGGGTGTCCCGAGAATCTGGATGAATGTAGCCATTGTAGAAATGGACATAAATCTTACCATGGGGGCAGGACTCAGGAGGAGGTTCTTGATGCTGGGCTTGACGAACAATATCCTCAATTTCCCAAGTGACTACTCCGACCATGCAACTCGGGGGTAGCAGAGGTGCCGGTCCTTCATCCGAGTCGTCAGGGGTATAGAGTCTGGAGAGGGCGTCTGGCTTAACATTCTTGGACCCTGGGCGGTAGGAGATGGAGAGGTTAAATCGGGAAAAGAATACTGACCAGCGGGACTGTTGTGGGTTGTTTTGTTTGGCAGATTGGAGGTAAGCAAGGTTCTTGTGGTCGGTCCAAACAGGGTGTTCAGCTCCATCCAGCCAGTGATGCCATTCCTCCAGGGCTAGCTTTATAGCCAGTAGCTCCCGATCTCCTACGTCGTAGTTTCTCTGCAGGAGACAGTCTGCGGGAGAAGAAGGCACATGGGTGGGACTTATCACTTTGAGAGACTTGGGACAGGACGGCCCCTACACTAGAATCTGAAGCATCAACCTCAAGAATAAATTGTCTGGATGAGGAGAGGTGCGTTGGCAAACAGTGACTGAGTAAAAGCCTCTTCCTCGTCGGGCATCCAGGAGAACGTTGTCTTTGAGGAAGTAAGTGCTGTTAGTGGGGAGGCCGTCAGACTGTAGTTACGTATAAAACGGCGATAAAGGTTGGCAAATCCTAGGAACCATTGTAACTGCTTACGAGTCTCTGGTCTGGGCCACTCCATCACAGCTTTTATTTTATCCTCCGACGGTCTTACCTGTCCGCCCTCGAGGACATATCCGAGGAAGGTGACTGAAGGTTGATGAAAAACGCTTTTCTGCTTTAACGTAGAGTCTGTTCTCCAGAAGACGCTGGAGAACTTGTCGAATGTGTAACTTGTGTTCTCTCAGGGAGCTGGAATAAATCAGAATGTCATCCAAGTAGACAAAAACGAAATAATTTATAAAGTCTTAGAACATCATTCACAAGGGCTTGAAAAATGGCAGGAGCGTTTGAAAGACCAAAAGGCATGACGTGGGTATTCAAAATGACCCATAGGCGTTTTGAAGACGGTTTTCCATTCATCTCCTTCTGAGATCCAGTTTTGTGAACACGGTTGCACCCTGAATTGGTTTGAAAGCTGACGAGGAGTGGGAAGAGGATATTTGGTTTAAACCTCTGTAATCTATGCAAGGTCTTAATGAATCGTCTTTTTTCCCCACAAAGAAAAATCCTGCGCCACGAGGTGAGGTGGAGGAACGAATAATACCTGCTGCTAATGAATCGATGCATTTCTCCATGGTTTGGCGTTCAGGTGTGAGATGTTATATGGAAGGCTGTTAGACAGAGGAGCGCCAGGCAGAAGATCAATGGCACAATCATATGGGCGATGAGGTGGAAGTGACAAAGCCTTATCCTTACTGAATACAGGAGCTAGACCATGGTACTCAACGGGAACTGCGGAGAGATCAGGGAGTTCACTTTCGGAGATCTCTCCAGGCGGAGAACTCGAGAGAAATGCTGAAGACAGGTAGCTTGACAATTGGAGGACCAAGATTCTACGTGTGCTTTAACCCAGTTTATGTACGGGTTGTGGGCAATTAACCAGTTGTAGCCCAGAACAATGGGTGAACTGGCTGCACTAAAAACAAAGAATAAAATGTTTTCAGAGTGCTTCTCCATTGAGAGCGGCAATCCTAAGGGGAACTGAAGAGGATCGACCAGGATGCCCATCTGTTTGACTAGAGAAGCATCAATTAAGTTTTGCTCGCAACTGGAGTCGTTTAGAGCTGACAGGAGAAAAGACAGGTGATTTATCAAAGTAGCTGGAAGACGAGATTGAATTGTGGATGTTGGTGCCGGCAGTCTCCTCGTCGTTAATGTCGGACCTGGGGGTTTAAACGGATTTGACAGTTTGCAGTGAAGTGTCCGGGCTCACCACAGTAGGGACACAGGCAAGAATTTAACCTTTTATGTCTCTCTTCCGGAGTCAGGCGAGTGTGTCCCAGCTGCATGGGTTCCGGTTCGGAGGCAGCTGCTGAAACTGGTTGTACAGATGAGACGGAAGGTAAACTCTGCAAATGAAAAGTGCAGCGAGTTCGTTCCTTGGCACGTGATCTTATGCGGTTATCCAATTTGATGGTTAGACTTAAGTCCTCTAAAGACTCAGGTTTGTCTAGTGTGGCTAATTAATCTTTTACTTGTTCATTCAATGCGTGAAAATATGCACTCTTCAGTGCGGCTGCGTTCCAGCCAGTAGCTGCATCCTTTATTCTGAAATCTATAGCAAACTCTGACACCGTTTTTTACTCTGCTTAAGATTCCACAAATCACGGGAAACGGAGGTGTTGTCGGTATCTTGACTGAAAACCTGCTTGAAATCCTTCAAAAATTCAGAAAATGTACACCCAAAGTTTGTGGGAGAAGAAAACTTAGCTTCAGCCCATTCCAGGGCTCGTCCGGTTAACAGGGACAACATATACACTATCTTGGCATCATCATGGCTGAAATTCTGAGGTGAATGATTAAATATTATCCCACATTGTAAAATGAAACCTTTACATTTCTTCACATCTCCAGAAAATTTAGCGGGTGCTGGGGAGCGTACCTCAGAAAATATGGCGGCGGTAGATGAACTCTGAACCTCTGAAGATAGGGGCGGCATATTGGGATTCTGTTGAGTTGGACCTTGAAGAAAGTTAGACAGTTCTGTTAGCTGACGATTAGTTTCGGCTTGTCGGGATCCCAGCTCACGCAGAGCTGCATGATGTGACTGTATGAGATCTTGTTGTTTGAGATTGCCTGGATTCTTGCTTTCTTTACTATCCTTGGGTCTGCTGGTCAGTACACACAACACAGTTTATTAACGGATGATCTTATGCTTTCTGTTGAAGTAATGAAGACATTCCAGCAAAGCTCCATGGCGACCTGCCCACACTCTGTTTCTACAAACTTGGCTGAAACTCAACCCCAGCTTGGTTGTTTGCATATTTAATGCCTAAGTATGTGTGTGTTGTTCTTTAGCAGCTACAACAAACCAAGGGCTCCCTTCTTCTCTCTGTCTGACACACTTCCTACCTCTAAATTACCTGGACCTGGTTGTAAACCTTTCTCTGTCTTCACAACACAAACCCAGAGCTCCCTCCCATACTTGACACCCTGGACCAGCTTGTTTACATACTTTGTGGCTCTAAGTACATGTGTATGTTTTCACAGCGCTTCCTTTCTTTGACTACAAAAAAACAAGCGCTCTTCTCTTGAACATGACAGCTCACTCAAAAGCTGGTGGTGCCCTCTGAGGCCGGGGAAGGAGGAAGAGATGATTCATAACGACCTGTCATTCTGTCAACACGCATACACGCAAACACACACACACACACACACACACACACACACACAAGGAGAGAGTCTCAGCCTGAGGGGACAATAATGCTCCTGCTTTTAAGAGTCCAACCTCGATCATCTTACATTCTCTTGCTCTCCCTCTTTTTTGTTTCTCTCCAAGTCATTTGTACTCTCCCCTCTTCCTCCCCTCTCTGCTTCTCCACCATTAACAGCTAAAGTTACTCTTCCTCACTCCACACCTCAGCTCCCACGCCTAGTCCAGGGGATCCTCCTCCCTCAAAGCAAAAATTTTCTGTTTTCAGAGAGCGTTCATAGGTGTTTGTAACTTTGAAAATCTTTGAGGACAACAAAAAAAATGTTTAGAATTTCAGAACTAGGTTTGGGGGAGGGTACGATACCTTAAACTGGCATAGATGAAATCAAAATTTCAAAGCAGCAGTGTTTTATGTAATGTCTTTGTGTCAAGTTATTGCAATACTAGTGTGAAACTGCTTTGACAGAATGAGAAAACATGTTGGTCATCAACATCCTGTCAACAATAAAATAATGTAGAAACTCCCTACATCGTGCTGTAGGGAGTTCCTACTGTCATGATCTGTGTATTTATTTTTGAGGGTTTTCTGTGTTCAGTTTCTGTCCTGTGAGTCTCTGTCTCTGCGTCTTCCCCGTTGATTGCTTCCCAGGTTTGTCTGGTTACCTGATTACCCTCCCTGTGTACCCACCTGTTGTCTCTGTCTCTTGTCAGGTCCTTGTCAAACGTATGTCATTTGTCTGCCTGCCATCACAGTAGAACTGTAAAGTCCTGTGTTGGTTTAGCTCTCTTTTTCAGTCCTTAGTTTTTCAGTTGCTACCGGTAATTAGCTGTGTGCTAACTCTCTGCCGTGCTGCCTGTTCTGGACTGTTGAGCTTTCTTTAAATCTATCATCATCTTTATCACAACCTGGTTCTCTGCGTCTCTCCTCACCACCTCGCAACCACCACACCTGACACCTACATTTGCATCTTCATGGTAAATGCAACCAACAAAGATTTGAAACGTTTCAAAATTTTAAATCTTTGTTTTTAAATATCTGCACTGACATGTACATGTACACACACGTTTGTATTTCTGTCCATAATAGGACTGTATTGACTTCAATTCACTTTAGTAACTGCTTTTATGCTTGAGCAGACATTTTCCCTCAAATCGTTAATGGAGTACTGCAGAAATTTATAGAGGTACTCCATAAAACACTTTAGTTCTCCTTAACAAAGGGAGAATAAACATGTTACCTCAGGACTTGTAGTGTTTGTTGTCTGTTATGTATCAGGCCAACAACGCATTCAAAGTCATTTCTGATCTTGAAATCCATAAGTTTGTCTACAAGTTCAGCCAAAAGAGCAGGGACATACTGGACTTGGAATGCATTGCAGACATGGAAAACAACCAATAGTATTCCCTTCATGTTGGATGCACTTTCACTCCTTGCAACGCCAACACCACAGGTTTTTGGTCTGGGGCTGGCATCCATGTACGGAGGATATCAGAGCAAAGCTCCAAACATGCATGTCGATGCACGAGTGTGTCAATATGGAGAACAGCCTTTGACACCATGGAACTTGACTCTTGGTCCCCTCCTTAGAGAACTTGCCATCATTTCTGAGAAGTTGACCTTTGTTCAATTGTACTTCAGCAGCCCCCATGTCTACTGCCTATCCACTTTCAGAAGTCCTGTGACAGGCCTCGTCATTACCTGTGGACTGGCCCACCCAAACTACAACAGTGCAAAGAACAAATGAGCAAAAGAGTCCTACTCATAGATGGATGACATGGCCATGGAGTCCATATGCAAGATCTGTTGGTCTTGTTGTATCAAGACTTCTGGTTCTGGTTCTGGTTCTGCTCTGCATCCCCAGAACCAGAATCAAACCATGTTCAGCTCTGCACTTTTCTTGTCACAGTAGAGGATGATTACTTAGAGCACAGGCAATTTCCTGCAAGCTTCATAGAGTCAAATTTCAGCATTACATACGTCACTGCCAAATGTTAAAATTTCAACAGAGTCTACAACTCCAGCATTCAATCATTTCTCAATAGACCCTCTGTATGAACCAAAGCTTGGAAAAATGGGATGGTTTCTATCATGCTAGGATTTGTGTTCATTTCATGTGTTAAAACTTTGTGGTGTCTTGGTGTCTCCATATGTCCTGGTAGGGGAATGTCATCTGTCATCAGCCTGGGAGCACAGAACTGGGTCAAAGGTTAAGATGTTGTGATGATGTTATGTCTTTAGAAACTTCTTATAAGTTAACTGACACATTTGAGTTAATTAGTCACACCTGGAACACGGTGATTTCTTGTTTGACTCAATGAAAAAAATCAAAAGAGGGGACAGAATTGTGGAGCTGCACAAGTGCTGTTCAACCTTGGAAATGATTTCCAAAAGATTTATGTTGCCAAATTAGTTTGTTCCAACAACTGCGTGCCACTATAGATGTAACAGGAATGTCCAACCATCACATCGCTCAGGAAAGAGACCAGTTCTTTGGCCCAGAGATGAACCTGGACATGGACAATGATCCTCAGCAGCCTAAGTGGTTACAAAGTGGCTTAAGGACAACAAAGTCAATGTTTTGGCCTGGTCTTCACAAAACCCTGATTTCAGTCTTATGGAGAAGTTGTGGGCAGATCTGAACACACTTGGAAGGATCAGTATGATTAGAATGTTGCTAAATAAATTCAATTCATTTACCATGAGCAAAGTATTAGCTCAAGGGTGCGGGGATGTGTGCAGAGTTATTGCAGTTATTTTACAATTTACTTTTAACAGATGTTTTTGCCTGTCTTGTGCTCAATCTGTGTATCACATCATCTGTGGGGAAACACTTTGAAAATGATTTGTTTTGATCTGTTTACATCACAAAGCCCTGGCATTTTAACAAGGTAGTCTAGATTTATATAATTATTCCTCGTTTTATGTTTGTTTTTTATGTGATGTGATCCTTAACCAAAAATGACACAAGAATGTCTTTATTAAGAATTACAGGTACTGTAAAATGAAATGTCAGCAAAGTTTGACTAGCATGTTTGTCTATATTTACAGAGATAATAAAACGGAAAAGTTCTTCAGTCTTCAATTCTGAGGCATTTGAATTAGAATATGATGTTTTTGATCACATTTTTTAAGAAATTGAGATTTCCTGGTTTCTGCAGAGTCATACCACTGAAGAATTCACTTCCTCTCTCCTTGATTAGGTTTTGTTCCTATCTTTTTCTCCTCCTCACAACAGAACAAAGCAGACAAAACTCACACACACTCAGAGAGAAGGCTGAAGCAGCAGGAAAGAAGATATTTACAGAGGGGGAGAAAAGAGAACGGGGGGGGGGGGCTTTTGCCTGGAGGTTAAAGGTCAGGGGCCCTTAAACCAACACTTGGCCCTCCAAAGCTCAAAGCAATTACCTTTCATGGGGAGAATGGGCTCAGTTCACCAACAGCTCCAATTAATGGTGCTGGACATGGCTGAAAGAGAGAGGCCACAGACACAATCACAGACACTTATTGAGGGGCCCCGGACCCTTCACTCACTTTCTCACCTAAATAGAGAGAGAAAGAGACAGAAAGAGAGAATACGAAGGAAGAAGAATTAAAAGTGCAAATTAACTCTTTTTTTTACGTTTTTTTCTCTGTGTTGGGGCAAGTCGTCCTTTCAGTCGGATAATGAGGCTGTCTTTACTTGGCAGATCAACCACATAATACACACATTCATGCCACATGACACACTTGTCTCACCTTTGCTGCACTGGCCACCAGTAATTGGCTGTTGCACATGCAAACGGATGTTGATGGCTGCTTGTTTTAATACAGGATTCTGCTGCTGCTCTGGATGCTTCTACTTTGAGGCAGAAAGATAAATATTTACGGAATTATCAGCCGTATCTCATCTGCACTGATTTTTGATGCTGCTATATGCAGTTATTGCTGTTCGTTTAAAAAAAAAAACACCCACATTAATTTGTTGTTGGACCTCCAGAGAGGTCTTTCCAGAGCTGTAAAAAAACAGACTCAATCTGATACTTAATGACTGTAATCAATTGGTCTGGAAAGTAAATGAGCAACCTGGACATCAGCAGTAATAGTTGTTCTTCTCTCGGTGAGGAACTGAAGGAAAACACCTGCCTCTGGATCGGGTCTCAGTTTGCACTCACCAGCTCTCAGCTCCACTTGTTGAAATCCTCCTTCTTGAACGTAACCCTCAGTTCCTCAGGGCCACAAGATGTCAACAATGAGGTTCAGTGCAGGATACTCAGTAGGAGGACTACATCTGCTTCCTACCTCTGGTCTTTCTTTCATCACTTCAGTGTATGAAAGCATATGAGACTGTCACAAACAACATAGAGATATCTGTATGTAAATAAAGGAATACATCTTCAAAACGATGATGAGGCTTGGGGTCCTGGGGTTAGCCGTCTGGGTTTGGAGACCCGGAGGAGGAGCCTGCTGCTTGGTCAGAGTCTGGGCTGGCGGTTTTCCTCTCTCCACCCCAGAATGAAGGAACCCTGTAGTGGCTCCAGGAGCTGTTGCCCTTTTGGGATGTCGGCACCGGGAAAAATAGAGGATGTGTGGAGAGTGCGAGCAGGTGCATGGCATCCATTTTAGTGTGTCCTTATATTGTGTGTGTGTGCATGTATCAGGTTGTGATGGCATGATTGTGTGTGTGGGTCTGTTTATATCTCAGATTGTGTCTTAAGCTTCTCCCTCAAGCAGACCTGGGGCCACAGTCTCTGCCAGTGGTTGGTGCCGCTACACACAGGTGTATTGGTGCTTCTGTGGGTCCAGGGCTGGGTGCTTGAGTGTCCAGCTTACTCCCAGTGGCTGCTTGGCACGGCTTGGGCCCATGACTCTGTCTGGCCTCTGTTGGGGTTGGTGTGCCCTTTGGGTTTTGGGTGTGTGGCCAGATCTGCAAGCGGGACCTGTGGGCTTGCTGCTTGGTGGTGGGTTAACTGTCCACTTTACACATCAGGATAAAGTGTTGCATTCCATGCAACAAATGAGTGGACTGTCCCTCCTATAGGACAGCCAGGAGGCTCCTGTGTTTAAAGTGCTATATAAATAAATTTGACATTGGCAGAGCCCAATCGCCCGTTCTTACGAACAAACACACACACAGACGCATTCATACACTGATTGTTATTGTATGAATGTGTGTATGAATTAGACCACCTAGGGTTTAGTCTCTAGCCTAGGAGCAAATCAACATGGTACAGGAGAAATCTGATATTCAACTTTCCCAAGATGACCATCTGCTGCTGTGCCACCATCACCACGACTGATTTTGGGGGCTTATCTGTGAGGTAAAGCAAACCAAAATGACTAAATTCAAAGTCTTTGACTGGCTTAGTAAGAATCTTTCCTTAAATGTGATTGATGTTCAATCACGCGTAACTTTAATCAGGTCATCCATAAATTCACATACAGTAGATCCTCCAGCGTGATGATCTCAAAAATTAGATATGAAAAAATGTTAAATCAGAATAATTCTTAAGGGAGTAAAGACTTTTCAGAGCAATGGACAGTGGATTTTTTCAAACCAATCATTTCAATTTGCTGTTTATTTTGTGTTTGTAATTAATATGTTAACATTGATTCTGACACTTCACCAAGTGTACAGGCCATTATGACCGAAATTAAAGTCTTTGAAATACATCCTCATTCAGTTTTTTCCCCCCATTTTTATTTATGAATTTTGACATGTAGTTTAACACATCAGACTCAACAGGTTCAAGTGGTATTCACCAAAAATACAAAGCAGCCCAATTCAAGTCATCAGTGTGAAACATCAACTTACAACCAAACTCTGTCCCAAACAGAAATAAGACAAAAAACAAACAAACTAGTTTTAAGGCAGATTTCAGACGGAGTGTTGCCGTTTGAGGCTGAGCTGCTTTCCAAGTCAGTAAAATTCTGCATCATGCCAACAACGAGGTAAAGGTAATTCTCATTCAGTCTGATTAAATAAAGTCCAGATCCATCACATTCAGTAATTTTCTCTATTATAAATATTTCCAAGGTAAACACAGTTAAATTCAGCTACTCACTATGCAACTCCACACTGTAAAAGTGTCTTGTTAGCACATTCTGTTCTCTAATATTTTACAGTTATTTCTAAATAAGATACAGAAATTTTCAGAAGTTAGGACTTTACATATCAGGGTGTTTTTCCAAGAGGTTTGCTCACCTTTTTTTCACAGTTCTCTTTAGATTTTACCGCAGCATTTCAATCATGTTTAGATCTGGACTTTGATCTGTTGTAAGTTTACCTCTTTCTTCTTCAGACATTCTGTTTTGTTGCTGCAGTTTGGATTTTTGTCTTGTTCCAGCACCTAAATTTTGGCAAATCTTTGAATAAAGGAGGGCGTGCCATCATTTTACAATAATTGTTTATCTGCCCTTCTGTTTAGAATTATGAATCAGAAACAAAAATAAAAATCCTAGTGAAAACAATGTAGGGAATTGCCAAATCCAGATTTCTTTATTCTAAACCCTACATCATCAGTTAATTCACATCACATTGTCCGGTCTATAGCATATTATGAAATTAAGATGGGTGCAGTGTTTGTCAAACATCTGTGAAACATGTCATCTGAAATATTCCAAGGAATTATGATAAATGTCTCCTTTAGGTAAAGCATGGAACGGCCTGTTTGTCAGCAAAATGCTCCTTACACAAAAAACTGAAAATAATTTGCATATCTATTCCCTTTACAGCGCATAACAATATAAAAGCTGTTAAGGGTTTTAAGGAAATTTTAGTACAAATATGAAGAGTGAAGGTCTGACGCTGGTTTAACACGAGCAGTGAGGTGTTTGTGTTCCATATGCCCTGCAGAAGTGCTGCATCACAGCTGCATCTGCATATTCACACTCCTGATATTTTGTTGCAGTGGGGCTGCAGCACACCTGCTGCCTGCATACAGAAAGTTATTTAAAGGTAGATAAACAATCTGTGGTATATGATGGTTTTAGATACATATAATGTACAAGCTTCAGAGCTTGCCTCCACTTCCCTTTCTGTAGCTGTAGTTTAAATATCTGAAGGATGATGTCAGATCCAGTTTCACCATGTCTTCTGGGGCTGAAGGATGTTGTTTGTTTACAGTATTTGTGTGTCTTCTGTCTGTGAGAGTCCAGGTTTACGCTCTGTCCATCCCCTCCAACAGAAACCCATAAAATCACATCAGGTTTAGTTGAAGACACAAAAATGTTTGGATTTATGGTCAGTAACTCCTTGTTTTGGAGTTCCAGAAAACTTTCACTGGCTCTGGATTTGGTTCATGTGGAGCGAGACGCATGGCATTCACCATCAGTGATAATCATGCCACAGAACAGTTAACACTGAGGTTAGGAAGAGGGGAATGTGATTAATAATCATCCCAGAACCACAATGACATTTCATGATTTAATTAGATTTAATTTGATGCTTGGCTGGAGACACAAAGCCTTCAGTGATACAGAGTAAGTGCAACCAAAGTCTGATGTTCCCAGTGTTTAATAAAGTACACAAACACACACGTGTGCACGCAAACGCATTCACACACATTACATCACTGTGTGTTTTTAACCATATCAGGACATTGTATTGACTTATATTTATTTTAAACTCAATTTGTGCCTAAACATAAAAAACTCACATAAATGTTCAAATCCCACCCTTAAACATTTAATAACACAGTCTTAAACACACTCATCTCACCAGCTTAATATATGTAAAATATCAGTTTTCTGTTATTTAGACAGATTGACTCATATATTCAGAACATGTGAAGCAACACAGTACACTGGAAAAAGAGAACAGGTAATCCAATTTAAATGTGTTGCGTTAAATGGTCAGCAGTAATCAAATTAGGTTTATCCAAGCAAATGTATTAAATGTGTCAATTTTTTCAGATTCTTTCAGATCAATTGATAATATTGAATCCTGAAAGGTCATGATAGTTTTGATTGATAATTCAGAACCTGAACTCTGTAAAACATCCAAACGGTCCCAGTTTAAATCCCAGAAAAACTCTCTAACAGTTTTATTCTGTCTGATGGGTTTAAATATTGTGTTTACAAACCAAATCACCTATTGGTTCTGTTGTATAATTTTACAGCTACTGTAATATATGAACTGTACACAAGTTCATCCAAACTACCTGCCTTATCTAGATAATTCTTTTGGGTAAATTTCAGCCGTGGTATAGTCTGATCAACTAGCTTGGTCCTTTTTCCTACAGTTTAAATTATAAGGAGTTAATTCCAGAATATGATTATATTGTAAGAAATATCCTGTAATAATAGAATTAGTGCAAGACCTACAAAAGAAATCAGAATAATAAAACAGACTAGCTGGTTAGAAAGGTGAGCCAAGACGCACTCCTGTAAGGAGGAAAGCCTGGTGAGCACCTATTTGTTAGGCTTCAGACTCCAACTCAGCCAGTAGTAGCTGTCTCTACATGGGACCACCACCTTATGAGCAGAAAATGTTTCATCAAAGACCACAGATGCTGCTCCTGTCTGTCCTGCAGGGCTGCTGTCTGTCTGGAGTTGCAGGAAGACAGTTTGGGTATCTTGGAAACAGCAGGACTTGCTCTGTCACATGGCTCAGACATGGCAACCTCATTTAACTTTGATTTAATCTACCACAAAATGTGTCTAATTAGACTCACAACAAAACCAACTGCAGGTATGGAGTTAGTATTTTTAGACTCCCTTTAATGTGACAAAACATGTCTGCAACCCATCACACATGAAGCATTAATGGACTCAACTGAAAATCATGTTTGTTTGTCCTCGGCATGAAAACTTTAACTAAAAATTCTTTCATGAAACCTGCATAGAAGTTAATTAAATACACTGACCTAGAGCTAGTGAAAGTTACAGTCCTTCACATATTGTTAAACCAGGCTGAGTTTCATGTGTATTTGACACTTTCATTTTTAACACTGCAGTTTTGTTCTGTCCTGTCTTCTGTATTTGTTATCCAGCCAGATACATAAAAGAACTATGGAAAAGGGGCAAATGGAAAAGTTGTATTTTGTACAACAGTGACTAACCTACAGATAGTTTTCTTTCTTTCTAAGTCAATATTCTCCTGTGATTTCAGCAGTGTACCAAGTCAAAGTTCCAGCTGAGGTTTTCCGTGCTGCATGGGGCTTTTATCCTTCACAGTTACAAACATCTGTGTGTGTCAGTTAATCAGTCAGTCAGTCAATTGATTGAGTTTATTTGTACAGCACTTTTCAGCAACAAGACACTTCAAAGTGCTTTACATGACGAAAACATAGAAACATCATAAACACATCAGTCAACAATTGTGAAACCATCAAATATATATCTTTCTTTGTATTTTATTGAACGTGTCAAGTTACAATTAAAATTGCAGTAATGCAAACAGAGGAGTGCGTAGAAGTGTAAACTTATTAAAACCCACCAGCAACATTACATGATCTCATCCTGTTTGTAAGTTTATACCTTCATTCTTCTTTCAGATTCTTGCTTAATACAATACATTCAATTATATACTAACAATAACTCTAATAATATTAACAACAATTATTTATTTATCTCATATTTAGTGTAAACCATTTTCCTTATACAAACATTTGAATTGTTTAACATTTGGACATTGTTTTAATTCCAGTCAAACTGTTTCATAGTTTCATTCCTCCGACTGAAAAGCAAAAACTCCTTGTTGTGGTTCTGATCTTACAAACTTTGAATTTGTCTTTCCCTCGGAAATTATAAAATCTTTCTTCTTTTGAGAACAATTTTTTAATATTTTCTGGTAATTGCTTACTGTGTGCTTTAAATAAGACACGCACTGTTTGTAAATTTACCAAATCAGTAAGTTTCAATAATTTAAAATGTATAAATAATGGATTTATGTGATCCAGGTAGCCACCTTATTGGTAATTCTTATTGCTTTCTTTGTAATTTAATTAGTGATTGTAATGACTTTGCATAATTATTGCTCCATATTTCTGCACAGTAACTGATGTAGGGTAAAATTAGGGAACAGTAAAGAATGTGTAATGCTTTCTTATCAACCAACTGCTTCATACAATATAAAAATACTCTTGGATATTTTCTTTTGGATATATCCAATATGTGGTTTCCAGTTCACTTATCATCAATAATAATTCCAAGAAATGTATGGTCTTGAATGTGTTCTATATTTATTCCATTTGTCTCTATTTTTATTTCAGAACCTGGTTTGCAATTCCCAAATAACATTATTTTAGTTTTAATCAAATTTAGTGACAAGTTGTTACCATCAGTTTGTTCATTTCTTTGTTTACCTTATTTAGCAGTTCCTCCATATCATTTTCAAAAAAAAGATATATTTATGTCATCTGCAAATAATATTTTTTTCATAGTTTCACAAGCTCTGCACATATTGTTTATGTACATAAAAAAAAACTTTGGGCCGAGCACTGATGCTGGGGGTACACCACAAGCAATGTCCAAACATTTAGAACTGATTTCTCCCAACTGTACATATTGTTTTCTGTCTCTGAAATAACTTTTTACCCAATTCAACACATTCCTTCTAATACCATCATTTTCTAATTTGTTCCAGATTTGTGGTGCATAGAAGCTGAATGCTGCTTCTTCATGTTTGGTTCTGCTGTGAATTGCCTTGTTGCTGAAAATGTGCTATATAAATAAAATTACCTTACCTTTCCTTACCTTTGTCATATTAGATTTGTTGACGGTGTAAATGTCATTAGGGGTTCTTAGAGTTACATGGTGACCAGTAAAGGGAGTGCTTAACCTCTTCTTTAACCTCCTTTGCTTGTCCTTTATCTAGCTGTTTTGTACAGGCCTCAGATCATCTCAAGGAGCATCAATGTCTGAAAATGGAAAGAGTTTGCTAGAGCCATAAACCTACCAACACATAGCTGACTAACTAAGCTGATCATTAATGCAAGGAGAGAATTCATCTGAGATGCAATTGAGAATCTGTGGCAACAAATAGTTCCAAAAGGTCACAGTTCAGTTGGAAGTTTCAAACTGTCTATAGTTGACAAATTTGGCCATAGTGGCAAGGTGACAATGTGAAAGCCATTGTTGAGGGAAAGCTGAAGCTAACAAGTTTCATCTGAAGTTTATCACAAGCCTTGTAGACGTCTCAGGATCGTCTTTAGGATGCTATAGAAGATCCTCTGGTCAGGTGAGAGCAGGAGGATCCTGTAAGAAATACCTGAGGCTGAGAGGTTCCGCTTGCAGCAGAACGACGACCATAAAAAAACACCTCCACCATGGAATGTTCTAGATCCCGCTCCGGACTGCAACTGTCCAAACACATTTGGATCCATCCCTACTCCAACATACCCGAATCAGACAGTTTTATCATCTCCTTGGCATATCAGCAGGTTTTGAAAAGGCCTGATTATTTACAAATGATGTGATTCAGATTTTCTGTAGACCCAAGCAGATCCCTGTTTTAGATCAAATCACTTACAGTATATAAGGTAGAATGGCCTAATCAAAATGAAGATTTTAAACCAAATATGAATCTGAGGTGTGATTTGAAACCTGAAGTTCATCATTTTTTTTCCATCCAATCTGATGGAGCTGGAGTTAATCTGAAAAAAAGACAAGGACTAAAGAAAGGGACTAAAACTCCTTTAAACACACTTTCCACCAACTTATTGGTGGAAAGAAAATAAATACTTCAGTCTTGAAGTATTGGCCAGTACTTCAAAGACTGAAGTACTGAGCCAAGGTGGCTGAGGACAAACACACAACACAGTTTTGAGAGTTTTAGTGTCCTTTCCCAATTATTTGATTTTTAACAGAAGTAACCATGGAAGGGGTAAAGTGTGTGAACACCTTGGCTGGGCGCTGCAGTGAAAAGCAGCATCGGTGATTGTACTTCACTAAAGTTTTATCATGGAGTGCTTCTCACAGTTGCATGTGCCCCACCTCCCTTCCAGGAAACAGATTGTTCTGAATATTTGGTGATAGACTCTAATCACCAAACATAAATGAGACCCAGTTGTCTGTCTGTAATCACTCCTTTTTAAATATGGTTCTAATTGTTGGCGGTGTATAGATTGGAGAGCAGTTGACCTGCTGTTGATCCCAGTGAGCCTCGAGTGTTTAGAGTCAAACTTCAGCTCTGTTTGATCTATCAGCCCAAGTGTTTAGTACCAAACCTTCACCAATTTGCCCAGCACACACAACGGATCACACACCAGGGACACAGTGTCTCTGTGTGTTTTGACCATACTCCTTTTCTCCGTTAGCAGCCAATCTGTCAGCTCATTAGAGGAACATACATTAGCTTCAGTCTGACCCTCCTCTCTCACTTTTTCCTTCTTCAGAGGTGCTGCTCTGAGTCATGGCTCATGGTTCAAACTCCTTATTTTAGACCAAATAATGTGTGAACCCATTTTCAAACATGGGCAAATAATAAAAATCAAAAACCTGTGAGGAGAGGTAGAAGAGTTGATCAATCTGAATGTGTGTTTAATGTTATATAGGTGGTACACATCTTTGTAGACTTTAAAGAAAAAATTCCAGATCTTTAATTATCTTGTGTGTATATACAGTCATGCAAAATTATAGGGCATCCCAATATTTTTTGTTGTGAAGTTGTCAAACTGTAAAGTATATTTTCGCATATCGATGTATGATCTTTTCATTAACAATAAGAGTAAACAATAAAATTGATGAAGTTTATAATATTTATTAGATAAAAAAAGACAAGGAACTGACTCGAGAGGAACTTCAGTCACTGGGACAATAGACCAAAGATCCCCAGGTCCAGGTGGATGCTTCTGATCAGTCTGAGACACATTGCTTCATTATGAAATGAAGCAATGTTTGCCGAAGCACAGGAGACAGTGGATCAAAAAGGGGACAGACAACCACCTGAGAGTGAGTCCAATGAGAAGAACCAGGTACCGTTTAAAACCTGGTCGGAGGAACACGTCCCCGTTGACCAACAGATTTCTTCAGGAAATATTGAACAGCAGAACGATTCACTGGTCAGTGTAGAAGAGTCCACCATTAGAGTGCAGGATACAATCGATCTAGCAGAGAAGGAGCAGCCTTCTAAGTCTAAGGAACAGCCACCAATGACCAAGCGCAACAAGAAGAAAAAGATTCCGTTTCATATCTGGTTGGAGAAACATGCCCCCGCTGATCTGAGGATTTCAGCTGAAAGTTCTGGAACGGAAGATGATTCACCAGTTACTGAAAAAGCTTCGAACTCCGTACTGCAGGAGACAATCGATCTGACAGAGAACGAACAGTCCTTTAAGTCTTGCGCTGAAAATGTTAATAAGCAGGACACTTCTCTGCCTGAAGACAAAGGTGATCAGGCATTTTCCTTGAAAAAGGAGAATTGGGCCGAGGAAACACCACTGGTCACTGAACAGGATTTCAGTGTCTCCAAAACACAGGAGATACTGGATCAACGAGAGGAGGCACAGCCACCAAATACCAGGCACAACAAGAAGAAAAAGATACCGTTTCATATCTGGTTGGAGAAACATGCCTCCGCTGATCTAAGGATTTCAGCTGACAGCACTGGAATGGAAGACATTTCAGTTGTTACCAAACAGGAATTGATCTCCGATTGCAGGAGACACCACAGAAGGAACAGTCCTTTAAGTCTTGCGTTGAAAATGTTAATAAGCAGGACACTTCTCTGCCTGAAGAAGAAGATGTTCAGGAAGATTCCTGGAAAAAGGAGTCTTGTAATGGAGAACCAGTGATCTCTACAACACAGCTTGTCACAGAAAAGAAATCGATCTCCCAATCACAGAAGAAAGTGGATCAGAAAGGGGAAAAACAGACATCAAAGACGAAGCGCATCAAGAAGAGGCCACTGTTATGGAAATCTTTCCCCGAGTTAGACGCTTGCATAGATCTAACGTTTTTAACAGAAAATAGTGACATCAATACCAGTCCTCTGCCAGAAAAATCAAGTTATCAGGCAGCTTTGCCCACGAGGATGAAGAAGACGTTTTGGGAAGTGTTCCCTGAATCACAACCTCACATTGACCTAAATTTCTTTTTCTGAACATATCGAAGAGCACGATGTTTCAGTTCCAGCAAAACATGGTGAACAGGTAGCGTCCTTGGAAAAGCAGCGTTATTCCAAGGACGCTGTGATTTCCACAACAAGTCAAGCAAAGTGTATGTGTCAGGCCAGATCTAAGGAACCTGAATTGGGAAGTATTGAACTACAGAAATATTAATGAGACAGCTTGATGAGATGTTCGACATAAATCGTAAACTGAGTGCTGAGAAAGTATTCTCAGAGCAAAGACAAGACAGGAAGTCAACGGGGTGGGACCACGAGTATGTTGAGTGATTAGAGGGAATTGGAAACAGAGCTACTGTTGTTAATTGGACATTTTAAATTATATTAAAAAGCCAGGACTGTCATGATGTGTGGATCAGAGTGGTGAGAGAGACGCTGGGGAACCCAGGTAGTCATGATGATAAGAGATAATTTAATGATAAACCAGGAGAAACAACTAAAGATCACTGGCAGCACAGGAACAGACACAGACGTGAGACGAGGGTGAGACACGACGAGGATCCGACACAGACAAAGACAACAGGTGGGGTTAAATACACAGGGAAGGTAATCAGGGAACGGGATGCAGCTGGGAGCAATCAACAGGGAAGACAGATTCACAGGGGAAACTGGACTAACACAGAAAAACTACACAGAAAACACAGATCCTAACAGTACCCCCCCCTCAAGGGCAGCTACCAGATGCCCAACAGAAAACAAAAAAAAAAAAAAACAACCCATCAGGGTGGGCGGAGGGGCGATGGAAGGAGGGCCAGAGTCCAGAACAAAAAACCACCCATCAGGGTGGGCGGAGACCCAGGAGGCAGACCCCTCGAAAGAGGTCCGGCGGGCATCGCCGGCGCAGGAAACGGAGTCCCGGAGACGGGTCCGGCGGGCGTCGCCGGCGCAGGAAGCGGAACCCCTTGGGCGGGTCCGGCGGTCTCTTCCGCCGGCGCAGGAAGCGGACCCTCAGAGGCTCTGGTGGGCCGGCTGGAAGGCCGGCTGCAGGCTCTGGTGGCTCGGGAGGAGGGCTCGGAGACTCGGGAGGAGGGCTCAGAGGCTCAAGGAGCTCGGGAGGAGGGACCAAATCAGCAAACTCGGGAGGAGGGGGCACTAGAAACTCTGCAGGCTCAGGGGGCGGAGTCTCGGGAGGGGCAGGCTCAGGGGGCGGAGTCTCGGGAGGGGCAGGCTCAGGGGGCGGAGTCTCGGGAGGGGCAGGCTCAGGGGGCGGAGTCTCGGGAGGGGCAGGCTCAGGAAACACTAGGGGCTCACACGGAGCAGACTCGGGAAACTCTGGAGCAGACTCGGGAAACACTGGGGGCTCACACGGAGCAGACTCGGGAAATACTGGAGCAGACTCGGGAAACACTGGAGCAGACTCGGGAAACACTGGAGCAGACTCGGGAAACACTGGAGCAGACTCGGGAAACACTGGAGCAGACTCGGGAAACACTGGAGCAGACTCGGGAAACACTGGAGCAGACTCGGGAAACACTGGAGCAGACTCGGGAAACACTGGGGGCTGAAGCAAACGCCGCCTCGGCGCGGGGACCGGAGGCAGCGGGGACAGACGCTGCCTCGGTGCGGGGACCGGTGGCAGCTGCAGGCGGGGCCCAGGGGCCGGGACCTCCGGCGGCTCAGGGCTGCGGCGACGGCTTTGCCCAGGGGCCGGGACCTCAGGCGGCTCAGGG
This sequence comes from Poecilia mexicana, assembly GCF_051168715.1. Lineage (NCBI taxonomy): Eukaryota > Metazoa > Chordata > Actinopteri > Cyprinodontiformes > Poeciliidae > Poecilia > Poecilia mexicana. The sequence continues at coordinate 1,833,661 of NW_028263391.1, forward strand.
TGGCGGAAACGGCTTTGCCCAGGGGCCGGGACCTCCGGCGGCTCAGGGCTGCGGCGACGGCTTTGCCCAGGGCGGCATTGACGGCGTGACCCAGGGGCCGGGATCTTCGGCGGCTCAGGGCGGCGGAAACGGCGTGACCCAGGGACCGGGATCTCCGGCGGCTCAGGGCAGCAGTAACGGCGGGGTCCGACTCCAGGCGGGCAGAACGCCAGCCGAGTTCCCACCCAGGGATTCTGGCTGGCTGGAGCTCCGCCACAGAACTCCTCCGCTCTAGATCCCCGCCGCCGCCTCCGTCGCAGCCCGCGTTGCCTGGGTGCGTCGAGGTCAGAGGCGAGACCCAGTTCCTCCAGCAGCAGCGGAGAAGGCAAGATCTCTACGTCCTTGTAGAGATCCCGTTGAGCCAACTCCAACTGCTGCTGGAACCAAGCCTTGCTACCCCACACGCTGGCGTCCTCACCTCTTTTGTGGTCGGATCCTACTCTCAAGATGTGTGGATCAGAGTGGTGAGAGAGACGCCGGGGAACCCAGGTAGTCATGATGATAAGAGATAATTTAATGATAAACCAGGAGAAACAACTAAAGATCACTGGCAGCACAGGAACAGACACAGACGTGAGACGAGGGTGAGACACGACGAGGATCCGACACAGACAAAGACAACAGGTGGGGTTAAATACACAGGGAAGGTAATCAGGGAACGGGATACAGCTGGGAGCAATCAACAGTGAAGACAGATTCACAGGGGAAACTGGACTAACACAGAAAAACTACACAGAAAACACAGATCCTAACAAGGACATCAATAGATATAGATCTCTATCTATATAGATGTCTATATAGATAGAGATCTATATCTATATAGATATATATAGATAGATATCTATATATAGATAGAGAAATCTATATATAGAGATCTCTATCTATCTGTATAGATATCTCTATGTATATAGATCTCTCTATAAATGTACACATACACATATATCTATCTATGTATATCTGTGTATGTGTATATATATATATATATATATATATATATATATATATACACATACATATATATATGTATATATATATATGTGTGTATATATATATATATATATATATATATATATATATATATATATATATATATATATATATATATATATATATATATATATATATATATATACATATATACACATACACAGATATACATATATATACACACATAGGTGTATATATGCATAGATATAGATCTCTATCTATATCTATATATATAGATGGATATTGATATACAGATAGAAACATATATATAGATATTTCTATACATATCTACATATATCCCTCTATATAAAGATAGATATTGATATATAGATGTAGATATGTAGACATCTACTTAAATATGTATCTATAGAGATATATCTCTCATATATAGATATACAGATATATATCTCTATATATGTCTATATAGATCTATAGATGTAGATATGTCTACATCTATAGATCCATCTGTCTATATATCTATGTATATGTGTGTATATATACATGTATAATGTATTTACATGTATTCATACAATTTTATTTAATTTCTATGAAAAAAAATTGCGGAGGGTCCCCTGTTGGTCAAAGGCCCTTGGAATTGTTCTAACTTTTCCCCCCTATACGGCACCACTGGTCACAGTTATCTTACAGAAAGAGCAGCAAATAAATAAAAGTAAACTGACCAATATCTTTTAGTTTTAGTACCCAGGCTAAGTCCAGGATGTTTTGACATAAAAGACCAATTTTTTTCCACAAATTTTCTTAATAGTAAAGGGGGCAAATAATAAAAAGTCAAATAAATATAATTTTAAAAATCAGTCAAAGGTATGGCAAACAGCTGCAGGTTCTACTGAACATAGAACTAACCACAGAGAGACACAAAGTGATCTGACTCAACTGACACACTAAACAGAACACAACAAAGATCCAAACATCTTGAGGTTCAAACTGATCAAACACCAGAATGATCCAAAACTAAAACCCAAAGTCACAAGCAAAACACAAAACAGTGGACTGTGACAAAAAATGTGCTCTGACAAGATCATTATAAAATGTTCATGCCTATTTTGTGAAGTTATAAATGTCTCATGTACTAAATGTAATGATTTGCTCCTAAACGTTTGGCCTGCAGAGCACAAGCACAATTTACTTTTGAGCATCTTGTTCTCTGATGAGAATTTCTGTGACTGCTGCATCTGAGTCGCCGTGCTTAATGTCAGATCTCCTCCTTTGCTTCCAAAAACCACCGACTGCTCTGTCTGGCTGTTTGCACTTTTCACAAACATTTTTACTTTAACTTAACAATCAGGTTGATTTATCTGCCTGGTGTATTTGGGGTTATGGTTATTGAAGCATCAGCTTTTTACAGTAAGACTGCACACAGCACTCTCTAGCCAAGTTGGGTTCAAATAAACTTTGAACACTAAATCATCTGTGTTAATATATATCTAGAAATATGTAAATTACCCTCCTGAATCAAATTATTGATGATTTTCAGTTTCTTCTTCTATTTTTTATTGCTTTCATTAAATGTTAATCTAACTAAGTAACCCTCTCACTTCAACACTGGTGACTTAAAAAAGATAAAAGATATATAATGCAATAACAAAGTCAAATTGTTATAAGAAAACTTTACCACAGTGCTGATTAAAAGCTAAGCACCACTCTGACACTTTTCTACTGTAGCATTTTTACATTTTCAGTTAATAACAATGTGAAACTGATTGGCCAATGCCTACAGTATACAGCAGCCACCCAGGTGATGTTCAAATTAAATTGGATGGCTGCTGATTTTCACTATGAGCAGAAAGTCTCAAAATGTCATGTGTGCTTTGGCACAGTTTGTCTTTGTCATCAGCTGAATAAAAACTTAACTTCTGGTCAGGGCCAGCTCAGATGAGACAAAAATACAAAGACACGTAACAAAGAATACGTAAGGAAAAACATGAAAGGAAACTAATGTCATGGCAGTAATAGTTCCTTTCATATTTTGAATCCATAAAGATTTAGGGTATAATAACCAGGTTCACATTTTCCGCCAACACTTAGCATCTGGTGTACAATTGAATTTGAAACAGCTCAATTCTTGGTCCAAATTGATAATTTCATAGTTGTGTGACGAAATATAACCAAGACAAAAATAGAAAGAAAAACTAATGGGTTTTTATTCTGTGTATTTCAAAAATAATAATTCAATAATACTTGCATTTTACACATTCAAAAACAATAGTATTGAGATTCTAACTGTTGCAATGGCAATGCTCCGATTCTTGTAATTGGATCAAAACCAGCAGAAATTACATTTTGTGACTCAATGAAATTGAACAAAGATATAAACAAACATGGCTAAGTTCAATGAAGTGGATGAGGCTTTAGGAAAATTCAGCAAAGATTTGGGTGATTTGATGATAGCTTTTGAGGATGAAGCTAGGCTGAGTGATGAAGAAGAGAAAGTTGGTTTGAATGAAGACTGCAGTTTATTTGAACCGCATCGTTCAGGACGAGGCGACGGCTCACAACTGTCTGAGGTGGAGGAGTCCAACAGTGAAGGGTGAGAGATGAACACCGCTCCCTCCACATATGTGTGTATTGATTCAGAACCTACAAAAATAACATATTTTTTTAGGTGTGCCTGTAACTACCGCCAGGCTATGACACAGGTTATCGAATGAGAGTGTTGTTGAGAAACACAAAGCAGTACAACAGAAAAATACTGAGAAAAACCAAAGATGTAAGATGTGCTACGACGCTCGCAGGTCTGTTTGTGTAGACCTGCTCTCAGCTCTACACACTCTGAGCCACAACTGAGTGGCACTCAGCAGAAGGAAACATGTCGTCTCACTGCTCATATACTGATTATTGCCTATATTGGTCACTACAAGAGCCACGATGAGCAGCACCACACAGTAAGCAAAGCAATGAGACATGAAGATTGGCTCAATGTGCAACGCATCTCTTCATTAATCAAATAGATTCTTTAGTTTTCTTTTAGAAAGTATTGGGACATAGCAAGTTGACGGTTCATATGAATGAGATGAGGGAGGCACCATTACCACACTGTAAAACATCTCAGCCACATTTAGTTGTGTCTACTATTTTCTACTCTTTAAGTCAAATACATTTAGCCAGTTTTAGTTTTTGAACCTAAATGTGTGAGTAATAATGCACTCTTGTGTGTTATTTAAGAAAGTGTTTATTTTTGTTCAACTGAGAGTTTGTAAAGCTTGAGGATAATATTCTGATCATACTAAATTTTTGTGAGCAGAATTTATTATGATATTTATTAAAATTCCTTCAGAAAATCACATCAGAAAATTTGGTCATGCAGTTGGAAATAAGAATTTAAAACATGATACAGTGAAATATATAGGATTTTTGTATATTGTGAAATAATTATTTAGTTTAAATTGCAGCATTGAGTTAAATCTCACATTTCAAGATTAAGGAACTTAAAAACAATTTTACACAACTTGTAACTTGTTGTTAAATTAACTTCATGAACTTTAATTTCAGAGTTAAAACCAATTTCAAACCAAAAACAATTTTATTGTTGACTTAAATTGCATTTTCAAGGCAGCAGGTGAACATTCATTTTCAAAAACCTTCAAATGTTTTACAGTGCAGCATCCAATCCAGCATCTGGACCAAGAGACATAAAGGTGGTTCACTACTGCAGAGCCCCATATCAGCATATATATAGTTCAATAGAGAAAGAGAGAGAAAGAGAGAGAGAGAGAGAGAGAGGGGGAGAGAGAAAGAGAGAGAGAGAGAGAGAGAGAGAGAGAGAGAGACTGTACTTTGATTCCCTAACCCCTCCAGTCTCATCTGAAACAGGCTAACTTCACAAACTAAATCTCGCTTCAATGAAAGTGAATCAAATAGGCTTAGCAAGGAAAAAAATCCTGCTGTAATCCCGTAGGATTAAACCAGGGATAAACAACCCCCAGGTTATCACAACCATCATTTGTTTTTGTTTATTCAGTGATATGATATGATAAAAACCCTGCAAAGCCCCAAATGCTCACTTTGACATAGGGCTGCGTAAATGCAAAGTAATGTGGATGCAGTCTTACACTAAAGAACCATGTATTAATATGCAAATCACACCGATATTCTTCTTTCTCTGCCACTGAACGCAAACATAGGCCTGAACACACACAAACGCTCACGCACACACGCACACACATGCACAAAGACACACACATCAAAAATATATGCACTTAACTCACCCTGGAGCCAATTTCAGCAAACTGAGTTAACAGCCTTCAGAACTTAGCGGAGCTGAAAGAGTGACAACTCTTTGACAAAAGCCACACAGGAGACATTTCTCTACTGCTAATATGTGCTGTCAGCTTGGATTCATCTAAAATGCAACTAATGCATCACCCCTCTGCTACCGTAACCACACACACACACACACACACACACACACCCCTGCTAACACCACCTCCTCACTCCAGCCGACTCACAGAAAAAGGAGAATGATATGAATACTTTGACAATAACAATGCTGAAGAAAAAGCAGAAAAAAGCCTGCTCACAGATGATGCTGGCAAATAGCAAAACATATTCAGGCTGACAAAAGGAGCTTCTGAGTGATGGGATGTTCAATCTTCTCAGGTGTCAGTGCCTTCACAGAGAAGGGGAAATTGGTGCCAGACAGAGAGGCATATCCAAACCACAGAAGTGCATTCTAAATAGGAGTCATGTTGTTGAGAGCCCAATGAGAGTGATAGCTGCATGATGATGGTGGTGATGATGATTATAGTACAGCTATTTGGTCATGATGGGGCATCATTTTTGGCCCCATAAAAACAGTTTGGGTGCCAGCTCCACTCTGTGGCGGCGTCACAGAGAGGAGAGTGAAGAAAACAAAAGTAAAGCTTTACTGTGGCAGGTTGGAAAGACAACAAGCAGGAACCTGAGCCTGTCTTCGCTATTTATTGTTCTCATCTTTAATTGGATTGTGTGGTATTGTGAAGATTGTCCAGAACATTAATATGAAGCTGCTGCGTGATGTCCGTCTGAACGATCTAAATGCCTGAAAAATTAAGAAAATGTAAAAAATTTAAAAAGTGGCCTTGATAAAATAACATAGAGTACAGTACTGTTAAAGTTGTTTCCTAACTACAGGAATGATTCTCTGTGAACAAAATTAAAGTTTTTAATAGAATCCGAGAAAACTAGAAAAAATAAATTGCTGAGTCATGGTAGATCTGACAGTTTGTGATGTGAAACACTTATTATTAACCAATTATATCTCAGACCTTGTTTCTAGATCAGTCCAGTCCCTCATAGCAGGAAACACACTGAGTTCTTAATACGACCCTAAAGACATATTAGGAAGGAGTCGTGATACTGAGTATTTATTTCGCAGCAGAAAGTAAGTGGGCATAAAATCATATTGTCAGACTTTGACACACTGATTAATTATTGTTTTATTATTGTTTGTAACATCCATGTTTCAACTATTGACATAGGAGGCGCAGTGGTGAAGCATGCGACCCGTCAGTCCTCCACATCACAGGTTTGAGTCCCAGCTATTTGACAACCCCTTGGACATAGGGCTGCGTAACATGCTGTCAGTAGTTCATAGAATAAAAGAACAATGTTCATTTTACTCAAACATGTACCTATAAAAAGCAAAATCAGAAATAATTTTAAGTAGTCTCTTATTTTTTTTCCAGAGCCACAGAAGCCTTCAGAACTTAGCGGAAGGCTAAGTTCTGAAGGCTTAGCCTTCAGAACTTGTCATTCTTGTCATTTCACCTTTTTACCATTTTGACTATTTGTAGTTTTGGTTGTTTCATTCCTTTGATTTTTGAGGGAGGGATGACATGTGGATCACTGTCACGTGACACTCCCTACCATCCATGCATCAGTTCATACTCACCAGAAGGTTTCATTACTGCTTTTGGAACTAAAGGTTAGAAGTAGTTTTCTACATCTATTCATTGTCTACAGTGAGTAAATGAGAATGCACAACTAACCATCAGCAGAAAGCTCTTGGGGTGGTTTGGTTTGATCAAAGATCTTTTCCATTTCCATGTGGACTAAAGCAGTTGATTCACAGCTGATTGTGGAGATGGAAATAGAAGAACTGCCTTGTTCAACACAACTAACTTCTCTTCACTGCAATTGTGCTTTGAATTACAATCCATTGTTTTACACACTCAATGAGGAAATATCTTAAATAATCATGACTCAAATTTATTAATTGAAATAACGGTGTTTATCATTTCTCCTATTATCAAACAGCTCTTGTGTGTAAAAAGCTTCCTGGGTTGGGTTTCCATGGCAAGCAGCTCCAGTGAAACCATAAGCTGTTCTAGAGCAGTGGATTCTGCTCAGTTCTCTCCCTGGAAAATCCCACAAGGACACGGATGTGACTTAAATAAAAACTACTGCTCAATATTATTTAACAGAACTGTCGTTAAAAATAGTTCAATAATAGAGCAGTGATTAAGGAGACTCTATCACAGATAATCGGGAAAGTTTTATTTCACTGTCCTAGAATTTGCCACTTCACAAATAAACAAAACTGAGGTTTACTTTGTTTATTAAAATGCGTGAAAATGTCCATCATAACAAAGGACAATATTTCTTTATTGCATACATCTAATTTAGGCCCATTGAAAGCTATTGTGAATATATGATAATTTCCCATAGAAAAATTAATAGTAAAAACTAATTAAGTGGGAGAAATTGGTGTGTCTCAGTCTAGTACAACACAATTCCGTACTGATTTGTAGTCTTTTTGTCACATTATAGCTACTAAAATATATATTATCCATAATATAGTATATATATATTTTATATATTATTCATAAAAACACTAATGCAAAATATGAGATTAATGAAAAGTTCATGAAATATTGTGCTTGTCGTTAGTCTGGTGTAGTAACAGTTCAGCATTGACTACTCTCCCATTTTGGATTATTTGCTGTTATTTCAGCTTTTAATTTTACATTATCTCTGTTTTATCCTCTTAATAGAAGCTATTATCTGGACTCGTGTTGTTTAGATGTGTCAAAGTGAATCCAAGACTATTTTTAATAAAGTTATATAGATTGGAATGTGATAGAAAAACTGTACCCCACTTGTGAAAGTAAGTCTGTTGGGCTTTTCCTTGGTATTCATTAGTGACAGTTTCTGATTTGGGCGACATGGGCATCCTCCCAGGACGCATCTCGTGGGGGATGACAGGATCCCTCTACCTGGTCCTCCAATTGTTTCTCCTCCCTGCTGTCAGCCACGGGATCTGAATGTCACCGCTGCCTAATGCAAAACACCCACTCCCTAACACAAAGTCCTCCAATTATTTTAACCCCGCAAATTCTCTGGTTCTGTAATTTTTTTGGGGGGGTAAGAGGTTTGCCCAGGGTGCCAAACAGGCTAGGACCGCCTCTGGCACTCGGACAACAATTATTACTGTCCAGCAGCTACACTGCAGATGGACTCAATTAACTTTTTTGTAGAGTTGTGAAGCGGTTCCACTATATATAAGTAAACTGAAATGAACTGAATTGAAAATGCATTTTAAGAGTAATCTTGCATGTACAAGTAACCATGGTGTCTGCTTCAGCACATCCAGTACTTTACCGATAAGAAATATGAGCAAAAAACAAGATTTCAAGCAGACATCAGTCTTTACATCCAAAGGCTTGTTGTTTACATGTTTGTGTGTGTACTTGTTTGTCTGTGTGCGTGCACGTGTGTGTGTGTGTGTGTGGGGGTGTGTGTGTGTGTGTGTGTGTGTGTGTGTGTGTGTGTGTGTGTGTGTGTGTGTGTGTGTGTGTGTACTGCAACCCTGATGATTATTTGTATGCAAGTAGGTTTTAATAAATGTTTGCTTAGGTCGTTGCATATGATCGTGACTGTATGCTTGATATTTTCTTATTTATTTCTGACTTTGATATATCTAATCCATTGAGGACTGGAGACCATTACCATGGAAACCATAGACTGTGATGATGGAGAAGAAAGAGTTGATTGGCATCTCCCTGCCTACCTCTCCTGCTGTTTAATAATCTCCATTTACCGCTGAGACAGATTGATCTGCCAGATGAAAACAGAGCAGCTGTCTTTCCTCTGTTGCTTTTAACTTTTTTAACCCTTTTCATCTCCCACTCTCTCTGCAGTTTTTTCATCTATTAGACAATTTTGTTCTTAAATTAAAAATCAACTTTTATTGACATTGCTATTAAACATACAGTATGCATACATTAAATGACTACTTAAACCTCTCTGCATTGGGAAATAGTTCAGTATTCATTTCAGGGAGCACAACACCTGGAGTCTCATTTTTGTGGAGGTTTCTACGATCAAGTCTACATTCATGCACAGGCTCAACTTACTTTCTATGAATAAAACATCATTTTACTAATCTAGCATGCAGTGGCAAAGCATTCCTATCACAGCTGGGTCTACAGATAATTAGGAGACACCCCTGACCACACACCCTTACCAACAGAGCTGCAGTTAGAATGGACTTTTCACCCTCTAACTAGCCCTCTTAACTTTACTAGGTTAACAACTTAGACGGTAATACAGTACATCCACGTTAAGCTGACAGTACAGTAACAGAACCAGCTTACAGATGTTGGCTGCAGTGATATGTCACAACACGTCGGGCCAAATGGAACCATGTTTATGGCTGATAGAAAGTTAGACCAGGTCTCCATTTATGAATTGTAAATTCTGCATGAACAGAAAATTTACGACAAACATTGAATAAACTCTAGTGCATGGAAACAAATCAGGAGTCAGTTTTATTCAATTGTTACTACACAGTAATAAAAAAATAATTTACGTAAAAGAATTAATTAAATATGAAAAACTACAAAAACATGGATTTTTGATTACTTGAAGAAATTTATTTTGTATGACAAGTTAGAAAGACTGAACCCATACAGCATTTCACTGTTTATCACAACTATTAAAGCTGCTTTTACAGCTGGAATCTAATTTACTCATTCACATTCACACACGCACACACACGCATACACTGACATGCAGAGCTGTAGGCAAGATGGAGAACAGGGCTTTGCCTAGTGACACTTGGCAGAAGAGAAGCAGGAAGTGAACCCACAACCTCCCAGATAACCACTCTTCCATCTGAGCCACATTTCCCCCAAAGGGCTTCAAGAGTACTTTCATTAAGTTGACTTTTATTTAGAAGGATCAGAATCTGTTTCACCTGATTGTCCACCTGCTTTATTTGAGCAGCTGTGAAAGTTCATCAAAACTCCAATCCCATTGGAATGTTTGGTTTCCTCATAGAGTCCAGACTCTCTGTTTTCTGTTGTTTAACAGAAAACAGTTGGCCAGGTACACAAGTAGCTGGTCTCATTTGGAATCCAAGTTTGAATCCAGGTCCTCCAGAGACAGAGAGGACTTTAGCTGGACCAGTGGACTTCATTTATCTACTAGCTTTCTGCTCTGTTGGAAAGCTTGTTTTTGTCTCTGCTTTTATAGCTCTATGATGTCACAAGGGATTCCTTTCCAGGAGTTCCCCTTACCAACAGCTTTACGTCACTCCCAAGTTGGAAATACTTGGAAAGATGGAGTTTGGAGTTGTCTTACCAGTTCCTTTGTTCTCTGGTCATGCAGTCAGGAATGTGAAGCTGCACACAGTCTTTTGTTTTGTTCACTTCTTTGATTCCCAGTGTTGTCATTTTAATCACTGAGGTGCAAAGTGTACAATTTTTTGTTATGTACTTTGAAAACGTATTAAAACGCATTAAAACGTTTGAAAGCGTATTATTTCACCCTCATTTTACAATGAAAAAACACAACCTGAGCCAGAACAATGCATAAAAAATAGATATAAAGGAAAAACAAGGTGCAGACATGTAAATCTCAAGTACAAAATCATAACTTCAGAAAGACAATATTAATGGGAGATCATTGATTTAAAAAGATGTGTCATTTTATTGCTTATGCATATGCTTGTATGTGAAAGAAGTTGTGTGTTTAGGAGAGTGTGAATCTATGCAGTGAACAGGTGATAGATAGATAGATAGATAGATAGATAGATAGATAGATAGATAGATAGATAGATAGATAGATAGATAGATAGATAGATAGATAGATAGATAGATAGATAGATAGATAGATAGATAGATAGATTATAACATTAAAATACTGTGGAGCTGTCAGAAATAGTGCACTACAATCCAGTGAATGTATGACTGAGCAGAATGAGAGTTTTTTTTCCCTTTTTTATTTTTTTATTTTATTTTATTTTTTTATTTTTTATTTTTTGGAATTGCAAGGATTTTTCCAAAGAAAGATTAGGACTAATTAATATAATATTACTGCTGTTGTCTTTTCATAACAGGGAGTATATGAGTAAAAAATCTGGCCAGACCTAGCTGACTGAGCAGCCAACTTCTTTTGACTGCTCAGTATGTTATTATTTGTGGTAAATGTAGTTATTGTGTGAGATAATAAGAGCATTTTGCAGCTTTTTAGCAAAGAAGTATAGGAGTTGGGGGGTGGATCATCTATCCACCCATCCATTCATCCATCCATCTATCCATCCATCCATCCATCCACCTATTAATATTGTCAGGAAGACAATATTAATGGGATGGATGAATCCAACCATTCATCCATCCATAATGATGGATGTGAAGTTCTGGTCTGGAATTGTGTGACCTTGAGCAGCAGATTTATGAGATGCTATTCAACTCTGTGCTTTATGACTAAAATCTAACAGAACTGGGCAAAGAATCATAATCATCCATTGTTTATTATAAAAATAAAACCTGCTTTAAACTAGACATACTGAATAACATTCATAACCACAGTGGCCCTGAAGGAGGAGACTCCAGTCATTAATGTTATGACTTTAGACTTGACTTTATAATATAGTCAGAGACGTGTGACTTGATTTGGACACAGATTTGTTTACTTGAAAACATTTTATATTTTATCCAAAATCTAAAAGAGAATATTAAAAAATGGGCACCATTAACTAGTTTCACTCATATAAAGAACTGCAGACAGTTTCTGTTTTTTCCACACTGTGTGTGTAAGCTGCAGCACAGCCATTCAAATGAACCAAATACACCTTGGCATGAGTGTGTTCTAGCATAGTGGGCTGTCTGTGTTGCCCCGTCATGGGTAGGGCACATGTCAAGAGTTTACCCTGCACAATGCCTACATGTCACTGTGACCAAATGTAGATTTTACCCACCTGCAGGTTAATATTTCATTTATCATAGGGATGACCAGCTGCTTCCAAATGGGATTTTAAAAAATGTGTTTTTGACTTGCTGAGCTTTGCCCAGATGTCAAAATTGTAGCTATGTGTTGATTTTGAAATGATCTACATTTGCTTTGTGGCAAAAATACAGCTGAGAGAAAAATTTATAGGTGTCACAGCTGTGCGATTTAGGGGTATTGCGCAAAAGTAAAGCAAAAGAATTTGTGTCCAAAAACAGTGGAGTGTTTGGACTGAGTGAGCTTGATGTAGTCCTAATGTTTACAGTCTGTTGGTGTCACAATGCACTTCCTGATTATTGGCAAGGCATTCAGAACTGGAAGTGGATTTATCCTGAGATGTATTCCAAATGAAAACCTAATTATTCAGTAAACAACTTAAAAATGAAAAAAATCATGCAGAGAAGGATTAAAATGTATATAAATAATATGTAATTTGTGTGCAACATTGTGAGTACATGCTGTATCTTTAGCTGGGTCAATTACTCTGGGCATAGAAAGTGTCAGTGTATACATGTACCTGTCCCCTGGTACACCTCTGTGGCAGGCATGTGTGTTAATCATTGTCAGACTATCATGGAACCAGGTGGTGTTGACTTTAAATCCGAGTCCCGACTGTGCCTGTTCCACCTATTAACCATGTGTGAGGTAGTGCGTGTGTGTAGGTGTGTGTGTGGAGGGGGTGTGTGTGGTGTGCGTGTGCATGCAAGTGTGTTTGGATGGTGGGGAAGGGGGTCAGTATCTTGGGATGTGGTTTATGATCCAATTCACCAGAGGAAGGGGTGGCAGTGTTTCCATAAGCCCCATCCCCCAAAACCCTCATCACACCTCCACACCCTCAATATCCTCAACATTGTATTAAATCTTGCTACTGTTGTAGGAGAGTGTGCATCTGTGTGTGTGTGCTTGTGTGTGTGAACATCAGACCTGGTACATCCCCCAATAAGCTTGTCTTTTTTTGTTGTCTACTCTTTACCAGTAACACCTTTTTGTCTCATTGTTTTCCCTTGATGCCATGGCAGATAACTACATATGTTTAATCACACACCCATGCTGCATGTGTGTTGAAACATTATGCAGTTCATATTTATTTATTTGTTTATTCATTTATTATGGAGATTAAAACAGAATTAATTCAGGGACATGAATCAAAAATTCTGAGCAAAAGTTGGAGTTAAATTCAATCAACAGCAAAAAACATGAATGATTGCTTATAGGAAAGCAACAAATAATGCTAATAACTTCAGAACAGATGAAAAACAAGTTATTGGCATCTATCAGTCTCACAAAGCACTTCTAAGGTTTTGGGTCTCCAGTAACCCACTGTGAAAGCCAGTATCCATAAATGGAAGAAAGAAAACATGAAATAGTGGCGAACCTTCCAAGGAGTGACTGGTGTTTCAAAATTATTCCAAGAGAGCTCTGACAATTCATACAGGAAGTTAGGAAAGAGCCCAGAGGAAGGGATGGCTGGACACCCTGCAGGACATACAGTATTATTTTTATTTTTTTTAATAAAACATCAGTAGGAAGGTTAAACACAAGGTCTGTGTCTGTGTTCTGTTTGTATGTTGTGAGCTTCTCTTGCACTGTCTTCCAGCCATATGACTTTAGGCCTGTTTGCCCTCCAGCACCCAGTTCAGGCTGGTCTGGCCCAGTCTGGGCTCAAACCCAGGTTCAGCATCCTTGGAGTAACCCCTATGGCCAAGATCCAACACACTCTCTTAAACCCTGTCAGTTGCGACTCCAGTTTAGTTGAAGTCAGCCATTGATTGGTTCATTGGCCACAGGGGCTGATGCAGAGATGAGTCATCTTTTTCATCATTGGGTTCTTGCTGGTTTTCTTTAACAGATAGCTTGTTTTTTATTCCTTTGATGGATTTCACCAATGCTACCTGTTTCCTGGTCCCATGATGAGGTAAAGTTGTTTCCTCACTAACAAGCGGGTTCAGAATCTTGACGTTGTCCATTGCTGTGTTATCAAGTAAAAGTCATTACGGATATGACAATCCCCGGTTGCTTTCGAGGAGGCAATCTGCTCAGTGCAAACACAACCAGTGTGAGGGTCTGATGGGGTCTGATAGTGCTGGACTCTGCAGTGCAGTAGGAATCTAAAGGCCTACACAGTGGTGCACTTAGTAGCGCTGTTGCATTGCAACAAGAAGGTTGTGGGTTCAAGTCCCAGATTGAGTTGAATTTGTTCCCTTTTTGACTATTTGCTTAATAGATCTCTATAAATTTTCCTTAGGTGTGTGTGTTCATAGTTGTTTGTCCTGTGTGTCTCTGTGTTGCTGGCAACTTGTCCAGGTGGTACCCTGCCTCTCACTCGATGACCCTGGAGATAGGAATCAGTCCCGCTTGTTCCTGGGACCTGGTGAAACAGCAGTCATGAAGTATAAGGACTAGCTCTTCTCCAGCCTTTATTTGTACACGATATGTTAGAACCACACTGATATCTGTTAATGGTCAAATAATTGAGTCATGCCAAAACAGAAAATGAACATGCCAGTGTTAGCCTAGAATTTAATAAAAAATATGTCAGCAGCAGCAACACATGAGTTTATTGAAGACAGCAGCTGTACTTGTGGAATCAGGCATATCTTTAGAAACAACTGACAAAGATCTGCATGTTTCATGTTGTAAGAGTATTTAATATCTTTCTTTAAACAGTGTTGGAGCAGCATATCGAAGCTGAACTGCAGAAACTTCTATTTGGACAAAATATCTGTTGGAAATTGTGGAACATCATTGCTGAGAAAGTGAGTTAAGTGTAACACATTGTAGAATATGTTGAATAAAATATCAAATATTTTATTTAATTATTTAAATCACAATAGTGAGTTTCTTTCTTTATAATAGGACTTATAAATTATTTTTCTTAAATTACCCACATCACATATTGTGTTCAGAACCTCACTATGCTTATTGTAGAAATGATTTGGCCTGTAATTTTGCAAATTAAACATAAAGTTAAGCACACATAAAAGGAGATAAAATCATAAAAAAATTATTCTAAATTTATTGACAAGAAAATAGTGTGTTTGTTTTTAGACATCTACAATTATAGAACACGACATTCTGAGATTGCAAGCATTAGCATCAAATAAAAAGGATGAAAAGAAAAAAAATTAATCTGTAAATGAAGAAGAAAGAAATTAACAGAGGCTGACAGACTGTCGGAGAGTCTCTAAATTCCCAAGATAATAAACACACTCACAGAGAGACAAGCAGAAGGAAATTACACATAAAAACAGTGATCTAATGTTCACTGTGTCTCTCACAGATACAGAAAAAGAAAACCCCAGAGGTGGCTGTAGCTGAGGGAGTTTGTTGCAGTGTTCTTTGTGTCTGTAAACTGAGTGAGGCTGTTGGGAAAACAGAAAGCTCAGAGCTCAGACTGACACACAAAATGTACACACAAAGATTTTTGTTCAAATTAAGCTGAAATCCACCCCAGTGCCCACCAAAAGCCCCGGCCTCATGAGGCCAACAGAAACAAATCATCAGAAAAAAGAAGCAATGAGATAAAAAGCCTTCAGAAGTTTACATATAAGCAGAATGAGAATCCATGGGCAAACCTAGAGGAGTCCAACACCTACCAAAACAAGTCTGAGTTCAGTTCAATCAAACTCACTTCATTTATACAGCAGGAATTTAAAAAAAAAGCCATCAAAGTTGAAGACAACATACACTTTGTGTAACATAGTCACTGATTTTGACTATATGATAAATCATGTGGCGACAATTTAAAGAACTGACTTGTTTTAGAAAAAGTCCAGCAAACCTGAGCGTCCATCTACTACTGACTGAGTATTTGAGAGAACAGAACACAGACATGAAAAACAAGTCTAGATTGAGTTCATCCTAATATGTTCACCATATGTGCTTCAGTCATAGTTAAACAGAGAAACACTGAGCTGGTAGCACTAGCTACAGTATTTATCAATGAAAATCCAGAAAGAGTTTCATCTACAGTGAGAGAACATGAAGCAGTGGAAACAATGGTTCATACTGTAGACCCTCTAAGACAGGAAAACACTGACAAACAAAATCTTTAGATTAGATATAGATGTTTCCAGGACAAAAAACAGAAACAAAACATAAAAATAGAAAATAATGGATATATGGTGAGTAGTAGGAGAAAGTTGCTCAGGAAAATCTAAGCCACTTTAGACCTGATCTTCAAAGTAGACAGGGCATATAACTGAAAGGTTTGCTTCTTATTCTACTTTTAGGAACTCTTGGGACTAACAGGAAAGCTGTATTCTAACGCTGTTTTATGAACATACAGAACATTCATATCTCTAACATAACATGGAGCTTTTTGATCTTATGTCACTCTGCCTATTTCCACCATCAACAGTTTTGTCTAACACCTTTCAGCTAGTTCAGGAAATATGAAGAACAATTGTTCTCATTTTAAAACAGTAACGTTATGTAGATAGAACAGCGCTTCGGACCTTCTTTGCATAGGACTTAAAACCTGACATACACAGGCCATAATGTTTACGATTCCCCAGCATTGCTGCATTTTTCTTCTCCCTCGTTTTTCTTCTGTATCCATCCACAGAACATGTTGTGCTGCCTGTGGTTAACATGTCGGAAACTGTGAACCATGTATTTGAAGGACTATGGGTGAGAAAGATCCCTGCTTCATTGAAAATGTGGGACTTGTGTGTCCTGACTAAAGTTTTAAGACCAATTGAAAAATGTCAGGAATTCACATTTTGCTTTGTTAGACCTTAAGAAGGTTCCAAGTAGAGGTTCAAAATGCAAAAAGAAGAAATGGGAATGAGAGCCCCTCAAAAACCAAGTAAACAATTTATCACAAACAACCGTTAAATTGAAACGGGGCTAAGAATAGACTGATCAGTGCAGCACAGAGCGCATGCAGAACGCTGAGGCTTAAGCATGTCAGAGATTAACTGGTAGCCAGTGAAGAGAAGCCAAGACAGGAGGAAGGTGACCTCCCTGCATATCCCTGTTAAGAACTCCACTAACCTCACAGTCATGTTTTGGAGGAAGCTGGAGTACCCAGAGAGAACTAAAGCATGCACGGAGAGAACATACAAGCTTTATACAGAAACATAGGCTGGGATTCAAACCCACTACTAACAGGGCTACCAACTGCATCACCTGCATCCCATAAAAAATCACTTATCTCATCCCTAGCACAAATACCCATCACCTGCAAAACACTGGAGGTTTTTCTATCAATCAGAATTGTACATTTAACTTTTAAACGTGGTCTTTATGTATAAATAAGATAACATCTAAAGAAGAGAAAAGCATAAAACTTTTAAATTACATAAATACTCTGATCATATGGCTATCAAGTGGCAACATCACAGTAGAGCCACAAAAATGCTTCTGTACGGAGCTCCTTCTCATAAACAAAGGGTACGACAGTAAAAATAGTTGTACTTATTTCAGGAAAGATGTCAGCACCATGCATGATGCTGATATGGATACTCATCTGTTTGTTTCAGCTCAACAAAGAAGAAATTAGCAGCATCAGCAGCCTGATTGGCATGGAAAACAAAAGCACACAGTGCAGTCATTTTCTTTATTAGGGTATTGTTGTCTTGTTGTAATGATACCTACACACAAATGAGGGGAGGCTTTCTTACACTCTGACAATGACAGACAACCATTCACACATAATTGTGTTTCTTATATTTCAAAGTCCTACAAAGGGGAAGAAAGAAAAATGTGACCATTTTGGGTCTGAAGATAGCCTTAGAATGACTCAGTCTAACACTTTATTGTGGATTTTTTAAATTATTTTTAGTTCGGTTGATCCATTCAGTTCTGAAACTTTTAGTTTAGTTCCTCAGTCCTAATCAGTTTACAAAATATTTTCAAAAATAATAGATCAAATTTGCTTAAAAAGTATTACTTTTATACATTAACGTAGCCACCAGTTCATAGAGGTACACCTGAAACAATTCTACAGAGAATTAATTACCTGATTCCCAGAACTGGTTTCCGTATTTTTTCTCAAACTGTCTAAATATTTGTAATAAAGTCGTTAATTAGCCCTTCTAAACCACAGGAAAAGAATGAACCACCTGCTAATTTACGTCTTGGGCTGCGTTCACACTGCAGCCTGAAGTGACCCAATTTTTTTCTTTTTTACCTTAATGCGACCTGTACCTGATCTTTTCATGACCTGTCAACCATGGTGGACTATGATGAGGATTAAGTTGTTAATCTGCTGCTCCAATTGGACAGCAACTTTAAAATCATACGGTATGCTCCATCGTTAGCATCCATGTTTTCTTCAACAGAGCACTTCTTCTTTATGGCAAAACTCTGAGCACTCTCACTACGTATGACCTTACTGCGCCCTCTATTGTGCATGCGTGACACTGTCAGGTCGTTTGCAGTTCACAATGGACAAAATTGTCACATTTGGAAATGTGAACGACCACACAAAAATAATCTGATTTCACACAAAAATAAGAATTGAGCATTTAAGCCTGCAGCGTGAACGTAGCCGTAGTCTGATAGAAATGCATAAGTAAAGTCTAAAACATGTCTGAGTCATCATTAACAGAATTCCCTTTTAGCAGCAGCAACTTAGAGAAATCAACCTCTGTTTGACCTCATCAGACTCTCACTTCATTTCAAAGGAATTTTGGCTCTGTGCAACAACAACTCTTCTTTAACATCATCAGATGTTCCCCCTCTGACATTGTGTTAACATAAACCTCCATTCACCAGAGTCAAATCTACAGTTTTTACAGGAGTGATCACACTTGTTGGTGATCAGTTAATGAATGATTAGCAGCACCTGGCTGCGAAGTTCCCTCTAATTCCTGAAGATGTGTCTGACTGGGAACAACTCCTCAAAAAACAGTCCACATCACATCCAAAGCAGATGAGTCTGCTTTGGATGTGAGACTGTGCAAGATTTGGACCTGATACGGAAGAAATCCCCAATCAATATTGTCAATTAGTTTTGCTGACACATCTAAGAGTTTCCAGAGCACCAGGGGACACTGCTGCATCAGATCCTGGACAGATCTCTGGCTGGGACACTCCAAAATATTATTATTTCCAGTCTAAAGACAATTTCTCCTCCTGTTCATCTGTCCATCCATTCATGAGGGAAACCAAAGTAATCATCTGACCTGAGTCTCCAAATCATTTTGAGGTCGCAAGTCATGTGGTGGGGTACATCCTTCATATATCATGACATTCCCCACAAAATCCCCTTCTATGATGAGCAGATGAATGTAAGGATCCTTTAAAGCCATATCAATTTGAAAAGTTTTTAACCCGTTTGTCGCGAGAGGACCCAAATTTGGGTCCTCTGCGCTTGCCGCAACAAGATCGATTGAAAAAACATGCTATACATTTATCAATATAGGCATATTGCATATCCACAGATCGGGAAAAAGCTCTTCTAAATGATACAAACAATATTTTCTACATCAACAACACCCAGCCTGAACACGAAGTAGCTTGATAAAACGAAACGTAATTAGATGCTAACGAGGCTAACGAGGCATACGCGGTAAAAAAATGCAACAGTGAAAGAGCGACTATTCCCAAAGCCCACAAACTATCAATCAGAGTAAAGCCGAAGCTCTGCCGTTTCCAACAATACCAGAATCACCACGCTACGTGCAAAACTCACTGAACCAGCAGCTGAAGAAGAAAAAAAGAAATCGCTAATTTCACGAAGCGAAAAGCATAAATTCAGTCCTACCTTTGCTGTTTCGTGGTCATAATCCTTATTAGACTAAATATTTCCACTTGGTTCGGTAATCCATTTTCCCTAAGTCCATCTCATACTGTTTTCGGCTCTGCCCAGAGCCTCTTCCGCCTCCTGGGCTTCCATATAAAAATGTAGAGGCGAACTCCGTCAATGCACGTCACATGCGTTTCCCGTCCTCTAATTGGTGAATGGCTTTAGTTTCCGTATTAATGTCAACGCCCTCGGATTCTATTGGCTCTGACGGTTCGAAAGACGTGTCAATCATCAAAATTGGCCAATGGGATCCCGAGAAACCGCCCCGCGTAAGTTTGAATATCTGTATTGAGAACTGCATGGTTTTACGCGCAGAGCGCAGAGCGCAGACTAGAGACTCCAGGAGGAAATTTTTTTTTCAAAGGAACCCCCAAAAACAATTGTTATTAGATGTAATTACTTATCTATGACAAGTAATCATTTATTCTATAAGAATAAATAATTGAAACAGAACCTACAGAAAAAAACTGAGAAAGTTCAAATGGCACAAATTGTGCCAAATTGTGCCAAAATGGCTAATTTGGAAGGTCCGCCTAGATTTTTATCAAGTAGTACCTCTCTAAAACTCATGTGATGCACTTTCTTTCCATGAAACTTGGCACAGTAAAAGGTCAGATTGTGTACTGTTGTTTACTACATCCAAAACATGTAGTAAACATGCTTTGAAAGGAATCTTCATATATTGAACTGGGTTTTTTTTTTTGGCGGAAATAGATATTTTGCTTAATTTCTGCTGTGTATCATATTAATTCACTTTCCTCAGTAACAGGCAGGGTGGGTTTTAGAGCTGTAACATATTCTCTAGAGTCTTGCCTTTATTTTGATACCAAAACAATTAAAATAAACTCTGTAGTTCTTGAGATACATTCAATTCATTTTGGGCATGTATTTTCAACCATATTTCTCAAAAAGAGGCCTAGAGATGAAGAGAAACTTGTCCTCCAAGTTCACTCCATCTTCAAGTACATTTCCTAGAAAGTTGTGCTGTGTCTCCATCAATGTAGACTCCTGACCCAGACTCCTCTGCTACCTCCTTCCATTGTGGATATTTGCTGTTCCGCAAACCAGACCTCATTCAGTCTGTGACAGAAGTTCTTTAGTAATCAGTAAACTCGGTTCCTGGATCTTTGTCTGGGAGAGTTTCAGCATTTGGGTCTTTTTTGTTAGCTCTACGTAACGACTGTCTTTGGAGAAAGAGTCAGTATGAAGAAAGTTTTCTCCATTCCTCAGTTTCCACTGTTAGATGTTTACAGGGTTTTTTCCATTTGTTTGACTATTTCTACACCCCGTGTCAAAAATTCAAAAGCACTTAAATAAGATGAGGATGTGGGCTTTGACTGAGCCAGGTACTTTCCCTTTCTCAATTTTCAGCTGGTCTTTGGTGGATTTACTGCTGTGTTTTGGATCATTGTAATGTTGAAAGGTTCAGTTCTGCTTAAGCTTTGTTTTTTTTTTGTTTTGTTTTTTTGTTTTTTTTTTATGTTTTTTTACAAATGGTTTCACATTTTCCTCCAGAAACCTTTAATTGATACGCAGCAGATTCATTGTGTGCTCTATGATGGCAATCTGGCCAGGAGCAAAATTTCCCCTTATCATAACACGTTGAGCTCTATGCATCACAGATGGAGTGATGTTCTTTTCCTGGAACAGTTTAGCTTGATTCATACCAAAATGTCCTCTGTTTCAGCCTGGTAAAAAAAGATATTTGTAAGCGTGACCAACATGGATGGCTTTGTTCACTTCCTCTGCTGCTATTGTTAATACTACAGGCAGACTACAAATCTAAAACAGTGCAGAAAATCATCAGCATCTTTCACAACTGCTCCTTCTGTTTGCTGATTGGTCGTTTGAAATTCTACCGGAGGAATCCAAGTGAAAGGGAGAAAGCCCAGACTGAGCTGTGAAACAAGATTTGAGCTGAGAATCAAGCAGAACTGCACATACAGGTGATGGTCAGGTTACCTCTGTTCAGGTCTACAAATAATTATTTTTTACAATTATCTGCCTAAAAAAGTAGGCACATGAAAAAAAAAACATTTTTGCAGAAGTCTTGGTCTTTGTCTATGTTCTCTCTGGCAAACTTTAGTCTGCGTTCATGCTTTTGTCAGAGAGACCTATAACTGTTAAATGTGTTTGTTTCATATTGTACATCATAGCATATAATATGATCAGTCGGAGAACTCCACTGTAGGTCACCAAACAAAGCTTCAAACAGGACAAGCCTCCTCACTGCTCAGTAATGATGTTCTAAACGTGTTTGATGTGAACTGCATGTTTGTAATTCTAGCCGTTTTAAGTAGGAATAACTATGGAACTGTACTAATGTATTTCTAGCAATAAGCAATTTGCTTTTTAAAAATAAAGACTAAACAAAATTAAAACTGTTTTTTCTTCAAATTCCATTGTTTATTTATATCAAATTAGTTTTTCAAGATTGTTAGAACTGACATTCAACATCCATATGTCCAAACATAAATATTAGAGAATGTTAAATTAGTCAGATTAATAAACTTACTAAAGCAATCACGTTTAAATTGTTTTATTTAAAAATTGTTTTGCTTGCTGTCATTTAAAATGGTCCACCAAAAGTCAGACAATGTTTTGTTTTTTTTAATCCCATCATACCAATATCTCATATTTAGAGCTGTACTGTGGTTCTCAAAACAAGTAATTAAACCAAATTACTGGGGAAGTGACGTACATTAAAACACATTGAGAGGAAACATGAAGTCCTCTCCCTGTTTGACTGAGGAGAGGATTGTGTGACACACCGTGTGATGAAACGTCTGCAGTGTTCATGGGCTTCAGTCATCCAACAGAGTTAGTTGAAGCTAATCTTGATATGTTGAACAAGCAAAGCAGCAACAGCATCAACCTCCCTCCTCACCTTTCCCTCACTCACTCCGATAAATAATAAATGTCCTCAAAGTAGCCTTAGCTTATGAGCCGGTGGGAGCGGAGCCCCAAGAATGGACTAATTAGTTGTATCTCACATTATCTGATATCTGACACTTGGCTCCACAGTGCTAAGTTTTATGTCTGGGGTCCACATATATATATATATATATATATATATATATATATATATATATATATATATATATATATATATATATATATATATATATATATATATATATATATAGTGAAGGTTCCTACATTCCACACCAGAAACAAAGACTGAGAGGAAGACATACAAACTTACAAAGTGGAGAATTTCAGACTCTGGTAGTCATGCATCAACAGCAATGGAGGTGGTACTGGAAAAGGATCCAGACAGGGTGGTGCAAACAGGTGAGGCTTTGTTTGCCTGAGTCTCTGAGGTAGATCTATATCAGGAATCCTGTCCCGCTCTGCCCTGCACTCTCTCTGACAGAGATCAGTTTACGGCCTGGAGACTTGCTGTCGCCTCTCTGCCGGTTGACGGACAGACAGCAAGAGAAGAAGAAAGGTGCAGAGAAGAGGAAATGAAAAAGACAAAAATAGTAGCATCGCAGTCATAAAAGTAAGAAAATAACAGCATTTCAGGTTAGACAAGATAAAATGTTAGGATTGCTGTAGGTGGACTGGGGAGATCCATTAGGAGGTGATTGTCATTTTTTGTTATCATTTGGTGTTTCTCAGAGAATCTTCTGCAAATCTTTGCAGTTTTGTAATGTTGTTACATACCATATAAAAGATGAAATTCCCAGCATTTGTTTTTGTTCTTCATTTTAAATGTTTAACGTATGTATCTGTGTGACTAACAGTTAAAAAGAGAGCAGTGTTGTTTAAGTGTAAGCATTTCAACCTTTAAAAGGTCGCACCGGCATACAGCTGTATCAATTATCAAGTTGATTCAAAAAGGTTCTTCATGGATTTCTTCTCTTCCGCAGCCAAACATGGAGCATCAATAGTAACAGATATCAACCTTACAGCCAGGAACGACTTCTTCCACTTTAGCACAGAAGAAGCTGTGAAAAGAAAAGAAAATTCTGAGCTGAGATTGGTTTGGCAACATCTTTTGTTATTTACAGTTACACTTAGGCAGCAGCCCAATGCAGCAGGAGGGAGAGACAGGATCGCTTCCAGTTTCCCAACAAGCTGCACCAAGTTGGTTTTTGCAACATTGTTTCTGAAACTATTTCAAGCTCTGCAATTTTTTTTTTATTTCCATGTAAATTAAGAATGTTATTTTTAGCTCATTTAAATTTAAAGAAAGCTTATGTGTAGTAAATATGTATATATTGTTTTAGTTGGTCAGAGTTTGTTTCATATGTTGGCTGTTAGTCAATTTAATGTACAATATAGTATTTGCAAAGACAACAAAAAAGAAACATTATTCTAAAATGTAGTTTTTTGAAACTGTTTGTCCATCTAACAGCTGTGAGAACTGAGGCATGATTATAGCATAAATACATTGTAACCCAGTTTGACCTGTGGAAACTTTGTCAATCCCAATGTTAGCATGTTTGGTCAGACAAGTTTCAGCTGTAAAAACAGGAAGTTTGCCAGAGAAATGAGCCAAACCTCTGGGCTGGCACTTCTGTACTGAAGTCTGACTTTCCATTGCAGCCATTTTCTGTTGCACTGAAGCTTCTTTCCTTGCAGAGGTTTTTTATGCATCCAGATCAGATACTTATTCTGATCTAGTTTCCACAGTTGGAGCAGCTGCTCCACTCATCAATCCTCTCAGATGTTTGTTCTCCACACTCATACTGCCGTGCTTCAACCCCGTAAGGCTGCACTATGTAACTTTTATAAAATAGGTTTTTTTTTTACATATCTGTTGAAAATGTCATTATGTTGAGCTCCTCTGCCTTCTCCCTGTGCTAACTAAAACAAATCAATCAGAGCCAGGAGGCTGCTGGTTGACCGTTGTCAATCACTCTACGTGTGGTGCTGCTGATTCGCCCTTGCTCTTGTTGCATCTAACAAAGTCTGTTGTGAATGCTACATTTGTTAGCATAGCTACTGATAACGGCAGATAAACGTTTGTTTTGTTTTTTTCTGAAACTGCCATTAGCACATTGAGCAGTGAATACATGAGGATGATTGACAGCACTAAGATCCTCCTCCTGGCTCTGATTGGTTGTTTTTGTTTGGGAGCGGTGCATTTCTGCAGACTGCAGATAGGAGGTGGAGGAGATTGATCTGTTCACATATCATTTGCCTGACTGCAAACTGTCACAACATGGAGATAATTTTAACAAATATGTAAAAAAAAAGAACATATTTTTATTAAAGTTTCAGGGGTAAAGCACAACCCACATGGAGGCCTTGGTTGTTGACATGGATGTCACAGGTTCAGAGGGAGGATGTTGAGAATGGACAGAAGGAAAAAGAACAAGAGGAGGAGTGGCAAAGTCAAAGCAAACAAAAGAAAAGGAAAATACTAAATCTGTTTAAGTTCAGAGTTTATGTGTTTATATAACTATTGTACAGTACACAGCTGGACTTAGTGAAGCTGCATCATGTTTAAAACAGCCTGGTGAAACTGTTGTACACTAGAGTGAGACTCTGCTGCATCAGTTCAGCTGACCAGGAAAATCTTAATACTCCTCTGGCAATGTGGGATAAGTTGAGCTCTGAGTAATTCTTTACTGAGAATAAAAACACTTTATTTATGTAATTATTTACACCATCCAAACACATGCATGGAAATTGATCATTTCTGCAGTTATTGTTATGATCTGCCTGTTTCCTGGGTTTCCCGCCATGATTTAAACAGTCCCTCCCTTACCTGCAGTGAAGAGCCGACTCTTCGAGCCAAAATGTTCACCACAGACCCATCACTCCTGCTGTTTTCACCTGTGCCTGGCTGCTGATTGCTGACTCACTCTGGGCCCAACCGGTCACTCATCATCCTGTCTCTTTTGCAGAGTCTGACCCAAAAGCCACTCCCATGAAGCATCCATATTCCTGATCGCACATTTATACTTTGTTACCTCTAAACAGTAGAGTAATATAGCTCCAGCAATATAACAAAGTCTTTTCTGCAGAAACACAGATTTCCAAATCTCCACAGGTAATGATAGACTACGTACTTTGCCTCGTTGGTCGATGTCAGTGTAAGGCTCTGTCTGAGAAACATCCTCCTGAAGCCTTCACATGTAATGTGCTGTAAGATACTAACCAACCAGACTGCTGTTTCCAGTAGCTTCATTTTTATAGACCTGCCATGTGTTCTCAGTGAAGTAAAACTGAAGTGTGTTTGGTAATAATGACCAACATTACATTTGGAGGAAAAAGGGAGAAGCTTGTAAGCGAGAACATCACCCAAGTGTTGAAACAGAGGTGGCAGCATCATGTTTTGTGGTCGTTTTACTGCAAGAGGGACTGGTGCACTTCACAAAGTAGATGAGTAGGAAGTCTTGTGTGGAAATATTAGAGCAGCATATCAAGACACTGGTCAGGAAGCTCAGTCTTGGGCACAAACTAGTCTTCCAAAAGGACAATTGGTTTTAAACATACAGTCACATTAGCCACATAGTGGCTGAAGGATGACAAAGTCACTGATTTGAAATGGTACAATAAAGGTCTGGTTTCTGTCTCTTGGGAAGTCTGTGGCCACAGATGGCAAGGTGTGTGTGTGTGTGTGTGTGTGTGTGTGTGGGTGTGTGTGTGTGTGTGTGTGTGTGTGTGTGTGTGTGTGTGTGTGTGTGTGTACTTGTTTTACCTGCCGCGTGGGGACTTCAGCCTGACTCTGTGCATACACGTGGGGACCTGATGACACGTGGGGACCAAATTTGAGGTCCCCACCGGCACAACCCCATTTTCAAGTAGAAAATGGTGTATAAACATGCCTGGTGAAGTTTTCCAGGAAGTCCCCACGAATTCCATTCCAAGACAAAATGTGTGTGTGTGTATAAGGGAACCGCCCCTAGTGGTCACACAGATTATTGCAGTCCCCATTAGGCTAGGTGTTCCGGAACAGTGCGTCACCATCTGCTCACTCTCTAGCTCCCTCTATTGGTCGGTCAGAGGTTTTGCAATTTATTGGTGAAATTAAACTTTAACTTTAAAAATGTAATATTTTTAACTTATTTTTTTACATTGTGGGATTAATGGAGTATTTTTCATTTAATTTATTTTATTGCAATTTAAAGTGAAGTTTACCAGTATTTACTTTTTTATTTAATTTATTGCAATAAATTAAATAAAATTTATTACAATAAATAATAATAAATTTATTGTAATAAATAAATTTATTATTTATTATTATAAATATTAAATAAGCAGCTTAGCTCAAAGCTGCGCTCTTAGCTTTGAGAAGCTAAGTGCACACACACTATTGAAACTCAAGTTAACTGGCAAATCGTAAAGAGCTGAAATTTGGTACATCGGTAGGACCCACTGAAACAAGAAAAAAAGCCTTTTGGAGGAAATGTTGCCATTTTGGGTCAAATTTTTTGGCATTTTTGACTTTTCATACATGTCGAACTTCAACAAACTCCTACAGATTCTGAGCTATCTTCAAATTTGGTCAATATGACATTAAGGCAGTGGTTCTTAACGTGAGTTCATTCGAACCCCAGGGGTTTGATCAGTCGGTCTCAGGGGTTCAGTGGAGCCTCTGCCGCACTGATTGAAGAAGCTCCACTTCTCAGCATGAATTTGAACTTGTGTCTTTTATTACTTCAGCAAAGCTCACAGTTTTTACCAAATTCTGTACCAAATTCTTTTCGGGGTTGCTACTGCCTCTAGTGGCATGGGGGTGGTAACATAATTACTCAGTCAGCCTCCTGCAGTGATTAACAGGCAGAAGCAGCTGTTGGAGCTGATCTGATTATTGGGTGAAGGAGTGAGGAGTGAAATTGTTTTTGTACCGCAAATTAACGTTTTATTTTAAGTCAACTCAGAGATTATTTTTTGTTATTTTTATAAGCAAAAGAAACTCCTTTGAAACAGGAAAAGTCTCCCCAAGTGCTTTTTATTGTTTTTGAATGAGTCGAAAACCTCCTCCTGAGGGACTACTCTGGTATTTTTGTTTTCTGGACCTTTGTGATGCAAGAGTGGCCATAACAAGTACAAAAACCTTCACCGACGACTTGAAGAAAAGCGCAAAGTTGTGGGATCCAGCCGATCACTCACAGAAGAACAAAGAAAGCAGCCAGCGGGCAGTGAGTAAAATCAGCTGATTGAGTTTATGAATGAAAGTGCAGCTGCGCTGCAGAGAAACAATCAATCGCCACAGAAAGCAAAGTTGTGGATTTTGGAAAAGAATTGCAACAAAAAAGGATGTTTATGGATGAACTTATTTGAAAGTGAAGGGATTGTGTGATCATTAACAATGTCTGACCCTGACACTCCGCCTGCGTCTGAGGACATATTAAAGGTGTGCGTTCTTTCGCGCAGAGGCAGATTGGGAGCCTGCACTAGAAGGATTACATTACTAAATCAGAATACTGCAAAGTCTTTATTTATTATTAATTTTTCATTCTCTTAAGAATGTAGAGCTAATTAAATGATCTAAACAAGACCTTAAAGTGGATCCAGTTTCTCTCGATGGTCAACCTGTTGAAATTGTGGCAAATTTTAAATACCTTGGGTCGTTCCTGGACAGTCAGCTCAACTGAAAACACTGACTATATTTTGAAGAACTGTTATCAGAGACTCTACCTTTGAAGAAGACTTAGTGATCTTCGGGTGACCCAAATAGACTCTAATTGGGTCACCCCCTATGTCTTGAATTTTGAAAAAAATAATTTTGTTTATCACTACATAAGGGTTCAGCGAGTGCGCATATGAATTTGATGGATTTGGTACCTCAAAAAAGGTTAAGAACCACTGCATTAAGGTGTTGGGGAGTAATGATTATCAATTTTTTGTTTTTGTTTTTGTGGATGTTAAAGGGGCATGGCCAGGCCTTAACTTTGAGCTTCATACCATAAATTTGGAAAATCTATAAAGAAAGACTGATTTATACCAAACAATGAGTGATCCATGTGGTATGCCAAATGATACTATTTGGTCATATGATGACATAAATGCACACCCTATCAGAACAAGAAGTCTGTTTTTTTCCTTTGAAAGTTCCATTTCTGACTCCCTTGATCTAATCAAGATGATACTGAGGCAGATACCAGATAAATTGGTCTTACTTGCTTTAAAGCTCAACAAGTTTACACTGGAAGGTGACTTCCCCATGCCCACACAATATAGCAAGCCATTGCCATTCATTTGGCTCTAAATTCCACATATTTCAGCCAAGCAGCACCAAAGTCACTAGGGAGAATGGACATGTCTGGCACATTCCGCATCATGGCGTTTACCATAAGCGAAAGAACATACTGAGGGTGGTGTTTGACTGCACATCCTCATTTCAAGGAACCTCTCTGAACAAGAAACATCTCCAAGGTCCTGATTTAACAAACACCCTGATTGGGGTACTGTTAAGGTTTCGCCAAGAAGCAATCACTGTTATGGCAGACATTGAGGCAATGTTTTATCAAGTTTATGTTGATGAAAAGGACAGAGACTTTCTGAGGTTTCTGTGGTGGCCAGAAGGGGACATTAGTAAACCTCTTAAGGTTTACAGGATAAAATTTCACCTCTTTGGTTCAGTATCACTGCTGCTGACAACCAGAAACATTATTCTGATGAGGTTATCAAAACCATTAAAAGTAACTTATGTAGATTGTTTGCCTCTGATCAGTGGCAACAGAGAACCCTCCAGGACCCTGCTGAGGGTGTAGAGCTGGTCCAGTGTTCCACGACCAGGACGAAAACCACACTGCTCTTCCTGAATCCGTGGTTCGACTATCCGACGGACCCTCCTCTCCAGAACCCCTGAATAGACCTTACCAGGGAGGCTTAAGAGTGTGACCCCTCTGTAATTGGAGCACACCCTCCAGTCCCCCTTTTTGAA
The DNA here is from genome assembly GCF_051168715.1 of Poecilia mexicana. Classification (NCBI taxonomy): domain Eukaryota; kingdom Metazoa; phylum Chordata; class Actinopteri; order Cyprinodontiformes; family Poeciliidae; genus Poecilia; species Poecilia mexicana. The sequence continues at coordinate 1,863,522 of NW_028263391.1, forward strand.
CAGGGGGACCACCACCCCAGTCTGCCAATCCAGGGGAACTGCCCCCGATGTCCATGCGATATTGCAGAGACGCGTGAGCCAACACAACCCTACAACATCCAGAGCCTTAAGGAACTCCGGGCGGATCTCATCCACCCCCGGGGCCCTGCCACCGAGGAGCTTTTTGACCACCTCGGCGACCTTGTCCCCAGAGATTGGAGAGCCCGACCCAGAGTCCCCAGGCTCAGCTTCCTCAACAGAAGGCATGTTGGTGGGATTGAGGAGGTCTTCGAAGTATTCCGCCCAACGGCCCACAACGTCCCGAGTTGAGGGGACGGGGTCAGCAGCACACCGCCCCCACTATAAACAGTGTTGGTGCTGCACTGCTTCCCCCTCCTGAGACGCCGGATGGTGGACCAGAATCGCCTCGAAGCCGTACGGAAGTCTTTCTCCATGGCCTCTCCAAACTCCTCCCATGCCCAAGTTTTTGCCTCAGCGACCACCTGAGCCACATGCCGCTTCACCCGCCAGTACCCATCAGCTGCTTCTGGAGTCCCACAGGCCAAAAAGGCCCGATAGGACTCCTTGACAGCATCGCTCACCGAAGGCGTCCACCAACGGGTTCGAGGGTTGCCGCTGCGACAGGCACCAACAACCTTTGCGGCCACAGCTCCGATAAGCCGCCTCGGCAATTGAGGCACGGAACATGGTCCACTCAGACTCAATGTCCCCTACCTCCCCCGGAACGTGTTCGAAGTTCTGCCAGAGATGAGAGTTAAAGCTCCGTCTCACAGGGGACTCCGCCAGACGTTCCCAGCAGACCCTCACTATACGTTTGGGCCTGCCAGATCTGACCGGCTTCCTCCCCCACCACCGGAGCCAACTCACCACCAGGTAGTGGTCAGTGGACAGCTCCGCACCTCTCTTCACCCGAGTGTCCAAGACATACGGCCGCAGATCCGATGAAACGACGACAAAATCGATCATCCAACCTGCGGCCTAGGGTGTCCTGGTGCCAAGTGCACATATGGACACCCTTATGTCCATCATGGTGTTCATGATGGACAATCCGTGATGAGCACAGAAGTCCAATAACAGAACACCACTCAAGTTCAGATTGGGGGGGCCGTTCCTCCCAACCACGCCCCTCCAGGTCAGTACCCCCTCTAAGGACTCCAAGAGGGGTGGGTAATCTGAACTGTTGTTCGGCCCATAAGCACATACAACAGTCAGAACCCTTACCCCCACCCATAGGCGGAAGGAGGCTACCCTTTCGTTCACCGGGGTAAACCCGGTGAACAAGTATGCCCACTCCTGCCCGGCGCCTCTCACCGTGGGCAACTCCAGAGTGGAAGTACGTCCAGCCCCTCTCAAGGACACTGATTCCAGAACCAGAGCCATGCGTCGAGGCGAGGCCGACTATTTCTAGCCGACTATTTCTCAGCTTGAAGTAACCTCAGATTGAAGTAGCTGAGAGTAACCTCTCAGCTATTTCAAGCTGAGAGGTTCTACCCAGAACCTCTCAGCCTCGCACACTGGCGCCTGTTCCTTCCCCACCAGAGAGGTGACGTTCCATGTCCCAAGAGCCAGCTTCTGCAGCCGAGGATCAGACCGCCAGGGTCCCCTCCTTCGGCCGCCGCCCATTACACATTGTACCCGACCCCTTTGGCCCCTCCGACAGGTGGTGAGCCCATTGGAAGGGGGACCCACGTCTCCTCTTCGGGCTGAGCCCGGCCGGGCTCCGTGGGTAAAAGCCCGGCCACCAGGCGCTCGCCATTGTGCCCCACCTCCAGTTGTATTGTACCTCTATTGTTGTATATTTATTTATTTATGTATGTATGTATTTATTTGTTTTGCTTAGACCCTCCTCCTGCAGTGATTAACAGGCAGAAGCAGCTGTTGGGGCTGATCTGATTGTTGGGTGAAGGAGTGAGGAGTGAAACAGTTTTTGTACCGCAAATTAACGTTTTATTTGAAGTCAACTCGGAGATTATTTTTTGTTATTTTTATAAGTAAAAGAAACTCCTTTGACACAGGAAAAGTCTCCGTGAGTGCTTTTTATTGTTTTTGAGTGAGTCAAAAACCTTCTCCTGAAGGACTACTCTGGCATTTTTGTTTTCTGGACCTTTGTGATGGAAGAGTGGCCATAACACAGAGAGAATACCCTCCATGGATAAAGGAGTTGGAAACTAAAATAAAAAAGGGTCACACTAGAGGTGGTGGCTTGGTGCAGCTACTTCAAGCTCAATACCCAGAAGACAGTGGAGTTAATGATAGACTTAGGAAAGTCACAGACCCATCATCCCCTCTCAGAGTCCTTTCTATCTCCAATTTGGACTCATTCTGCTTCCTGGACATTACCATCATCCAGGACTTCAAGTGGGAGCCAACCATCAGCTCCTTTATCATAAAGGCCCAGAACAAGTTGTTCTAGCTATGGCAGCTGAGAGAACTCAAACTGCCAATTGAGTGTTGGTGCAGTTTAACACAGACATCATCAAGTCCGTCCTCACCACCTCTGTCACTGGGTACAATGGAACCACAACCAAGGACAAACCTAGATTACAACACATCATGCATACTGATGAAAAGGTGATTGGGTGCAACCTCCAACATTTACATGACCTGTACTTCAGGGATGTAGGTCGTGCAGGTTGGATTGCGACTAACACTTCTCAAGAACAGCTTCTTTACCTCAGCCATTAGACTGTTAACAATAGATAATTGAATGTTGCATAACACTGCCACTTTATCTACCTGCTATTCTGCACATGCATACATATTTTTACTTTTTAGTCATATTTTGCATCAATATATCAAAGCAATTTCCTAACACATGACCCTGTATACTAGCAATAGCAATAAAAGTGATTCTGATTCTTCATGCGACAAGTCTGACGTTCTATCAAACAGTTCTAGGAATGGGGTACTGTTCTATCCCATTGTGTGCTAGGGGAATGGTATGACTGAAAGAAACAGGAATCTTAATAAAATGGTAAACATAGCAGTTCTATGTCTGGAAATTGAATTAAAACTAATTGAATAATTCCTAAAGAGAAAGTATTTCACTCCATGTTCATTAGTCAAGTCAAACAGGTCATGTTTAGGCCTGCTTAGTAGAAATGACGGTATTAGGTGCATTAAGTGCAGAAGCTTTCTGCTGAACACAATCCTTTATTTGCTCTTTGTTTTATGTAAAGCATAAAACAAAGAGCAGTGTTGTCCATCATTTTAAGTGACTTGCCCATACAAAATTTAACAGAAATAAAAATCTTATCCACATATTTATCCACATGTAGTATAATAATAGTAATATATAGTAGTATAATAATATAATAGTATAATAGTAATCTTATCCACATATTCATCCACATATAGTTTTCCTTATCTACAATAGGCCTCCACCCAATTTCTCTGTAATGGCTGCCATCTCACACACATCCTGAAATTTGACGTCCCCACCTCACCCATGCCCATCCCCCCTCAACATTCCCTCCATGGCCTGGAGGGAAACATGCTGAACTATAAAGTATAGCATGTTTGAACTTTTTAAGGAAAATGCTTGGTTGACAATAAAGAATGGTGGGAGAAGAGAAATAAAGAATCCGCATGCAACTCAAGCAGGTTGACTGGCTCACATTTCCTCATATAGTTTTTCTTATGTACTATAGCCATCTACCCAGTTTCTCTGTAATGGCTGCCATCTCACACACTTCCTGAGATTTGACGTCCCCATCTCACCCATGCCCATCCCCCCTCAACATGCTTGGTTGAAGATAAAGAATGGTTGGAGAATAAAAACAATCAGTATGCTAATCAAACAGGTTGACCACCTCACATTTCTTCACTTTCTTTCAACTTTCCTAATTTATATATTTATTTTTCCACATCCTGTTTTTCTGATATGCTATAGCCTCTATCCCCAGTCTCTCTGTAATGGCTGCCATCTCACACACTTCCTGAGATTTGACGTCCCCACCTCACCCATGCCCATCCCCCTCAACATGCTTGGTTGAAGATAAAGAACGGTGGGAAAATAACAAAATCAGTATGCTAATCAAACAGGTTGACTGGCTCACATTTCTTCAGTCACTTTCTTTCAACTTTCCTAATTTATATATTTATTTTTCCACATCTTGTTTTTCTGATATGCTATAGCCTCTATCCCCAGTCTCTCTATAATGGCTGCCATCTCACACACTTCCTGAGATTTGACGTCCCCACCTCACCCATGCCCATCCCCCCTCAACATTCCTCCATAACTTGCTCTCAAACTTTGCAGAATTGACTGGTGTTGAACCTACAAAATTTCCATTACAAAGAATAATTTTGTCTCCTGAAGCATTACTGTGGGAGATAATAAAATGTAACTTATTAATTTCATAGTTTTAAAACTTAATTGATGGCGCGGGAAAGTTGTGACGCCAAAGTTAAGGTGTCATTAGTTATTAACACAGGGCTGGGCCGTCAACCTCAGCTCAATGCTTTTTGCAACCAAGCAGAAACTCCGGCGTGTGCCGGAGGAAAAATCAAGCGCTCCTTTTTGACTACTGCACACCGAAGGAGGGGATTCATGCTAACACATCCGAGGAATGAGGAGCGACGTATGACGAGGATTGATCTAAAAAAATGGTAAGATTATAGTTATCTTAATGGACTCCTAGTTTTTATCCATTATATCACTCGGTCAGATATACTTTTAAATGCTGTTTAAACGTGTTGATCTGTAAAAACTGTTTCAATTGTGCTTCACTTGGATGGCTAGCTTACATTAGCCTAGTACAGCTAATAAGAAACATGCATGTTTTATATTTTATTTATTGATGTGCAGTCTTACAAGAAAAATAAAAATAAAAGTGATAACCTAAAAAATATATTAAAATATGACTGCTCAAAAAAAAGACTCAAATGCAAAATATAAAAAGCTAAGTTAGCAAATTGCAAACCTCATAAAGCAGAAATAATGAAATATGCACTATTTTCAGTCACCCTGCTTGTGTGATTGAAGAGGGTTTTTGCTTTTTTGCATGTGTTTTGAATGGAGAGACGATAGACATGAGGATCTAAAACATGAGGCTGAAGTAAATGGATACCTTGTGGGTAAAGGTTGATTCTGCTGGGAGGGGGGCCTTCAGGGCACATTACACCAGACTACATTCTCTTTAGAATAATAAAGGTTGGGATATTTGGGGAAGAGCTGTGAATTAGAAACTAACTTCAGCATCATAACTTTAGTTGAGGGGAAGAGAGTGAATCTGCTTTGTTAAAATGAATTTCAGGGCTTTGACACATTTATAATCATTGAATGTTTGGGGGGGGGGTTTTCCAGGAAAATCCCAACCAGAGATGCAGATCCAGTGATGGGAGTGACGGCTGTTCCAGTTTAAAAGGTGAATTATCTCAGGGAAAGATGCATTAGCCCACAGTGTTTTTCCCACTTTTAAATTGTTTTTGCATAACTGTTTCAGCTAAATTAATGTAACCTGTGCATAACCGCACAGGTAAGAGAAGGGAGGTGTGCAGGGGCAGATCTAGCAAAATATTTATGGGGTGACAAGAGGAGGGCAGGGATTTTTTCAGGGGTGGCAGCATATGCCAGTATCTAAGTATGAATCTAGATAGAGATGTGCCAATACCGTGATCGGCGATCACCGATCATACACTTTTTCACGGAAATCGGCCGATTATGATCGATGGCCGATCGATCGGCACACCTCTAATAGATAGATAATATGTCTCACTCTCACATTTGTCATCTCTGACAGCGGGAGATGTTTTGGTAGGACCCAGTTCAACTGCTTTCCTTTATACATTCATCTGTTATTGACTTCTTATAGCTTTGCTAATTTTATTTAGTAACAGTCTAGTTGTTCCTTTAGTTGTTCTTCTAGTTGGGGAAATCATATTTTATTTATCACTGCAGGAGGGTTCAGTGAATGCGCATATGAAACTGGTGGGTTTGGTACCTCAAAAAAGGTTAAGAACCACTGTCTTGCATATAAATGTCAAATAATTTAAAGCCTTTTAATTTATGTATGCTGAAACCATTATGTCAAATTTAGCAGCAATGATAATCTCAATAAACAAATGGTGGTCTGTGTTAAAATATTAGCATTTATGGGGCCTCTGAAGCTCTGGGGGCCCAATGGAGCTGCTGACTTAATTTGGATTTAACAGAAGTGGACAGAATTGATATTCATTTTAATTGTATTTTTTGATTAGTTGTTTTTAAGACTAGTTGTGGGTTTATATAGCAGTTCAATGATGATGTTTTCCCATAACATAATTACCCAGTGATATTTTTACTTTTATTGTCAACTTAACATCTTTTAATACAAAAAACACGGTGGACCGCCTGGGCACCCGACCACCGGGTTTAGCAAGTTTTCTGGGGGAAACCCTGCATGTTGAAGTATAAAATCAATGTGCATAGTTTGTGTCATTTAACCTACAGTTAATAGGTCAGATTAGGTGAAAATGGATATCATAGTCCAAATGTAATTTGCTGCGGTCAGTACCTAACTCCTGTGTGGGTGTCTGATTTTTAACTGTCAAATTTGGACACAGCAGAATATTAGCTTTTGGTGTATTTGTGACAGATCCGGGTGGATCACTTCATGGTTAGTATTAAATATATAAGTAAGGCTTTTGCTTTATTTGTCCTCCCACCCCCTCTGTTAAGTGCTGTGTTTTCATATTATGCACCATGAAATGCAGAATCTCCAGTGTAATCTGATGGAGCCTGTACACTTTTGATGCTGTTAATATGTGACATATTTGGGATTTCTAAATACCTTCATGAAGTTGAAGTTGACTCTGTAGCTCTGTATTAAGTTGTAACAGCTAATTTAGGCATTTTACTGTTAACTTGTCAATTTTTAGGAGTTGAAACAGTCATCCGATGAGAGCGACGATACCGTCATCCTTGGTCCAACACCAGCTGAAGTACGGGACACGAGCGTGCCTGAGCTCACAAGAACTGATTGTAAGTTTATCTATAAATATCATAGTATTACACTTTTTTTAACTGATGATTGTAGATGTTTTGATTTTTATGCTTGTTTCTGTATTTATCATCAGAAATAATTTCCCAGAGAACAAAAAGTCATGGGAATAGAAATTATTTTCACAGGCGTCTAAGAAAAATGCAATGAACATTCAGGTTAACATCGGTAGGCCTAACAGCAGCCAATCAGAGTGGAAAAAATATTATTATTTTGTGCCATTTTCTAGTTGTTAAATATTCCACAAAATGAGGAGATAAAAGATGAACAACATGCCAGTTTAAACTTTGGACTATTTGCAAACCAACTGAACTCTGCAGCATTAAAACATGGATAGAACTGTAACTACATTAATCATAACTCTTCTTCTGTTCAATGTTTGTCAGTTTCTTGTGGTGCAGCTCTGTGCTGCCTTCAGGAGAATGGGACATCAGAGCATCATCCATAAAATTTCACCCAAATGGCATTTACTGTGCAAACCAGAGCTTTTAGTGGAAAAACAAAAGTTCCTTTTAATGCCACACAAATATGAGACAGAAATATGGATTATTTCTTTATATAGACCTGTCTATTGATTATAGATTAATAGTTTTACTGAACAGAAATTACAAAGAACAAATCTGGTTCTTCATCAAATCCTAATGAGTCAAACTGAAAGTGTCATGGAGTCACTGAACACCACCATGACATTAACACTGACATGAAAATAATATTGAAGAAACTAGAAAATTCCGCAGAAATTTTGAGGGGCATGCCAAAGTGTGCCCGTCGCTTTTTAATCAAGCCTTCTGATGCAAAAAATTAGCATTAATGCTAAAGAAAGCTGCAATGTAGTCAATAACCTGTGGTGAGTCAGAAACATGTTGACTAAACTGTACCTGTACCATTCAGTATGTTGAAATTAATGCATAAGCCAAAATGCTAATATTAGCATGAAGACTAATATTCATGTAGGATGTGTGGCATCACTAGCATGTTTTCTGTCATTGATTTACTCCATTCAGTATACTGAACATCGCTAATAAGTAAGAAAATTATCTAATAGCTACCTTTAGGGAAAAGGCTAATGCTAATGCTAATGCACTGCCTTGCTGCGCAAGGCAGTGCACTAGTGGGGGCAGTAAAATGCTAAACTTGTGCTAATGTTAATGAACTGCCTTGCTGCGCAAGGCAGTTCACTATCCTGAGGAAAAAAAATGCGAAAAAAGCTTAATATTATTGCAACGCCTACGGCGTTGCACTAGCATGAGAGGAATATGCAGACTTTTATTTTGAAACTTTCAGTAGGCTTCATTTTAACCACCACACCAATTCAATGTGTAAAAGTAGTTTGTTTAAACATTTCACATAAAGCCCAAAGCTGATGTGAAAAATATCAAGGCTTTTATTTTGAAATTTTCATTAAGCTTCATTTTAATTGACCACAGCAATAAAATGTGTAACAGTGGTTGGGTTAATCCAACTATATAATGCCCAAAACAGCAAGTAGTTCTAAATGCCAGTTCAGCCCTAATCTGTGGTATCTGAAAGTTCCGCCATGTTGTAGTTCTGACCTTCAGTCATTGTAGTTCTAAAGAGCAGCTCAACTATCATGTTAGTGAGACACACAGGGAGAGAGAATTCTAACTGTTTGAAGCAGTTAGTTTTTCTGATCAAAGCGGCTTACTGTTCAGCATCCATAAGAGCAATCCGAAAACTTTTTGAAGCATATAAGAGGGCAATTTCTTGTCTCCGATGGAAACACGATTTAAATCTGTAGTTGTCTCTGCACTAACCTGAGAGAAAAACATAATAAAGGCCCAAGAGGAATATTCAGGCTTTTATTTTGAAATTTTCAGTAAGCTTCATTTTAAATGGCCACACTAATCCAATATCTAACAGTGGTTGGGTTAAACCAGTTTATATATAATGCCCAGAACATTCTGCCCTGTCTGTAGTTATAACATTCTGCTCACCTTCTTTCTGTAATAAGTCAGAGTTCCACCATTATGTACTTCTTAACTGCCAGCTCAGCCCTCCTTTGTAATGATTGAGGGTTCCACCATGTTGACCTTCCGACCTTCTGCTCAGGCCTCTGTAGTAAAGTGTTCCATCGTGTTTAGAACTACAAAGATGGTGTTTTTGTAGTCCTAAGGAGCAGTTTGGCTTTTGTCTGTGTTCTGTTGCTATAGTGATCAAGCCTCCCCCTGTGTTTCTCCAGACAGGGGGAGAAACAATTCTATCTGTTTGAGCCAGCCAGTTTCACTCCAAAAAGCTGTTCGAACAACTCCTTTCCATTCGGGAACCGTGATACGTATTCGAAAACCGTTTGAAGCGTATGAGAGGGCTATTTGTCGTCTCATTTAGTACCGCGATTCATATCTGTAGCTCATTCACAGTAATTGCAGTGATGAGAGAAAAATGGTGTGCGCTGAGCTCAGAACTTTTTGCAGAAATGTATGTAAAAAGAGCAATTACATGATGTAAAAATTGTCAAGGCTTTTATTTTGAAAAATTTCAATAAGCTTCATTTGAAATTGCCACACTAATTTCATGTGTAATAGTGATCAGGTTAAATCAGTTATATAATGCTCAAAGCACAAGTTGTTTATAATACCAGCCAACTCCTCCTCTGTAATAATTGAGTGTTCCGCCATGTTGTAGTTCTGACATGCTGGTCAGGCCTCTATTTTAACTGAGTCTTGGCCATAGATAGAACTACAGTTATGGCAGTTATGGCTGCTGGTTTGTAGTCCAAACCAGCAGCCTTTCTCTGGATTCTGTTGCTCTAGCGATTGGCCCTCAGCCAACTGCTGTGTGTGTGAGACAGAAAGCTGGGGAAGGATTTCAATCTTTAAGACAACCATGAAATGCTAATGTTAATGAACTGCCTTGCTGCGCAAGGCAGTTCACTATCCTGAGAAAAAAAACATAAAAAAAAGATTTTCATTTTTGCATCGCCTACGGCGATGCACTTTTGTCAGTGCAATTTTCAGAGTTTTATTTTGAAACTTTCAGTAAACTTAATTTTCATAACCACACTAATCCAATGTGTAACAGTGGTTTGGTTAATCCACCTGTATAATGCCCAAAACAGGAAGTAGTTCTAACTGCCAGCTCAGGCCTCCTCTGTAATAATTGAGTGTTCCGCCATGTTGTAGTTCTGACCTTCTGCTCTGCCCTCTGCATTAAAGTGTTCCGCCATATTTAGAACTACAGAGTCTTTGTAGTCCAAACCCCAGCAGTTCTCCCTCTCTGCATTCTGTTGCTATAGTGATGAAAGTGCCCTGTGTGTGTCAGACTTATCTATCTTTATGAGACACCCAGTCAGTTTTAATGGAAAAAGCAGTCCGAACGACTGCTTCCCGTTCGGGTTCCGTAAGTCCGATCCAAAAACCGTTTGAAGCATATGAGAGGGCTATTTCTCATCTCATCTATTACCGCGATTCATATCTGTAGCTCAATCACAGTAATTGCAGTGATGAGAGAAAAATGGTGTGCGCTGAGCTCAGAGATTTTTCAGAAATGTATGTAAAACACTGGAGAGGAGCGTCAGTTATCCTGTCCCAAAACTTTGCTCTGAAGCACCTGGACCGAAAACCATAAGCCCTAGGGAAATTTTGAAAACATTTTACCGGAGCAGGCATTCGTATCAATGTCATGACCGACTTTCATACCAATAGAGCAATTTTTGCACCCATGAGAGCGATTTCAAAATTATTTTGGGGTCAAAATTCCACTCTTTTTCTCACTCTAAAAAGCGGCAGTTGGTTTCAGTTACACTCTAAGGTTTCGGCAGTTGGAAATTTCGCTCGTTTTTCGCTTTTTACGTCGCCGTCGTAACTCCGATCCCCAATAAAAGTAATAGCTCCAATGCCGGGATCGAGACACACGTTTTGATACCACTTTTGTGGGTGGGCACGCAGCGGTACGAGCCGCATTAACGGTAATGGAAGAAGTTGTTATAATAATAATAATATCCAGGCGTTCTATTGGGTGTAGAACAATAGGTGCCTGCCATGCAATGCATGGAGGCAGTGACTGACCTGCTTCGCAGGTCAGTCACTGCTCTCCTTATGCATTGCTAATGGCATGCCCCAATAAATATATCAAATATAATTAAAAACATAAATAAGTGATAAGTTATTTACTGTTATGGTCTGTAAGATATATTTATTCTCAATATTAGATATGGTCTCAGCAAACCCATGGCACTTCAACAATATTATTTTACCTTTTATCTGGAAATAGTGTGTTTATTCTTGCCATACATCCTATGTATTAATTATTGATCGAAAGGTCTTGCCATACCAGTTTATTCCTCTGTATTTACTTTAGTTTCTTAGTTTATTCTTGCATTTTGTTCTTCATTAATTTCCATTTAGTTTCCTTTGATTAGTATTGTCCTCTCTTGGTTTATTGCTATGTCCACTTTAGTTTCTTTTCTGTTTCTAGATTTATTTTATCATTTATTGATGCTCAGTAATCTTCACTCATCACCTGCTGCGCTGCCTAATCATCATGTTTCACATCATGTGTTCATTTTTCACTGTTCAGCGTCGGATTCTGTTTTTATGCCATAATTCACATCTCTGCCAGCATGCCTAGGTGGGCCCCATGTGGGGAAAAGGAGGGCAGACCATGTGGGTTTGTCCGCGGTTTCCACAATGGCCCGGCATGGGTTTGCCCATGTAGGGCCCATGTAGGGCCACAGCCCACATGGGCCATACATGGGCAAACCCATGTGGGCCCCCACCATATAGGGCATGTAGGGCCCATGTGGGCTGTGGCCCTACATGGGCCCTACATGGGCAAACCCATGTGGGTCCATTGTGGAACCCGCAGACAAACCCATATGGGACCCATATATCAGCCCTCCTTTCCCCCACATGGGGCCCACCTAGGCATGCTGGCAGGGTACCTGCTGATGCTTTTTTAAGGACTGGTGAGATTAATGTTTTCACTCATTACTAGTTGTCAGCTTCATCAGTGGCAACTATTACAGCTGACAACTGACCCTTTAATATTAAATACTTTACTACAGCTGTGATTAAAAAATGTTTTTGTGATAGCTTTATAACTTGCCCTGTCACACAGACTGAAACCTTTTTTCATTGAAGAACACTTATGTGCCCCTAATTATTTTTCAGGCCCACCACAAAAGAAGAGACTCAAGTGGAGCCAAGAAGAAATTCAGGCGGTGGAGAAAACGCTCATGGACTGTATTGAATCTGGAAAGGTTCCTGAGAAAGCCCAGTGTACAGTCATGGCCAAAAGTTTTGAGAATGACACAAATATTATATTTTCACATGAACTGCTGCCCTCTGGATTTCATGTGTCAGATGTTTTCATCACATACAGAAATACAATTGCAATCATATTATGAGTAACAAAAGCTTTTACTGACAGAATGAGTTAATGCAGCAAGTCAGTATTTGCAGTGTTGACCCCTCTTCTTCAGAACCTCTGCAATTCTCCCTGGCATGCTCTCAATCAACTTCTGGACTAAATTCTGACTGATAGCAGTCCATTCTTGCACAATCAATGCTTGCATTTTGTCAGAATTGCTAGGTTTTTGTTTGTCCACCCGTCTCTTGATGATTGACCACAAGTTTTCAATGGGATTAAGATCTGGGGAGTTTCCAGGCCATGGACCCAAAATCAAATATTGCTGTTAAGCTGATCACTCTTTATAACATTCTGGAGTACATGCAAATTGCCATTATAAAAACTGAAGCAGTAGACTTTGTAAAAATTAACATTTGAATCATTCTCAAAACTTTTGGCCATGACTGTATGAAGTGCATTGAAACCTCGCCAGTGGCCCTCAAGGACAGGACATGGCAAGGGGTTAAATTCTATGTGAAAAATCGCATAGATGCGTTAAAACGAGAGACTTTCAAAAGAAGGTAAGCGTTGACTTTTTTGGTACTGTTAAAGAACCTGATCATTTGTTAGTGCCATTACCACCCCGGATCTGTTTGGAGTTTCTGCCAGTTTTGAAGTTCTGAGACAGCTGTAGTCAAGTTTTGTAATCCAAGTATGTATGCATACTTTCATAGAAGAGGAAGTTTGTATGTTAATGTTTATGGATGCAAATCAATGAATCCATTTCATATATGTATATCCATGTTGAATTGTACTACGTATATCTGGAAATTGTGTAATAAAATGGTTCACATACAACCTGAAAATGCAGTCCAATATTGATGGTTGGCTTTAAGCAGGTTACCAGGAACTTAAAATATCATTAAACAAAAACAAATCTAATATAATGCAGTTTATTGACTTAAAACAACTAGGATTGCTCATATTTAACAAACTGTGTTCACAAAAATTACACAGTGCCACCTGGTGGTAGTTGGTGAAGGACAAGTCCCCACGTGCACCCAAAACCTGACAGATTTTTGATTTTCTAAACTTTATAAATTTTTATGTTAAAGATGATATTTCATGTTCCAATGTCCCTAAAAAAAATCCAAACCTAAAATGGAGTCTTTAGCTCATTTAGAAAGTTGAGTCCCCACGCGTAACCACCTAGTCACTCGCTAAAAATGGTCCTCACGTTTCACCTAATACAAGTATGTGTGTGTGTGTGTGTGTGTGTGTGTGTGTGTGTGTGTGTGTGTGTGTGTGTGTGTGTGTGTGTGCGTGTGTGTGTGTGTGTGAGTGAGACAGCCAACAAAACCGATCCAGTTCCACCAGCTCTGTCAAGAGGACTCGGACAAATTCTAACAAACTGCAGTGAGAAGAAACATCAGACCCAAGTCATTCAGTCTGAGAGGTCATTCTACCAAATACAAAGTAAATGTATGAGAGGTTCATAATGTAGAGGAAGTAAAAATAAAAACATTTTAAAAATTACATTTCCCTGTCATTTAGGAACTCTAAATATTGTTGGTAGTTCTATCTCACCAGTTTAATCTTGTTTACTGCTATTAAAGGGGAAAAAACATAATTTGTTAAATGAAATGTAATTAAATATCTGGTACTGACTGTATAGTTCCAATCAGTTTCTTCATGTGAAGCTCACTGTTACAAACACATTACTTTAAATCTGATTTGTGACCCTTTTCGGTTTCCTGAGTTTCCATCTGTTTTGGGTTCTTATCAATTTAGAGTTACTGTATTTAATAACCTTACTCATTGTTATAACAATACCTCAGGAAAATGGTTCCAATAAACCAAAAAAAAATCTGCCAACTAGAGATAAATGTTTGTATTCTGGACTCAACGGAAACTCATTCTGTATTTTTTGCTTGTCTTTAGGTTTGAATAATTGATTTTTATGACTGTTTTATATTCGGTAAAACATTGTAGGTGTTTTATTGCTTTAGAATTTATTGACCTGGGCATAAAGAGTGACAAAATAAATTACCTGTTGAGTTGACTGCCAATTTAAAGCAGCAGAATCTTGTTCCATTTAAATCACTTAGCAGTCATGCAAACATATTGGCCTCATTCAGGTTGTGAAACTCAAATCCACTCTGAATAGAGCTTGTATGAATAAATGAGAGCTGTATGAACACTCTTTTTACTGCACATGGATGATGGTTAAGTCAATTTTGACAGGCAATTAGAAAAAAAGGCCCACAGAAATATGTTTCAGACAAAGGCAGTTGAAAGCTTAATGGTTGGTAAACCCAGGCTTCCTGTAGGCTGCAGCGAGGTGGGTGGTTCACAGTGTTGAAACACAATTGTCTGTAGTCAGCGACAGACCACGAGTCGGAGTCAGAATTGGACATGCCAGCAGTGCAAGATAAAAACCCAGACAACAGGACTACACTCAGGGAGGGGTGCTGGATTTATTGCTTAACAGAACTGCTGTCTTTTTATAGGAATGTTAATTATCAGTACTGGTTATGGTCCTGATAATTGGTAGCATTTTCTTCTAAATCTTTTGCATGAATTAGTGCTTGCAGAGAATAACGATATTATTTTGTGAATTCTATATAAGATCGATTCCACAGTTCTTGAAGTAAAAGGCCAGATGTGTTTTCCTCCTCAACAATTATACACATTTCATTCAAACAGCAGAACATAAAAGCTGTAACAATTCCAATGCCAGATTTTTTTTACCAAAATACAAATATTTAAAGTGGTGCTATGTATGCAATGTCACAAATGTTTGGAGAAAAGAGGCAAATACTGTAAAAGACAAAGACTGAAAATATTCCAACTCACGTTAAACGTTGTAAATCATTTATAAAATAAAGTATCACAACCTATTTTTTTATTTTTTATTTTTATTTTTTTTAGAATTATTAATTTAAAGCTATAAGTAATTTTTTTTAATACTTGTCAATGTTTGACTGACACAATCAGTAGATGTCTAGCTCCACCAGGTGTTTGCTAACTGCTGCTGCCACTAGTCAGAAGGAGCAGAGTGGAGAGAGGACGGGAGTAAAGGGCAGTGATTGGTCAGATTAAATGTTTAGGCTCAAATATACATGAAAGAATCAGAGCAACACTCCAGGTGTGTTTTTGATGAGGGAAAAAACATTACAGCTTTATTTATAACTCAAAAAATCAATTTTACATAATTACACAATACCTGATATTAACAGACAAAAGCAAAGTAACGCAGAAGTTTAAAAGATTTTTATTGGTTGTTGGTCTTCAGGTCTGCTTCCAACTTCTGGTGAAAGTTTTACTCTGACATGTTTGACAGTTGATTCTGATCCAGAACAAGATGGTGTGATTTTTTTATGTCAGTTTGTTTTTGTGCCAGGCTGGGAGCTTACAGCAGTGGAAACTGGAAGAATTAGTGCTAAGTTATCACCAGTCCGACTTGATGCTGAAACTGGTTTGGTGGGGAACCTCTCTGGATAGACTGAAGGCCTTTTAGTCATGTTTTTATTGTTGGTGTGGTTTTGCTCCCCTACTGCAAATGGATCAAATTGGACTCTGGCAATTGCATTTTAAAAAGGGATTATTGTAAAATATGTTGACTGAATACAGCTGGTCCTGAATTCAACCTGTTTATCACGTAAAAATATTTATTTTGTCCTTCGGTGCTCTGTAAATAATCTGATTAAGATTGAAGGGTGAATGTTAGTTCCTAGTTTTGTTAGGCTCGTTATAGACTTATTTTTTAAAATCTTGAAATCATTCAATTGACACACGCTGCAGCTTTTTTCTCATCACTGAGTAAAAAAGAAGTAGTAGGTTATAGGGAGGGAAAAAGTTGTCTTGTGTATCTGCCAACATTTAGCTGATGCCAATAGATCAATAATTGTTCCTGTCTGGCCATGCAGATGCTCCTTCTGGAAACCCAAGTCTTCCATCACAGCATATTGAGGGCAATAAACTGCCACCAGTCATCCCTCCTCCTCCTCTTCTTCTTCCTCTTCCTCCTCCACTGAGAGGCAAAGGGAGAACAGAGAACAGACAAAGCCTGGCAGGAAGCTGAAGCTTCTTGTCAGAACAAAAGAGTTTTAGTTGGGAATGATCAGACACCATAGCTGTTATCAGAAACTTCTTTCACATACTTCTGTCCAAGAAAAACATGGAGAGTGTAAAATCTGCAGGAGATACGAGATTGGACAGGATAAAACTGGTGCAATGTTATTTTCTCTGAATTTGCCTTATGATTATTTGGGATAGCTGAAAAAAAATGATTTGTATGGATGATTCAACGTGTGTGTTTCTAGCTGTAAATCTGTATATGTCCTGAAGTACAAATAAACACAACCACAAGGATGAGTAATGGATTTCTAACTCTGTGTGTGTTCAGTTTTACAGTGTAGATGCTGTGAAGTAAAACTTTACTTTAAAGTTTTTTACAGTTTACACCTTTCTATAGGAGACTCTGCATTTTAGGATGAAAATATCATCATTGGTCACATTCTTCTTTGAGTTCCTGTGTGGTTGAAAACATTTCTGGTTAAAGTCCCGAGTGGATGTGGGTGTTTTTAAAACCGAACACCCATTTTAGAAAGAAATGATCCGGTGTGGACGGCGTGTACAGTTTCAGACTGTAATCACTGGGGTTCATCTGTCTGTCAGAAAGAAATGATGGAAAAACTATTGAGTCAAACTAGAGTTAAGAAGTGGAGCAAGGACCCATCAAGATTACCTGAAAACTCATTTTTTTACCTACTTATCTAAACTAAGCAAGAGTAAAACTACATGTTACCTGGTGGCATGAAGAGAAGAGAGAAAACTATACACACACACACACTTGGAGGAAATATAAAGTTCCCGTTTAGATCACTGCTCATGGTCAGACTGAGTGGTCACAGGAGTTAAACAACCTGCAGTCAGGGAACGAAATCCCACTTCATTTTTTAATGGGGGAAATAAACTGGAACATTTCAGTAAATTATTCTGGGGGACATAAAAATGTTCTGTTCCTTTTTTCTGATCCTTTGAAACTTATATGTTTGTGCCGTCAGCAAGTTAAATGATATTGTTTAACTCCTTCTAGTTTATAAATTATGGATTACTTATAACAGGAGCTTGTAGTTTCTATATTCAGGAACTAGAACAAACTTAGAATCCAGAGAAACCCCAGTAGTTTATAAACAAACTACTTATTCTTAAGCATGGGGTTATACTTTTTAGTTTTCCTTTTTCTTCTTTTGCTCTTTCCTTTGGTTTGTTGTTTTGTTGTATTTCCTTCCAATTCATGTAAAGCACTTTAAATTGCCTTGTTGCTGACAATGTGCTACATAGATAAAATGACCTTACCTTATTAAATGTAATAACAGTAGTCAGAGCATCGTTCTGTATTAATCCAGTCTTCCTGTATGCAAGATTTTCTACATTCAACCAGTAAATTAAACAGTAGCATTAGGATAAAGGAGGAAACAAATATATTTATGGTTACATCTAGCAGAATGTTATATTAACACCAGGCTCTATTTCCACTGCTGTCCATCAAAGTGGCTTTACAAGAAGATGAAGCTCATAGTTCCAAAACTAAAGGGACTTCAAGAATAATCCAGCATCAAACTAAGAAATACATGAATCAAAAATAAATCTCTTCATTGCAGTGTCAGCAAACAAAAATTCAATAAAATATTACAACTATGCCAGAAAATATGGCAACTTTGTAGGAGGGGAAGGATAGGAGGGTTGGGATATTTCAATCATCAAGAATGTATCTTGTTGTTTTTGGTTTTCATCGCTTGAGATGTTGAGATTTGGTTTTATTTACCTATAGCATTAGATTTTAGAAAATTGTGTTTTTTTTGTGGGGGGGGTTGCGTGTGCGTGTGTGTGTGTGGTGTGTGTGTGGGGGGGCGGCGGTTTGTGGAAGATAAAGGTAAAGGTTCCCCCAGCCCCATTCAGACCTCTGCTGCAGCACACAGGACCAATCAGGACAAGTTTAGCTTAAAATGCATGAGCTCTTTAAATGTTTTTTTTTTCTTCTTGATTTTGGAATGAGTGAAAATCTTGAAGCTCATGTAAATTCATCAAATTCTGTGCACTTTAACATGGCAATTTAGGGCAAGGTACTTAAGTGTGTGTATGCGTGTTCATGTGTGGGGGGCCGGATAGTACAGTTAAGGACAGAATTATTCACAGCCCAGGCAGGTTTAGATTTACCATTATTTTCATGTAAGTTTTGTTTCTGACCAGAAAGAAACGGGCGTCTTTGTCAAACGGCGATGAAGAGCGAGAGCTTTCACCTGATCCCATGTGTTACATAGAGCTGCGACGTTCTTTTCTTGTCAGCTTTTAGAAAATCACTGCTGATGTTCACAATTGCAGTAATAAAAGTTGATTTTCAGAGTCTCTAGAACATCTTTACTGATAATCCAGTGAGTCTGAGCAGGTTTTAGGGACAAATCAATGTTGCTGTGTGAAGATTTACTTAGTGAAAACTTCAATGACTCAAAGTACAAATTCCCAACTAAATGTTTAAGACACCTAATAATGTTCCTATAAAAACCTTTAAAACAATGAAATCGGATAGTTATACTATATCTCAAGCCAAAATTCTGAGTGTATCAAAAAAGGTTCCATAGATTAAGTGTGTTGACATTTCTACTCATGTGAAG
This sequence comes from Poecilia mexicana, assembly GCF_051168715.1. NCBI lineage: Eukaryota > Metazoa > Chordata > Actinopteri > Cyprinodontiformes > Poeciliidae > Poecilia > Poecilia mexicana. The sequence continues at coordinate 1,882,492 of NW_028263391.1, forward strand.
ATGTTGTGTGTATTTCAGTGTAAAGCATGTATTGTCTAAAATAAGCCCTGCTTTGTTGAAGACACACAAACATCCTTAATGACACCAGGTCAGCCATGCTTATCTATTGAGTTGTGAAACGGGAAGAGAGGCCGGCGGAGCAGATGGAGACAAAACACACACTGAGTCTGAGGTAAAGCTGCTGCTGCTGCGCGCTGACAGATTTATACAGCACCTCATTATATTTTCAGTTTCTTTCTGGGCCGTATTACCCAGCCGGTTTGCTGCTGATCCTCAGTTGACTTTTCTGTTTGAATGGAAGCATTTGACACTAATCTCTTGTTAAAGCCTTTATCACAAGGGCTTTAGCTGTTTAAACCTGACCAGCACCAAACATACCAAACCACACTGTGGCCTTTTGCCTCCATGTTTCTCCTTCACTCCGTCGGTCCTGAAACTTTCACCGGAATGTTTGTCTTTTCTTTCTGTTTTAATTCTCTCAGTTTAAGAGGTTTAGGTATCTAAAAAAAAAAGTCAGTGTAATATATATATGTTTTTGCTTTTTATGTTTTGCAGTATTAATTATGACTTCTATTAATAAAATTATAACAATAAGTAAGATACCCTTACTTATTATAAGTATGTTTTATAATAAGTAATATGTACTTACTTACAAGTTCATCTTGTAAGTAAGTACATCTTACTTACTTGTAAGTACCGCTACAGAATAATTGTTATAAATTGTTCCTTAACAATTTGTTGTTAAATAGAGTTTCTAAGAAAGATATTCTAACTGAAAGTATAAGTTCATCTTATACTAATACATATTATTACTGCAGCACAGCTTGAGTCCCAAATATAAAGACACACAATGTGTCTGAATAACCAACAACAGCTGAAGAAAATCAGGGGAAATGTGGAATACTGCACCGTAAAATAAAGACAGGCAAAGCAGCTGATAATGGAGGGAACCTGAATACCTGCATAGGGTAAACATACAACTAAATATACATATTTGTCTGAATAAATTAGACAAGACACTGTCTGTTTGCTAAATATAAGAAAAATGACAGAGATCATTTTTTAAAACGTTACTTAAAGTCAGATGTTTGCATAAACTAAGATTGCAGTCCTAAAAGGAATCACCTCAAACACAACGATTCCTCATGACATGGAGAAAAGAAATCAGCCACCATGTCAGGTAGAAGTTTCACATCTTCAAGCAGCTCTGAACCATGAGCAGCAGGCTGACAGGTTCTGACTTCTACACACAAACTTTTATAGATTTTAGTGAAAAAGTGGACAAATACACTACAGAACAAAATCAAACAATTTAGTGAAGTTCACGACTTAATGAGCCAAGAATCCTTAGACAGAAAACATTTTTACTAATTTAAGTAATAAATTGAACTTGAATGCACTGTTTAAAACCTAGAATCAAATTAGAATGTCTTTTATGACACTAATTTACAAAACACTGGATGTTTTTTTATTTGATTTTTGTACATTGCCTAGCACTGACTTCAGCTGTAAATCGGCACTAAATAAAAAAGACTGAACTGAGTTGAAGCTGCTCACTGAAACTATGAAGAAGAAAGCATAATTATCTCTCTGAGGTGAAAAAGAAGAAGTCAATATACCAAAAGCAAAATAAAAATGGTGGTGTCAAGCTGTGGGGGGAGAGGGACTGGTGCAAATACATGACAGAAAGAGGAAATGACATCATGGAGGACAGCAGGGTCAATGTTTTTGGAGAATCTGTCAAAGAGAAGATGTGAAGACAGGACTTAAAAGTATTTTATAATCAGCTCTCAGATTCTCTCTGAGGGTTATGAGACATGTGATTAGAGATGTTAGAGTCTTCTGTGTTTTCCTTTTTTCTTTTTTCTATTTTTTTTTATTTAAACTCTTTTTATTTGCATGTATTATATACAGCAAAGCAGAACAAGAGAGCAGAATGCCCAGAGGAAGGAACCAGTTCAAGAACAGGCTATGCAGATCAGTTACAGGTAAAGCTGAGGTTATCATGCAGAGGAGAGACACATTTCTACAGGATGGTCTATAAGTTCATATTTTTCATTTATAGTTTGAGGATTTCTTTGCTTTTTATGTCACTTTCTTTTTTTCAAGGTTGACAGTACAGTTGTAAAAACAAATCAGTTTTAAGCAACTGATTTGTGAGGGATCTGTGATTTTATGTAAGGATCCATTTAAACACATCTTTATATGAACCAGCAGGCTAAATGTTTCATTTCCCTTTGAATCTTTATAAAACAGGCATCTAAATGTTAAATATTTAGGTTTTTTTCAGAATTTTAGTTCCAAGCCAACATTAAGATTTGAATTAGACACAGATCCTGAAGCTGCTTCAAGAACCCTGATCAGGGGGATTTTGTTGTACAAAATATTTATGCAAAACAATTTAAATCACATTTCTAATCCTGTTTCTCTGGCAGATTATTCTATCTCAAACTCTGACACTTTTACATGTCATGTTTACAGCTTCTTTCCTGACCTATGTACAGAATAATTTTTCATGTTAAACATTTTAGTGCTAAAGGCCTCAGTCTCAGCTGGCTGCTTGTGTGTAGCCTCAAATTATGAATGCATATAACCTCATAATTTAGTAATGTTGAAGTATTGTTAAGTGGAATCTGTCAGAGAAAAGACCAATAAGCTGCTTGTGTTTCTGAGACAAACTTAAAATGAGTTAATTTGATTAGAATCTCATTTTGTCCAGAAAAGTTTTATAGGAATAAATAGAACACAAATTTAGTTGTTACCTGATGTCAATTTTATTGATTGAAATTTCTCTTTTATTTATATACAGAGTTTAAAAGTGCAGTTTTAAACTCTGTATAAAGTTTAAACTTTATACAGCTTAGCTGTATAAAGTTTTAAACTCTATAAAGCTTAAAACCCTTACGTTTGTGATTATACAGGTTTTTCAAGAGGTTCTTAAAACAGCACACCACTAGATAAGAAGCTAAAACCGAATGAATTTACTTTGCAGATCAGTTCATCCCAAGATGAAAATCAGTCTGTATGAAAACAAGTCAAAGGTCAGTGTGTCCAGATTTGATACATAAAGGGAACTTTTTCTTTTTATGGCTCATGACTCAGTCTTCATTAAATCCTGGATCAATTATAAAAAGGTAGCTGGAGGAATATCTCAGTGTCAGAAGCAGGTGCTGAATGTGTGTGACCTCTGTTGGCACTGCATGAGAAGCTGCAGCCACACTGGGAGCGCAGGAGAAAAGCTTCTGGATTAAAACCACGGCTGGTTGCAGTGAGACATTTGACCTGTCACTGCAAGGAGCACATAAACTATAAAAACAATAAAAACAATAAACCTCTCTGAATGCAGAGCAAACATACATGTATGCTGGTCACTCAGAAAGAAACATATGAGAAGAGAGAGAGAAAAGGATGGATGGATGGATGGATGGATGGATGGATGGATGGATGGATGGATGGATGGATGGATGGATGGATGGATGGATGGATGGATGGATGGATGGATGGATGGATGGATGGATGGATGGATGGATGGATGGATGGATGGATGGATGGATTATATTTGGCTTTATTCTGGTGTCTGCTGTCTTTACAACCATTTTTTCTCTCAGTTCACAAAATAACTCCTGTTTGGAGCCACAAATGTTTACATGAGCTTTGAAAAATCTTACCATTTTTCATATCAATATCAACAATAGAAAATTGGAGTTTTAATGAAAGAACTGTAAAAATGCTAAAACCGTCGTTTTTGTTATCGTATGTACATTTTGTACTTACTTTTGAAACATTTTTCAGCAGGTATTAAAGATACTATTTATCAAACCTACATTTTTGTATTTTTTTATTACTGGTCTGATATAATATTCAACTTCTCAAATGTTATGTATTCATTATGTGTAAGTAGAAACTCATCATAACTAACAGAAATAAAAGTTTTCAAACATCCATCTGTGTGTAGTTATTCTGTATCATGTTGTTCTCTTGGTCATACAGTTTATAAAATAAAATCTTCATTTATTTTGAAAATATAAAATGTCTTGGAAAAAAGTAAGATGACTGAAATATTAATCAAAATAAATTGTTAACAAATATAAATATGTATATATTTTTTAATGTCTATGTAAACATATGTACATATGCACCCTCCTTTTCCAGAATGTCTAAAATGAGTCTGTAAAACAAAAGTTGAGGTTGTACAAAAAATTAATTTGTAAACTTCTTTTCTTAAATAAAAAATATTTTTTTTGTGAGGACATAGAATATATTTCATGTGTGACCTGATGACCTAGTCAGGCTCCTGAGAGACTTGAATATAAGTTATAGAACGGTCATGTGGATTTAGTTGGACTGCATTGGTTTCATAGAGTTGTATCCTTAAACCAAATCTGTTTTACTTAAGTGTGAATATTGTCATTAACTGGTCCTGCATAAATAAACTGAAAAAGAATAATGTAAGAATTTCATTGAACAGTACGTTTGTGCTGTATTATGAAAAAACTTCCGCGTTCTTGGAACTGGTCTGTGCCTGAAGAGCCAGAAGGTTTTTTTGTTGTGCCTGAAAATGACAGATTGAATTCAAACTCTGCAACCAAATTTAGCTCTTTAGACATTCTTGGCAAAACAAAAATAAAACAGGTACGCAGAGACGGCGGAGCTGTGTGGAAGTGGAAGGATCTCTAATAAGACGGCTGTGTGCTGTGAAAGGATGGAATGGTGCTGTGAGGAGATAACAAGGAAGTGCCTGCCATTTATTCATCCCTGTTGATGCTCCATTGACAAAGAGCAGCAGAGCGCGCTGAGATCAACAGGCTTTTTAAAACAACTTAACCAGTGATCACACAAGGTTTGAGCAAATATTATGTCTTGTAATTGGAAGGAATGGAGCACGCAGGGGGAGGGGGAGCCAGAGCCAGGGAGGGGAGGAAGGAAGGAGCGACGGTGGGGGTAAATTGAAACGACAACACTTTGCACTTTGACAATCGGATTTGGAGAGTTTGTTTAACCTGACAGGCCTTTGAGCCGACTGCTTTTGCACACTCATTAAAACAATTATTCACGACCTGTCAAGTGTTTTCTTTTTACGTCACACAAACAAGTAACCAGCACCCTCCTCTTCCTCCTGCCTCCTCCTCCTCCCCACCCAGCAAATCACCACAAACACCAAGTCTGATCTTAACTCTTGATTTATATTATAACTCCATTTCCTGGCTGTCAAAAATAGATCTTCTGGTTTTTCCTGCAGGGTCAAGCAGCCATAGATATAAAAACACACCATTCTGCTTAATGATCAAAAGCCATCAGATGGACGTATATGATCAGGTACTCCAATGATTTCAATCTTAGACACAACTTTGGTTCTGCCATGTCATTGTTTACTAAGCTAAAATAAAATCGTTAAAGTCTTTTTCTGAAAAATCAATTAAAACCCTGAAAAACCTATACATGCCTGTGAAACTCTGAAATCTAGAGATCCTTTCATTTTCCCATTTCCCCAAAAGAGTTCCAATAATACTCCAGTGTTGTATTAGTACGGTCACAAGGTCCAGAAGGAAGTGCTGGCTCCTCCCTGGTTTTAACGTTATCCTCAGTCATTGCAGCATCAGCCGGACGCTCCGCTGAGCTCCTGTATTCAGGTGGAGAGGCAGCTGGACACAGAAAATATTTAGATGTTTAGACGAGACCAAAACATGCAAAAGACTAGGGTAATGATTAAAAACAATCTATCATAATGTGACATATGGTGGTGGCAGCATCATGCTGTGGAGATGCTTGTCTTTAGCAGAGACAGAAGTTGGTCAGAGCTGATGGGAGGATGGATGGAGTGAGCCCTGTTAGGGTTAGACAGCAGCAGGACAACAGGCCTATTTAGCAGTACATAACAGTGAGTCTCAAGAAAGAAGGGCATTACTTTGGTACATAATATGTGTAAAAAGCTTTGAATGTTTGGCTTTCAATTCAATTCAGAAATACGTTATTGGTCCCAAAGGGAAATTAAATGTTGTTGTAGCTAATGTTAATTGAATGATCTTTAAGTTTTACTGCAGATAGTGATGGTTGTTGGCAGGAAAGAGCCCCTGTACCAGTCTGTGTTACAGCAAATTTAAGAAGACTGACTGAAAACACTGTCTTTCTGTGAGAGCTTCATGAAAAGGATGGTCATAATTTTATTGGTTTTATGTAAAATTGTTCTTTGCATTGTCATCTCCAGAGATTCCAGTCATCCCCAGAACCAGAACCAGAACCAGAACACGATCAGAACCAGAACCAGAACCAGGCTTCTTTATCAGGTTTTTGATCCTTTTCAGAGCCCTGGTTCTGATGCTGTTGCCCCTTTAGACAACAGGAGAAGAAGTTTATGAAAAAATTCAAAAATTCACACAACTATGATATATCATTACAATGATACATTATGACAGCAGAGCATTTAAGCTTAAAATGGTGATTTCCTGATCTCAAACAACGGCAAGTTGTAGTTTGCAACAAGCCATGTTAAGGTCACAGCAAAGGAACATGTTAGCTGTGACTTTGGCTTAAAACGCTGACACTGCACATCAGCCTGAACTCCTCATTCCCAAATATGATGTTTGGCAGCATCATGCTTTGGGGAAGCTTTTCCTCAGCAGCCATGAGGGTAACAGCTAAATATGAGGAAATCCTGGAAATGACTGGAGCAGAGGTTCACAACCCTGAACATTCAGTCAGACCTGGAGGAGCAAAGGTTTGTTCTGGAATGGCTGAGGAATTCCTCATGGATGCTTACTGTCCAGTCTGACTGAAATATGTTTTTCCATATTTGTTAAAATTATTATCATGTCATGACAGTATAAGACAGATAATCTGTGAAAAAAAAATCAAGTTCCAGCCTTCATGTTAAGCACAAACAATGACTTAGTCGTTCAGCTAACAGTAACTATCTGTTGATCACTAAATTATGTTCAGTTCATTATTCCTTTAGATTTAGGACTTATGGGACCTTACTATAAGGTAAGATCTAGTATTAATAAAGCTAACTTAAATTTATTTGCAAAGTGTCCACATAAGTGATGCATGAGAATCCAGAATTCTCAAATTTGACGAGCTTGTAGAATTTAAAATGGCTCAATTTATGTTCAAAGTATCTAAAAAGTTGTTACCTGAGCACATACAGAGCACGTTTTCTGAAAGAGAAGGGGGGTATAACTTAAGGGGTCACTCAAACTTCAAGATCCGCAATTTTAGAACAACAAGAAAAAGCTTCTGTATTTCAATTAAAGGTGTAAAGTTATGGAACAAGTTACATGAAGATTTAAAACAAAGCATTAGTTTAATACAATTCAAAAGAAAATACAAGGAGGTAATTTTCAATAGATACACATATGGGTGACAGAAAGCAATAAGGTGTGTATTGCAGATAACTTGGTGTAAGGGTTTAGAAAGACAAACCAGCATAAAATGGGAAAATGTATAGGTAAATATTAGTAACTGTTACTTCTGACTGCCACTTTGACTTTGATTTTTTTAATGACAGTAGGACTCTAAAGTTTCAAGTGTTTAGGGGTAGGAGTTTATAAGTTCTCACTTCTTCCTACCCCATTTTGAGCATGATATGTTAACTGAAACAAAAAACCTGTATTTTCTCTTCTTTTTTATGTACTTCTTGTTACTGTGCACTATTTTATTTTTATATTTGTATCATGTTCAAATAAATTTCATTTCATTTCATTTCATTTCATTTTGTAAAATATAATACTAATAATTGTTTTTAAAAAATAATTTAGAAAACTTGTATTTCTATTTAAAGACAATATTTTTATTTGAAAAGACATTCTGTCTTGTGGAAACATAGGAAAACATTTCTGCTGTTCTCCTATAGAGAACAGCAGAAATGTAGACGATGTGTCCCAATCCTCTACAACCACTGGCAAAACCTACACAGCACCACATATAAGAAACTGGCTTTAAATAAAGCTACACAACGTTTTATCAAAGTTTTCTCATCATCACATTCCTCTCCCCGGATGATCACCAGGGTGATGTGGACCACAGATTAACACATAAAATGTGACAAGGTGTGAGGCCATCAGACTGCTTGCTGCAAGCAAGTAAATACCATGGTTACCCTCATGTGCATAAGTCAGAATTGGCACTGCTAGAAGATTTTGTAAATGGGAGAATCAGGAAGGAAACTGGAGCTTTCCAGTCCTGATGTACTGATGCCCTCTATAACCTGCAGGGGACAGTGCTGGCCACTGGCTCCTCACCCCGTTTCCAAACCCCCATACACTTCTAACATGTCCTGACCCTCCAGCTAAAAATGCTTTGCCCGAGCCTCATCTCAACCAATCAAATCTAGATTAGTTTAAAGCAGAAAGACAAAAATGAAGCAGTCTACATTCCCACCTCCCCATCATCAATGATCAACAGTCAATCTGACAAGGCTGAAGAAAATAATGGAGGGTTGGATGCGAGTACACACCCACACACACACACACACACACACACACACCTACACACACACACATACACACACATACACACACACGCACACACACACACACACAACCCTACACACACACACACACACACACACACACACACATGTCTTTCTTTATATTTTAACAGGGACTTCACATTGACTTCCATTCTTTTTCATTCATTTCTATATCCTAACCTATTAAACCACCCCTAAACTCTATTGACACATTAGCTCTAAACCCATGACCCGGGCTTTGGATCCCATTGGTTCTCCCAACACAGCATTTGTTGGGAAAATGGTCCTTACACTGCATTACATCTCCAATTATTCTGCTAATAATCACATGCAGAAACGTTTTGCTTGCATGTTTATTCAGCTTTGTTGAGTCATTGCTTTGTGGAACCACCTGTTGTTGCAATTGCCGTTACAGATCCTTTAGGTACATCTCTACCAGCTTTGTACATCTAGAGACTGAAATGTTGTGGATTATTTATTGCTAAAGCTCAGGCTCAGTTAGATCTGAGGGAGAGGATCCATTTTCAAGACTTGGAACAGATTCTCAATCAGATTTAGGTTAAGAATTTAACATTGTACCTTATGAATATCCTTTAGCTGTGCACTTCAGGTTGTTGTCCTGCTGGAAGATGATCCTCCACTCCAGTCTCAAGTCTTCTGCAGTCTCTAACAGGTTTTCTTTCAGTACAGTTTTCTTCTCAGTTTCATCCAGCTGCCCATCAGTGCTGATAAACTTCATTGTCCCTGTAGGACAGAAGTACACCCATTGTTTCAGAGTAGGGTGTCAGGGTTTGGGGTTATGTCAGTTTTTTTTGTGTGTGTTTGTTTGTTTGTTTGTTTATTTGTTTGTTTTTTGTTTGTTTTTTTTCTTTTGCAGTAAGGCTGAAGACTTCATTTGGGTCTCATCTGACCAGGTTATCTTCTCCTACAAGTTTGTTCTGTGCCCCAAGCAGGTACAGCAGCATGAAGTTATGTTCCTTGCAGACTAAAATGACAAAATGTAGCTGCAAGGGTTTTATTGCATGGAAGACCCATGTTTGGTTCTTGTTCTGAGGAGGCAAAGTAGACTAGAACCAGAAGACCTCAGTGGTCTGGAAATATGACTATTGTGGTTCTAAGTGATATATAAACTAATAATGGCAGAGCTCATCAATTGAATTAAATTCAAAACATGATCACTTACTTACCTTTGTCTAGACCAATCAATCTGTTTATCAGCTTTGATTACCAAATCCAAAGCACATACGTTTACAGATCACCAGTTTATTCAAATAAGGATCATGCTGCAGAATATTTCTGTAGTTTATCTGGCTGTGAAAACAAATTACACTCTCTGCCAGTTTTTTTTTATTATCATAAAAGATATCCTCATACGAGTTTTAAAATGATTAAAATCTAAAGAGAAAGACCACACAGCAATAAATTCATAATGCCATCATTTATTAAGCACAGATAAAGCCAAAATGTGGACATTTTTGAAAATCTGACAACATCCCAAGAACGGTTGGATATATGCAAAGAAATGAAAAACACTATAACTGTCCTTTTTTCCCCATGACTGCGTTACTGTACAGTTCTGAACAGGCTGGACCTGCCAGAACTATCCTTCATTTCAGGTGTTGCCACCTCCCTAATCAGCACTCAAAGAGCCCAAACGTGCCTTAAAGTTCCCACCATAAGCAGGGACTTCCAGAGCCACAGTAACAGACGTTCTATGATAATTGTGTCAGAACATTTCACGTTTCCACACAGTTCAACCTGTTTTACAGGCACGAAGCCAGCTGCCATGTAATCTTCCTCCTTAGTTTACCAGGTGTGGCTCTCCTCTAACAAAGTTGATGTTGCATATCGCCACCCGCTACTACTATTGTTAAACATCATGATTACTGAATGTATATTACCAGATTCTTTTAATTAGGCATCTGGAAGCCTTTGAAAAGTTGTTATTAAAAGACACATGGGCAAAATCGAACAGGAGAGTGTTGAACAAAAACAATAGGAATCATAATAATAGACCTACCTCTTGTTATTTGTGGGTGCTGAGATAAGTGGCTCATTCATATTCATAAATTCCAAAGGGGTCTAAAGACAACAACTACAAATAAAACTGCATTAGCAGGAATTTTATTGGAAGTTAAAGACACCTGATTTTTTGTCGTTCTTAATTCTTCAATTAAGTTCATGTTAATTTTATTTTACATCATTCCAACTGACCAGGGATGTTATGTATATTACTTTCTGAATTGGTGTTCAGGAAACAATTTCATAAACTACAGCTGAGCATATACACTTAGCCTCATGAGGACATTGCATTGATTTCCATTGATTGCATGCAGCCTAACTCAGGATTCAGCAACCTTTGCAGTCCAGGTAGCACATCTGATGTCCATTTAAAAACATAAATACTAGAGTCAAGAAATCTGAACAATATTTTGAGAAACAAAAAGAGTCATACTTTGTAGTTACCTAATGTATAAATTTCTTTTCATCATTTCAAAAAGAACAAAGAATATATTTCAATACTAAAGTTTTATTGGGGATCAAAACCGCTTTACAAATAATGAACAGAACCAGTTGTTTTATGGAGAAGAATTTAATAAACATTTCAAAAGCAGTTGTGTGCTCTAAAACACACACACACACACACACACACACACACACACACCCACACACACACACACACACACACGAGCACAATAAAATAATGTATATATCAAATTTTCTTTGAAAACATTCATATTTGAAAGCAGTGGGCAGTTCTCTTTCATCTCTGCGCCAAAGTTATTAAGAGCCAGTGTTGGACCTGGAGCCAGCGAACAGATCCCTGGTCTGACCTGAACCCACAGCACCAGTCTGTACCTGATCCTAACCCAGGACCTGAGGCTGACCTAAGCTTTAGAAATCGCCTTATCCATCAGCCCCAGTTCGGTTTCATATGTTGAATTTGTTTCTGTAACATCTGTAAACTCTATCAGGAAAAAGCAAAAGTCTGACATGGACTAATGCAGATCTGGAATTGAAGAAATACAAGATGGTTTAGTTATTGGCTTGGCTCTGCATACTGGGTCGGATTTTAATCAAAAAACAGGTGAACGTCACAAATCTCCAATCTCCATCATGAGTGGCCTGAGCCCAGTGTGCGCTAAGGACAGGGTGGCTCTGCTTCACAGAAACACACCTAGGAAGAAACTCACCTAGAAACAGGCTAAATGGCCAGTTAAATCCTTCCCACCGTTAACACAGACTGCTTTGTCGATCACAGTCATGAGGTCCAGTCATTATCAACATAGCCTCACTGGGATTGATAATGTGTTAGATTAAAAGATTAGAAAAAGAAAACAACTAGAAATGAAGAAATGTGGTCTGTCTGATTATGTAATTTTTAAATATTAAATTATTGATAATTTGATCAGAACTTGAGTAGACCTTTTACCAAATACTTTTTTAGTCTTACTTGAGTAAAAATATGTTGACGTAGCTCTTAATTGAGAACTATTTTGGTCTGTCTCGCTCTGTGCTGCCCTGCAGTGGACTGGTGACCCGTTCAGAGTGTACCGCCTCTCACCCAACCACTGGAGAAAGACACCAGCTAGTATAGACAATGAATGGAAGGATGGCTTCTTCACCTTAATTATAAAAACTGTCCACACCTGCAAATACTGAACAACCAATCAGAACAAAGCTCTGGATTTGGAGGGTGGAGATTTGTTTCTTTTTCTTTTTCTTTTTTTCTTTTTTAAAAAAGAATAAATACACAGAGGGAGAGGAAGGTGACTAGCAGAAAGCAAGCATTGAGGAAGCATTAGCAGGCCAGCAGCAGAGGAGAGCCTGCAGGATGTACTGACAGAGACCCAGCAGGGAGAGGAGAGGCTGGGAGCAGCAGCAGGGTGCCAGTCTGTAACAGGGTGAGGGGCTGAGGAGGGTTCGTTTTTAGCTTCTTACCCTGTTTTGTGGGTTCTTACACTGTCAACTGACAGTGATTGCCTTTTACTCAATCACTGTCCTCCTTGAATGCTGGTTTTCATGCTTCACCTGGTTCTTAAACAGACGATGCCTCGCTCTGGGTCAAAAAATAATTTGAATGGATTGCAACAATATATTTTCATAAATATTAATTAAAGCCATGTCCTGATACACATTTAAAACAAACTGTTAGGATCTAACGCAGAACAGAGGTTTTACAATTGGATTTTTATTTGGGCAGACTTTCATCAGTATGTCTAAGAGAAAATTTTATGAAGTTTATAGAAAACATATTCTTAAAATGTACATAATTAAATTAATTGCTCATCTAATTGCTGCTTTGTCACTGAAACATTAAAAGGTAAGCTTTGTTCAAAAAAAGGCAGACTGTAAACCGTTTCCCTGGCGACTGCAATTAAGACGTGTGGCAAATTAACAACCACCTCTGGATTAAAAAGCTCAGCTTGATAGTGAATTTAACTTTACTATTAGCTCTGTAGTTAAATTACTTAACACTAGAGCAACACTTCAATTATTCCAACAGAAAACTTCTTAAACACAAAACTGCAAACTTTGATAACGCTGAGATTGAAAAAATAGTAATAATACATGGAATGTGTCAGCCTTACCATTCTCTACTGGACCCTGTTCACAACCAATCAGACAAAGATATGGCAGGACACACGTCTTCTGCTACACTCTGATCCAAATCCTTCAGCAGAATCCATCCCTGGTCTTCTGCTCATTCAGGGAAACGGGTCCAGTTGGGAAATCAGCTCCTCTCTCCAGCTGGTTCTGGAGGATCCCAAGGTGTTCCCAGGCCCAACAGGGAATTCTGGGTCTGCTGCAAAGTCTCCTCCCAGTGGAGGAAAAGCTAATGTTGTTACAATGTGGCAATTGTTTTGAAAATTACCTTTCCAACTTGACTAGAATTTTAAAGAACTGAATAGCTAAAATTGAAAAAATATTTTTTGCATATTTCCCCAAAACTGTCACTATGCTGTGACTGTATAATATGAGAGAATCTGTGAATAAAATCAAGCTGCTCTTCTTTCCCCCTGTGGTCCAACTGCCATCTGAAGAAATACTCCACTCCCAGTCTGAAACAACCAATCGGAGTCTTAGTGCTGTCAGTCATGCTCATGAACATCCTACAGCTGTGGTAATGATGGAGAAGCCACCTACCAAGAAGCTAGGAAAGCTATTTATCTGCCGACGTCAGTCACCATGGTAACTAGCCTGAGCATTCATGGCAGGCTCTGATGTGGGAAACTAGTTGCAGCATAGCGGAGAAATTTGGGGAGGGTGCAAGCAGCACATACACAAGGTTGACTGACAGCACTAAGACCCTCCTCCTGGCTCTGATTGGTTGTTTCTGACTGAGTGGTGTGTTTCTGCAGATAGCAGCAGAACCATAGAGAGAAGGGAGAGCAGCTAAGTTTTTTTCTCATCTGTCTCATACTTTAAGGACATAATGACAGTTTTAACAAACAAAAAATAAATATTTTTTAGTAAAAGTTACATACTGCAGCTTTAATTCTAAACTCAGTTGTTTTCTACAAATAAAGTTTTTCTCACATTCTGGATGTTGTTCTGACACATGGCATACAGGAGGGAAACCAAGAACACTGTTTTACTTCAATCCTTCTCCAAATAAGGACTTCTTATTCATCATTATTGAAATAGACCAGTTCTAGATTTCTTCTCAGCATTGTAGTGAGGTACCTGATGAATCATTGCTCTATTGTGCCAAAAGAAATCACCAGTCTTTTCACTATTGTTCTTCCATGTATAGGTTATGATTGAAACGTGCTTATGGCTGTTAAACCTGTTAAGGAAGCGCCTACAGAGTGGGCTGACCTTTCACATCAACCTCAGCTTCACCTGCCCATCTGCCCTAGAGTTTATCCAACAGAAGATTTTGTTACAGCTATGAAAGCGTATCTCAGAACATGCCCAAGATTGAAAGGAATGGATAAAAGGGAATAAATTCTGGAGAAAGTTCTACCTCTGTTTGGGTCAGAGGTCATGTCCAGTTGGTAGCGTTTCAGTAAAGACTCAGTAGAGTCTGAAAGGAAGAGTCATGCACCAGGAAAACAGCGAGAGGATTGTTTTTCATTCATCCATCCCGATCCATTCTACTGTCCAATCCACCATGAAGCCTGTACAACATTAATTTAACTGTTGACTGTTTGCATTCATGATAGGTTAACATTCAAACTGCATAAGTACAGAGGTGGGCAGAGTACACAAAAACTGCATTCAACTATTTCAGCACATTTATACTCAAGTAAAAGACAAAAGGATTGAGCCAATAAAATTACTTAAGGCTACTCAAGTACTGAGTAACTGATTATAATTTAAAATTATAATAACTAATTATATTTTTGATATTTAAAAATGATGGACAGACTAAAAAGTTGTGCAAATTCTGATATTCTAATGAATAAAGTTTTAAAAAGTTATACAAACAAATGATATATTTACAAATTAGCTAATCTTAAGCAGAAGAAAAACTTTTCCTAATCAATATTTTCCACTAATGAACACATATGTAGTCAACACTTAAAGTGGGTAAAATTATGTATATCTGCAGTCATATTCAATAAAATAGAATATACATTCAGATGAGGCCTGTGTCAGACTAAAATACTTTTTCAATATAAGTTTTAAGCAGGTTATACCTTTCATTAAATGCTGAATTCTGTGTAAAAATTAGTTTTTTATTGCCTTTATATAATAGTCAAATTTTAAATGTCATGTTTTCATTAAATGTAAAATCACTATAACAGAAATAAAGGCCTTTAAACATCCAACCGTGTCATTAATCTATATAATATGTTTCACTTAAGCTGCAGTTTGAAACGTTAATTTAAAAAAATATATATATTACACATTTGCTAAAACAATCAGCACAATATGAGACAGATGATCTGTGAGAAGATCGATCTCCTCCACTTCCTCTCTAAGCTGCTATTGCCTCTAAAGAAATGAACCGCTCCCAAAAAAAACAACCAGTCAGAGTCAGGAGGAGGTGCTTAGCTCTGTCAATCACCATCTGAATGTGCTGCTAGATGTGCTAATGGATTAGAAACAACTTATTGTTACAGGAAAACCGTCTATCTGCCATCATGGGTGGCCATGCTAAGGAGCGTTAGCATTCAGGACAGGCTCTGCAGATAGGAAGAAGTTAAATAGCAGAAAGCAGGGAGCAAGCAGAGGGAGGGGAGAGCGGCGCAAATGAGAATAATAGACAGACCCCCCTCCTGGCTCTGATTGGTTGTTTCTAACTAGCACTTGGAGAATGCAGAGAAACTTGATTTTTTTTTTTTTTTTTTTTTTTTTTACAAATTATGTGTCTCATGCCATACTGTCACAACATGACAGTTTCAAGAAATATGTAAAACATATATATTTTTATAAAAGTTAGTGCAGCTTTAGTGATAGAGTGATAGAGAGAAAGAGAGAAAGAGAGAGAGAGAGAGAGAGAGCTCTTCCAGTGGCAATGTGTAGTAATTACCATATATAAAGTTGACCTCCAAAGGTCACAATAGACTCAGCAGATATAAAGAACCATTAAAATAACACTTATGTAGAAATAAGAGGTCTCACTTTGACATAAACTGTGGTATGCGTGTGCATGTGCATGTGTGTGTGTGCATGTGCATGTGTGTGCGTGCGTGCGTGCGTGCGTGCGTGCGTGTGCGTGTGTGTGTCAGTGTCTGGTGCATTTTTGGTCAAAATGTTTGTTCTTCATACAGTGAACTCACTGTAGAGAATCCAAACATTTTGCTCAAGTAGTGTGTAGGAAACTTTATAATAATATTACTCAAAAATAAAAAGTATGGTGAAGTAAACCTACTTCTAAAAGTGTTTTTGTTTGTTTGTTTGTTTGTTTGTTTGTTTGTTTGTTTGTTTGTTTGTTTGTTTGTTTGTTTGTTTGTTTGTTTGTTTTTGAAAGCTACACAAGTTGCAAGTAAAGGCATCTGTTTAAATGTAATGAGTTACCACCCATCTCTGAGTACAGCATGCTGCTCAGGGAGCAAACATGGCCGCTACCAGAGGAGAGGCTGTTCAGGCCTGAAGAGGTCCAGAGGTTGTGGAGCTGCTTCTTTGTGCCCATAAAAGCTACATTTCTCAACTGGGTTGATTACAAAAATCAATTTGTACTAGTTATGAAATACTTGCACATTTGGAAAAAAAAAAAAAAAAAAAAAAAGCTAATAATTAAGCAGAGTCACACTCGACAAAGACTAAGAAATGGTTTTATGAACCGTTTGTAGGATTGTAGTTTGATTGTTTTCCTTGGTTTTAGTGACATGTGAATAATGAATTATTGGACATATATATGCTGGCTTTTCATCAATTGATAATCTGTTAGATCATATTCAGCTACCATCAATCTGTTCAGAGACAGAAATGAGCATTTTTAGCTGTAACCTGGTGGTATATCTACTTTTAAAATGTTAAAATATGGTACATTGTCTCTGTGTAAAATAAACAGTCAGCAGTACTAAAGGAACCAACTATAATTGTTTCAATACTTTAAGAATGAAGTTAAATATCCTCTAATGTCCAGAAAGTACCCTTGGGTCTTTGTGCAAAATAAACTACATCTTTCAATTTGCTTAGTTCTATCTAAGGTAAAAAAAAAAAAAAAATATTTTAAAAAAAAAATTTCTTATTTAACATGACACTGTTAACACATCAGCAGGTTGATTCACATGGCGCTCTCATCAGAAACTCTCAGACTGAGTTTTAGTTGCAGTTGCTCCAATGAGCAGACTTTGTCCTGCCAGTCATTCTGCTGCAGGCTGCTTCATGTTAAAAAGGAAGGTTTTCTCTCCACTGTCACCACATGCTTTGTCAGGAGGAGCTGTTGCTGGGTAATCAACAATTCTATAAAATGTCTGTTTTTATAATTATGATCAAATGGAATTGAATATGATTTGCTGTGGATCAGTCTGCTATATGGCTGCAGTGTTCTGGAATGAGCTGAGCTGGTTTGGCTGTACGTTTCTATGTTTGTGGATGTGAACAGGAGAAAATCAGTTTTCAGTTTTGTTATAAAAATGACTTTTAATGTAAACTGTTGCTTTGACAATAAGCTCAGTGGATTTGACTCAAACTAAATAGAACTGAATCTGATTGAAAACGAGTTGAGATCGTTTTACCACTTGTTCTGTTTTCCACTCCATCAGTTTCCTCAGCTTTTTAAAGATGCATTGTGCAGCATGACGTGGTGTTCCATGTTAGACCCCTTATGTAATAACATCTTATGATGTTTTTATCCAATATATGTTTAATGTTACGGTAACAAGAAAAATAATATTTTAAATATTTAACACATATTTTAACACCTTTGATTTAAAAGTGTTAAATAAAAAATGATCATGGTGAACTGCACATGGTTGTTTCATGTGTTCATCAGTTTTATAAAAATAAATATGTGACATTAACAACAATGAAAGTCAACATTATGCAAATCTTGCATGGATTAAATATAGTTGTAAAATAAAACCTGTTTCAAATCCACTGACTTTCCTCTAGTCTCTGTCTTCATCCATTGGCGGAAGGACCAAAATCATTTTTGCACATTAAAAACTGTTTCACTCAGAATGTTTGGCCCTGAGAAGCTAATGATAAGAACAGATGCTGCATCAGAAAGTAGCCATGTTGCTTCTGTAGCCGAAATGTGAAGAGCATCAGGCCACCAACCTCTTCAACCCTCCACTCCATCAACAAGTCCCATACCAGAATAACACTTTTCTCATTTGCCAGTGAGAAAAGAATGAAATCAAATTTGTTAAAGTTTAAATAAAAAAATCAACTGAATTAAGCTTAAAATTGTCATAAAACTCACATTTACGACAAATGGTCTACAGTCATTAGTGACTTGGAATGCTACAGGTAAAAACAGAAACCCTGAACATCACACATTGCTTCTGAAACGTTAGGAATCGGTTCCTATTTTCACAAACTTGTAATTTAAACATGAAGCAAAGCCAAAAACATCAGGCTGGGGCCAATAAGAACAAAAACTCTGAAAACTGATATTCTATTCCCAGGTGTTTTCACACAACAGTCAAAAATGTCCTGATAAACCTGTAGGTGCAGGTCAGCGAGCGGACTGCCACTGTTTTTATTGTAATGTCCTTTTTAGAGAAGAAAAACGCTGAATCAGAGAAGATTTTTAGATTCAGCGTAATGTTGTTGATGAAAACTGTCTGAAAGGGGAAAAAAGCTTTCAGAGGACTATTATCTGGGTCCGAGAGTATTTCACCTGGGGAAAATGTTTTTTACTGAATTCTAAGAGAAAGGAGATAAATAAAAGGGAATGGAAAAGATAAGAAAAAAAAGGAGAGAGAAAGAAAAAAATCTAGGAGAGAGGTTGCGTTTCTATTGACCGTATAATTGTGCAATTTGACATTTCGAAAATAAATGTCCTTAATGGAAACACGCAACTCTCGTTTTTCGATTAAAAAAAGATTTGGCCTGGGATTTATTTATTTATTTATTTATTTATTTATTTATTTATTTATTTATTTATTTATTTATTGCCGTATTTAAATTAGTTTATTTCGTAAAACTGCAACGGAAATACTTTTTCCCGCATACACACGAGTCACTTGATCAACAACCGGATGTTGCTACTGGCGGAAAGCTCGAAGAAGAAGACAGGAAGTAGCTGAACGGAGATTGTGCGTGAATAAACTTATTTAAGTGATATTAATTGTATGTTGGTATGTTAATTGCAATTGTGCAATTGTGTTGTTTTGACATTAGTGGAGCGTGGACAAAGTTTGCACACTTGTAATGGAAACACAGCGAGAGAGACAGAGAGAGAGAGAGAGAGAGTAAAGTTAGTCCTCCACCCCACCCCACCCCCATGTGGTCCTTCTGTTGCTCCTTTGTCTTTTGACTGCTGGTCACCCCATTTAACATGGGGCAGATAGCATCAGGCTGACAGAGATTGGGTTGCACGGCAGCTCCATTGTTGGGCTGCTTCTTGCATTACAGTTGGACTCGTTCTGCTTGCAGTCTTCTTCTAGGAACCAACAAATTGCTGCTGAAAGTCTGTCTTTGTTGTTGTATCATATCAGACAATCAAACCCTCCGAGCCAAAACATCTGCTGCAGCTGCAGACTTCACAGGTTCACACTTTAGGAATCAACTCCGGAGCCTCCAAAACGGAATTTAACTTCTGCACACCGAGAGCCTGGCCTGAGCTGATAATCAGATTTACAAAATCACTGGATGCTAATGCCTCCGCTCTGCTCTGGGTCTTAAACTGATTCACAGTGTAGGAACTCCTGATAGTCCCAGAAAAGAAATGTCTACAAGGTGCAGTAGTCCACTGGACAGATCTGAAAGGTTTATAAAGAAAAAGAGAGAGAGAGGTTGGATATTTGTGATGCTTCAGGAATATCCCGGTTTGGACTGGACTCAGGCTGCTAACACGGAAAACTGAGCCTGGCAGTGAGGAGCCCAGATTATAAACCACAGACTGAAGAGAGCAGAACCATTAGCCGGTTCCGTTCTCACGTCCTACTGGGCTGACCACGCACCAGGCCAGAACAAGCGACCATCGATAAATAGATAGATAAATAAATATCTAAATTCAGTTGGAGCATTTTATATTTATCCTATAACAGAAATTTTATATAACAGCAAACCTTTTTTAAACATAGTCTTACAACGACACAAAAAGCTGTGTTTAATTTATTGATTTTTTAAAGTATTGTTTTATTACTATTACTATTTTTCTTCCTTTTGTTTTGATGCTTATCAAAAATCTTTATTAGTTCCAGAAACCTAATTGTTAAAACACATTTTTTTTAAATTGATGTTTCCATTTTTTCCTGGTTTTCTTTAAATGAAAACAGATCAGGATGATCACAGATCTGCACCACAGATTTTAGGATTTGCAGCTAAATACTGAATGCTGTTCAGTATTTAACAGAATGCTGTTTTGCAGTATAGATCTTTAAAAAAAATCTGGTTACGCAAAGTGAAGCGATATTTTCATTTTAACTGAGATTTGGAGACTTTAAATATCAAACCACTAACTTAAAGTCAGCAGTAATAAATAACTCATGACTTTTAATTCACTCACAGCGTTTTTCCTTGATTGTTATTTTACAGTTGCATGCGAAAGTAGTATTCTAGAACAATTCCAATTATGTTGAAATAAAAAAATCCAATTAATCATTTATTATTTTTCAAGAAAAGATTTCAGTAAACCTATTCAACACTGATTCATCTATTTTTTATTTTTTTCCTTTTCTGCACGTTTTCAAAATGTTAAAACATCAATTAAAGGCGCTCTCTCTGGAAACCATGACTACGGCAACACCTGAGAGTAATTTCAAATATTCACTTTGCATTTTTCTATTTTGCCAGAGTCTCAGGACACGAATGCATTGAAACTGTGATCTTTTGGTTTATATGACAGTTAAACATTACACAAAAAATAAATTAATAAATTAATTAATAATAATAATAATAATAATAATAATAATAATAATAATAATAATAATAATAATAATAATAATAATAATAATAATAATAATAATACTGGAGCTACTAGGAGAAATTGATTTCTTTTTTTTGCAAAATGTATAAAATAAAATTAAATGTTTTGTTTCATTCCTCAATTACATAAATAAATGAGATGTTTTATTTAACCTCGTTCTGGATTTATATCAGGAAACGCAGCAATAATCTGTTATTAATTCCAACATTACAAAGAGGTCAGATTCTGACTAACCTCTAAAATAAACCATTCTTTTAATCGATCTGGTATTTTAGATATAATCCTTTACGGCACTTCTTTATTAACTGATAAAGCAGTAAAAAAACATCAAACCTCCCTGCTGGAGCACAAAGTAACTCCAATTATTCCATCTGAACAGCTCACAGCTGCAGAGCAGCAAACTTCTCCTAAACATTCCACTTGCGCAACGGATTTAGTGCTAAGCTGCACCAGCGGAGCAAACAGACCCATTTTCAGCTATAATGGAACCAAACTCCGCTCATCCAGAACCGACCAGAACCTGTCTGAAACCAAACAGCTCAACATCAGGTGGAGGAGGGCAGTCAGACGAACCTCCAATCCATGCGCACCGTCCGTGGACAGCGCGCTGCCTGCATGATGACCACAGCATCTGACCTGCACTGAGCCGCAGGTTTACACAGACTGACCAGATATTTGCTGAAGATATCACAACCGACCAGTGATGCATTTACGTCCTTAGGTCACATATGTGTTTTACATTACAGCTCACTTTTATTTTATACCAACGCCAGTGATCTACCAGAACATAAAGAAATAAAAACTATATTAAAACTAAAGGTTTTTAATTATTTTTAATTATGTTACATTATGACAGGACTGTTTTAAAATTATTATTATTATTATTATTATTATTATTATTATTATTATTATTATTATTATTATTATTATTATTATTATTATTATCGCCAATACAACAATTGAAATTTCTTTCATGTATTTATATATATATATATATATATATATATATATATATATATATATATATATATATATATATATATATATATATATATATATATATATATTTTAGGCTTTTATGAATGTATTTATTTACTTATTTATCAACAGGTGAATTTGGCAGAAAGCGTGTGTTCGCGAGAACAATAACCAGAACCAGACACTAAACGTAAACACATATTCTGATTCGCGCAGGAACAGCTCCGGACAGTCAGAGGAATAAAAAAATAAAATAGATAAATAAAAAATAAAAAATACAGCTGAGAAAGACACCAGCAAAATCTGAATCAAGCATGAAAATGTTAAAAAATAAAATTCCCAGAAATCCAGTCCAAAGCTGCAGAGCCTCTGAAGCAGCAGCAGCTCAGAGGCTGCAGCAGCTTTCCTTCCAAAAGCTGCTGCAGAAACAGAGCAGACACGCTGCACATTTACCTTCACATCATGCAAATGGGATAAAAGTGAGAGAAATTTTTTATAAAAAAATAAGTCGTTTAAGAAAAGATAAATATTGGGCTTTTAATAAGCCCAATATTTGGGTGTTTGTAAAACCTTCCGGAGCCGTTTAACAAAGACATGCAGGCTGATGCAGCAGCGGAAATCACCCAGCAGAGGAGATTCTTCTGCTGGGTGAAGGACGGATGAAGTCTTCACCAAACCAAGCAAGTTCCAGCAGCTTTTAAATCAATATAACCATCCAACATTCTGTTTTGTTTTGTGTTTTTTTGTTTGTTTGTTTTTGTTTTGTTTTTTTTTTCATTTCGCTGTTAGCATGAGATAAAGAACCAGGAGAACCCAAACAAAGCCGCGATATGCTGCAGGTCCTCCAGCATGACAGACAAAAAAAAAGGAAATTTGGCGTCCGGCCACGACACAAAATTTCACAAAACTTGTGAATTTAGGAGAACTCCCAATTTTTATTTTATTTTATTATTTTTTTTAAATCCAGGTTCTAAATTTCTAACTTCAACAAAAGCACATTTCAACAGCTCTGCAGAAACCACTCACCCCGGGATCATATAGCAGCTGCCTTTAAAGTAAACAGTGAATGGAGAACATTACTCTGGGGAACAAATCTGAAAGAGTCCGAACTTCTCAGGATTGTTTGTGTTCTGCAAAGCAAAAAAAAAAAAAAAAAAAAAACAAGAAGAAGAAAAAGCAACACCGGAACAAGCAAAGAGTATCACGGCATGCAGCGACACCACGCTCAGATTAATCACTCCGAAAAATAATCATCAATCATCTGGAAGTTTTTCACCGCAGCAGAAAAACGTCGACAGAAGTGCGGCTCCGCTGAGATTGGAGCGCAGATACCGATGCGCACAAAGCAAAGCGGCGCAGCCTGCAGCGCCTAATATTTCACCGCTCAAATGGACAGAATGTGACACTCTGAAACAATAAAAGACTCGCAGACACTTCAGCACCAGACCCCAGAGCTCTGCTGCCAGCAGGGGCCCCGAACCAAGCTCTGCAGCGCAGCCCAAACCCAGAACCCGAAGAAAGCTCCGGCATGCGCGTCAATGACGACAACATTCACCCTGAAACCCAGAAACTGATAGAGATCACTCTGTTGACCACTCTGTTGATCACTGTTGATCACTCTGTTGATCACTCTGTTGCTTCATATGGAGCAGTAAATAAAAGACAAAGGGGATTACGTTAGTTATGAATGTAACCTATTCTTTTATTTGTGCTTTTTTAGGATTAAAACATTTTTTCTTTTTTTATTTTTATAAGCGACAAACACGGTAATAAGAAGACCACAACAGTATCACAACCATGAAAAATTGTTTTAGAGGCGACAATTAAAAGACAGTCATTCCAAATAGGAGCCTATTAGATCAGAAGGCAGAATTTCTTTTGTTAAACAAACGGGATTTTTTTTACAGCGTTCCTCCTTTTCTAAAACAAAACAAAGTCAGATTACAAAGATGATCTTTTTTCTTTTTTTCTTTTTACTAATTGTACAAAAACAAGAAGAAAAAGAATCGTGAACGTCTGTGTTTTGGGTTTTTTTTAAAAACCGGCGATCACGTTTCCATGGCAAAGCTTCACTGCGGAAAATCTTCCACAAAACGAGACATTTACGCACAAAGTCGTAACGCCGAAAAGCGCAATTCTTCAATTCGAAAAATAATGCCCGCTAAATTTTTACTAAAAATAAAATCCCTCCAGTGACGCCAACAATTGCTGAAATAACCAAAAATCTATTTTCAAACGAAAAAGCCTAAGTAATAATTAAAACAACCTAAAGGACGCGATAAAAATCTCGTTTAAAGGGACATTTTCTGCAGTGACGGAGGATTTCAGTCTCTCCTTCATTCCGACCTCAGCAGGCCTCCCAGAATATACAGCACAATACTGACTTCATATGGAACAGATTCTTTGGTCTATAAAAAGCGCGTCAGCAGTTTTTAAAACCAGGTAATGAATGAATGGAGAAGAACGTTCAGAGGCCACTGTGGACTCCAGCTTTAAGAAGAACATTCAGCTTTAAAAAAAACACTTTTCCCCGCTTTTATTCTAACCAGCATGGTACTGACTCTATTATTATTATTATTATTATTATTATTATTATTATTATTATTATTATTATTATTATTATTATTATTAAACAATCTTTAATAAAACAAAACTAATTTAAATACTCATTCTAATATAAAAAAAACTTGCCTCCTCCAACAAGAAAATAAAAACGTGAGCAAAGCTGCGCTCTCATCATTCTCTCCGCTTCCTATCTCAGATCACATTGCACGTCACTGACTGACATTATTATACAGAAGACAAACCCCGGACACTTAGAACACACATTATGTACACAGAAATTAAAACTGCAGGAGGAGATGGGGCAGAACAACAACGAGAAGAACATGAAGAAGAAACCATAATAATAGTAATAATAATAATAATAATAATATTTAAAAAAAAATACCTGGAAATGTCAGTGCTGCTTTCTGTGAGTTTCTCAGTGCTGCTCTTTTTTGTTTTGCAGTCTCTCTTCTTTTTTCTATAATAGGTAGTAGTTTATAATAATTTGTCTTTTTTTTACATCTTAAATGTTCAGTGTTAAAAACGATCACGTTAGTGTTCCAATCATTTTGAGATTATCACTCCTTCATGGATGGATGGATGGATGAATTGATGAATGGATGGATGAAGTTCAGGGGAGTGGGGGTCGGAGGGGAGTTAGTGTATGAGCGGGTTAGAAGTTGACCCCTGGTTCTGATGTGTGAAATAGTCAGACAAACCCCCGGAAAGTCCCGAGGAGAAGGCGGGTAGAGAGCCGGACAAAGCCGGCCTAAGAGTGTCACATGGCAGCGAGGAAGAGGAGGGAGCCTGGGGAGAATTGGAAGCCGAAGCCCGGGCAGCCTGCAATGAGCCACCGCCTCCGGCGCCGGTCTGTGAGCTCATAGTCGGGTGTGGGACATGGGGGAAAAAGTAACTCGTCTGTCCAGCCAACAAGTTCACCGAGCACGGGTTCAATGAATAAGTGGCCCCGGAGCAAGGCACAGAGAGGCCGCAGGGCACCGCCGAGGCCGCCAGGGCCGCCGCCGTCAGGTGGTGCGTCGCGTAGGGGAGGTCCCCACCGACCAGCCGGTCCATGCTGAGCCCGTTGGACGACGGGAACGATGAGTGGTTGTTGCTCATGTTCTGCGTGAGCATGCTGCTGTAGGACATCGGGTGGCCCGGGTATCCAGACGAGGTCCCGTTGTAGCCGAGGGCACCGGCGGCCCGCGGGTGGTGAAGGGAGAGGAAGGGGGACATCGGCCAGTATAAGGAGCCGGCCCGGTCCATGAAGGTCAGCCCGGAGGTCAACCGGGCACCGCGCTTGAAAGCCAGCTTGGCCCGTGATGTGGTGGAGCGTCGGCGGAGCTTCCCAGTGGTTCCACCGATGAAGACGTCGTCGCTGCTGGGGTCCAGCATCCAGTAGTTCCCCTTCCCGGGGTCATCGTAGTGCCGAGGCACCTTGACAAAGCACTTATTGAGGCTGAGGTTGTGTCTGATGGAGTTCTGCCAGCCCTGCTTGTTCTCCCGGTAATACGGAAAGTTTTTCATGATGAACTCATAAATGCCGTTGAGAGTGAGCCGCTTCTCCGGACTCTGCCTGATAGCCATCATTATTAGAGCGTTGTAGCTGAAAGGAGGTTTTTCGTACTTGCCACTTTTCTTCTCTCCGTCCTTCTCTCCCTCTTTCCCGTCCTTCTTCTCCTCCTGCTTCTCCTCCGGGCAGCTCTCCGGGTTCAGCGACTCACTTTTCGGGTCAGCTTTGACGTCCGGCTGCGAGGCCGGGAGAGGCGCCTTCTGCTCGGCATCATCCGGACCAACAACTCGGTGCTGGTTCTGGCTCTGGTTCTGGTGGTGGTGGTGGTGGTGGTGGTGACTGTTGTTGTTGTCGCTTTGCACGGCCTCCGGCACCAAACTGTTTATACTGAACGACGATTTGGGAATCATCTTCACCTCTTTGCGCTCTCCCATGTCCAACATCACCGAGCAGTGAGGGGGGAACCGGCGGCGAGCAGAGGCGGGCGGCGAACACAGCTGGGTTTCAGTCCTCCCGGTCTCCACCAGCGAACCAGGACGGGAAGGAAGGAAGGGGGGATTAGAAAGGAAGAAAGAAAGTATAGCCCAACAAACTATTTCATGTTCGGTTTGGGGAGGAAAGGGGAAACACACACAACACACATGTACACACACATCGATAGGAGACAGATAGCTGCAATTAATTAGGGAGCCGCAGCCACTAAAGCAAGTGAAAAACATTGGTTGGACCTTCCCAGTCCTCAGCCAACCAGGGGAACATTAGTATTAAACATTAAGGCGTCCACTGTGCGCTCAGCCAATCACGACGCGCGGAGAAACACGCACATCCGCCAATAACTGGCACGCTGCAAAAAATGCCAAGCAGCTCCAGGACTTTGCTCCCGGCTGCAGGAGAATGGATGAAACAACCCGAAAATCTGCTGCATGGAAGTGGTTGTTTGTTTAGCGATGATTATATACATTTATTTATTTATTTATTTATTTATTTATTTATTTATTTATTTATCACACCGGCTTGCATCATATGAGAAGATGGACATTTTACACCTCCGACAAATAAGCGTAATCGTTTCCCGCTATGAGCCTGAACTTTTCTGACACCTTGAAGAAGAGCGACACTGGCAGGACGATGGAAAACTTTTTGCAGCGCCCCATCAACACTGATCACCCTCCACCCCTCCCTCCACCTAAACCGGAGCTGGAAGCGCGCACCGTGCATGCGTCAACCCAAATCCTCGCCGCTCCTCACATTTACACTCCTTCGATTCAAATATTTGCCCCTTAGGCGTCTGCAAAACTGTTTACATCCCATCTCTGAGGGAAAATAAACAGAGAGGGAGTCCGGAGGGCACGGGCACGGACACGGTCAGGACATGCAGAGGGGGTTGGTGGTGATGGAGTGGAGGGGGGGGGTCGCAGCAGACAGAAACACGGAGTGTGTCTCAAAAAAATCGTGCATCCTGTAAAATGAGCGTGAAATATGCAGCGGGGAGGCGGAAAGAGTTGCATATCAGTCGGCTGCTTCACTCCTACCTTCCCCCTGCTGGAGGACAGTTTCACCAAACAAACAGAAGTGGAGGAAAAACAGGCTCTGCTCATTTAGAAACGGAGATAATGAAGACGCGCCGAGGGTTGTTGAAATTAAACCGGGACAAAACAGAGGCATGACTAAACTATAAGGAGATGTGACACATTTTGTCAGTCTGAATTTTTTAATTATTCATATTTTTTATTTATTTTTTTTATCTTCAAGCGGGATTTGGTTCATGTTTTACAGGCCGGGATCACATTAGCGCGTCATCGCTTCACACAGGCCGCAAAGTGAGTCAAACTGCTCCGAAATGTTTCACAATAATTCCACAACAAGCCGAGCGGTTCCTGCCAGGATCCCTCACAGCTGGCTCCAAGCATCACCGCGCTCCGTGTCAAAGGGAAGAAATGGGTCAGAAAAGCGGAGCGTTTTAGCGCACAGACACCATGTTCCTGCCATAAGGGCCAGCCTCACTCACAGCTTACCCAAATAGAAACACACCAAACACCTCCTCGTGGAACTCTTCTCATCGTCTCTGTTGCAGAACATCATTCAAAGTTTAAAATCTCACAAACAGCAGCTCTGCTCCGCCTGCAGAGCCGCGGAGCAACTGGGTGAACCTGTTACAGAGCCTGCCCGCCATTCTGCACCAGCAACGCGTCAGTGTTTTATTCATATGAGGTTACTGTCACACATTCATAAAGGAACATGTTTAAAAGAAAACTCCACATAAGATTTTTTTAAATAATAATTTTATTTCTTGCATTTATAAAAACATATCTCAATCCGCCTTATTTTAACACTTGAGTGAAGCTTCGAAACAGCTTCGAAACAGGCCGCCAGTGTGGACACCTCACCATGAAACACTTTGGATTTTATTTTATATACATATATATATGTATAACTTAGAAATGTTTTTTTTTTTTACATTTGTTTATTTATTTTGGTATTGTCACGTGACATATTTTGTGGTCAGTGCATCTTCTTACCATCTCGATAACTGATGTTTATGATAACTGATGTTTATTGTGTGTTTGTGTTTTGTTTTGTTTTTTGTTTTTTTTCCCCTCACAAGGCAAATAATTGGTCTGATTTATTGCGCTGCTTCAGCGGCTGCGCAGAAAAAACTTCATAATTATTCAAAAAAAAAATTTAATGCACGAAAAGCCGCGCGTAAATTTTCTTTGCAAATGTTTATTGTATTACTATTATTATTATTATCATTATTGTTGTTGTTGTTGTTGAATATAATTCCATGGGTTTTTCTGTGCCTTTGTGTGGCTTCCTGGTGGCTGAGGACGGATCGTTCCGTCTGGATGCTGAGCTGCAGGATCCTGTTGGTCCGCCAGGCTGGATCCTGCAGGAGGCGGAGGATGGGCTGCATTCACAAGCACGACCAAAAATATTCAATAAGAACTGTTATCTGCACCTAATATCAGTTTGGATTGTTTTCTAAATTTCATTTCACATCTTCCTATCTCTACTGCAACAAAATTGTGTAATATCTGACGATAAAGATCTAATATTAAGAGAATCTATGACAAGTTCAAGGATTTTAACTAAACTATGGTTCATTTATTGGGTTTCGCTCTCTGAAGCCTGTGAGCTGCCAGCATGTGGAGGGAACATTTAGACCACAAAGTGTTCAGATGGACAGAGGAGAAGGCAGGACTGACTCACAGTAAAAGGTCCAATCAAATCCAGGAGGGAATAAAAATGCTTGAAATCAGAACCTGTCCGTCTCAAACTGACTCTCAATCATTTTTTACTGATTCACACAAAAACAAATCTACACCTCATCAGGTTGGCTGGTGGAGTTTGGACCAAAGCAACCTGCCTGATTCATTCACAGACTCTCCTGGATCTGGATTGGACCTGAACTGGTTCCTTTCTGGTTCCGTTGGTTTAAAGTGACGTTTATTTTATTTTATTTGCTGTTAAATATAAGATTTGGTATTATCACACTATACCAGACATAATTTACTATTAATCTTTTCCACATTTCTTTAGTTATGTTTACATTTTCAACTCAACAAAAAATAACAACAAATTTCCTCAGAAATTGATTTCTTCAAGAAATGAAACTTTAAAGTTTTGCTAAAAACTAAGAGGAGACACTCACAAGCTCAACTTTAGAATTATATGTATATTAAATATAATCTGTTTTTGCCTCATGCTGACAACAAGAGATTGTGACTAAAAATTGGGTCATTGTGCAACGTTAAACTTTTCAGCCAAAATAAATGTTTATTGTGTATTCAGCAACATATCCGAATAAAAACAATTTAAATGACAGAAAGAGGGCATCATCACTAATTAACACAAAAAAAATAATATTTGATTCTTTGATGGGGTTTTTATGACGTCCTGAAGGAGCTCGGTGCCACTCAGAGATCC
This sequence comes from Poecilia mexicana, assembly GCF_051168715.1. NCBI lineage: Eukaryota > Metazoa > Chordata > Actinopteri > Cyprinodontiformes > Poeciliidae > Poecilia > Poecilia mexicana. Next base: position 1,912,423 of record NW_028263391.1, read on the forward strand.
TTTAAAAAAATATCCCTGGTCCAATTATGTTCATCACAGTTACTAACAGAAATGAATATAAAATTGACCTTTGACCTCCAAGGGAACACTGATCTAAAACAAATACAAAGCTTAAGTCCATGTGCATAGATTTACTCTCCTCATTAAATCTTTACAGGTGAAGCAAAGCTCAGTCCTCCACGTTTTGGTGAAGTTGTGCCTGTGATGGATGTGAGGCAGCATGTTTTCACCATCTGCTGTTTTCCCCTGAAACACAGATGTTTGCTTTAGCAGGAACATGTCTAAGTTTGTGGCTAATCGTCACTGGTCAGCTCAAAACAGGATTTTCTCCCCCCCCCCCCACCCCTCCAGTTAGAAATGGAGAAGAAAAGCACAAAGTAAAACATCCAACCTGACAAAGCCGAGAGGGATCCCTGTGGTTTCTCAGGAGTCGGTGGACTGAGAGCTTCCTCTGGCTGCTCTTACAGATTGCAGCTGGTTTCCAGCCTTAATGCAAAAATTTTGTTGGGTTTACAGGTTTAGAAAAAATCTATATTTAAAAATGTTTTTCACAATGTATTTGAGCCACTTAAACTATTGAAAGCACTTTTTAAAAGTCAGACCTTGAGAATTTCAGAAGAAATTCTAGGATTTTATTTTCACCATTAGTTGTCAAACTTTTTCATTTGGCTTCATGTTGATAATGACAGAGTGAGGGATATGTCGTGTGTTTGTGTTGAACTCAAATCATTTTTGAAACTTATGAAAACCTGAGCAGCTACATGTAAAAACTCAAAGCTAACATAGGATGGTTCTTCCTTTTTATGTCAATTATATTTCTAGAATTTGATTAAGATTTTAATTCACAATGTCGTGATGCTGCATTTTACTTTGACAAGAAGTTCAGAATTTAGATCTTGGAATGACTTCATAGCAGTGCCTTCATATTCCAGCTGCATGCCAGAACACCACAGGGAGCAGTCTGTTGTTGTGATGAGCGAGCAGCCGAACTCCAGTTCACTGAACAAGCCGATAAAAACGTGTTTCTGTCAGTATTCATCCAGTAACAGAACATGTTCAGCACCAGAGGCTGTGGGTTACTCAACTGGTAAGAGAGACAAACGAACAGTTCACCACTGCAGTTATCTCTATCTGCGTTTCCATTAACCTTATGACTGCACAATTTGACAAGGTTTTGGCGGTAGGTTGAGGAGAGCGGTTTTTCTGGCCGAAATTGGCAATGAAAACACTTTTTTCGCATCACACGAGTCACGTGATCAACAACCGGATGTTGCCTCTGGCGGAAATCAAGAAGAAGAAGACAACAGGAAGTAGTGTTGGGAGCTTGTGGCGTTTTTTAATGACGTATTACTGAACAAACTTTTTCACGTGTGATTTTAGTTGCGCTTCTTAGTTAACAGAAACACGTTAAATTATGTATTTTCAGCGTTAGCGGAAACTAGACAAGAGTTTTACACACAAAGCTACTGTGGCTTTTAGCAGCCATGTTGGATTACTATTATAGAAAGAGCACTCTTCTGAAAACTGCTTAACAGTTTGCAGAGTGTGGTTAATGAACAGGATAGTGTGTGTGTGTGTGTGTGTGTGTGTGTGTGTGTGTGTGTGTGTGTGTGTGTGTGTGTGTGTGTGTGTGTGTATTGGCTGGGGCGGGTTCTTATGGCCAGTGGTCAGTGGCTGGTCTCCACAGGTCTCATGTTAATTTAACTCACGTGACCTAACAATAACATCTGCTCACAGCGGCCTTCTGTAGCCGCTTTGACCTTTGACCCGTCCTTTCAGAAAAATCCAGTAACATTTAAGTCATACCTGAAATACTGTTCACTAAAATATGGGAAAGTTAACAAAGTTTGTCTGGATCCTAATAATGATGTCAGGAATTATATTAATTATTACAGCACTGTGGCTTCATCTTAAAAAATAAATAAAACAAAATAACACAATGAAGCAAAATAACTTAAACAAAATGAAGATAAAAAAATAATGTGAACAAGCTTGTTGATTTACCCATACAATAAATATAAATATAAAATCTGTAGAGTACAATAATGATGAGATCTGTCATTTTCAGCAGAATCTTATGAATCAAGGAAAACAAATTTTGGAGTTCCTTAAGATGAACTATTTTTACCATAAGGGAATTGTTTGGTTCTAAGAGAAGTTCAGACCCTTTAGTACCTTAAGGGGTGGGACGCTGTAAGTTTTCATAAAAGGCTCCCAGGAAATGTTTCTGACTCCCATCAGCTCTGGGCTCCTGAGACCTGAAGGACTTTTTAAAAATGACACGGTTAGCCTGATTTGCATAAAGATTTCACATATATTTTTTTTTCATATTATAATTTCATTTGTTATTCATCTTATTCTTATTTCAAATGTTTTTAGATTTTACTTATTTAAATAAGTAAAATCTTGCAAAATCCTGTTAAATTTGTGCGTTTTATGCTGTGACGAAACGAGAGATGATGAAATGGATTCTGAAGCAAAAATATATACGTGTAAATTAATTTCATTTTCACTCTGCAGTTAGTCTTTTTTTCTTTGAGGACAGCAGCAGTGAAGGAACAGCGCTGACCTCTGAATAAACGGACCAACTGTTCTGAGTTTCACCTTCTCAGGTTTTGTCTTAAAATTATTATTTTTTCGATTCTGACATCATATTTTTACCACAAAAAAAAGAGGGTTTCTTGCAGTATCTGCGCTTAAACTGACATTGTGTTATTTTAACAAAATACTTCTTCTTTTTTTAGGATTGAAAAATAAGTTTGACATAAGAAACAAAAACAAAAAAACACGTTGTGATTAACGGCGTAATTCATTTGCTTAAAGTGGAATTTTCTAAATACATCCGCAACATTTTGGTTTGAGTGACTTTTATACTCAGAGGGGTTGCATTTGTGAGGTCTATCTGTAATGCTGCAATGTTTATTTTAAAATAAATTTAAATTTTGACAACTTCAAAAAACATTTTTATTAAATTCATCCTGGTGAGTTTATTGCTTCAGTAGATTCATCACATTTATTTTCTCGAAATAAGCTAAATAAATTAATCAATAAATAAAATCATAAGAAAACGCAAACAGTTGATGTCTAAAACGGCGCTTTTGGCGCACCTGAAAACTTTTTGAACAATAAACAAAAACTTTACTTTTAATGGCCAAAAGGAACCGCCTCACAGATCCAACTGGGATCAGATTCAGTCTGTTTTATACAGCCGAGGAAAAGATCGACTGGATTTTGCTCTGCATTTATATTAAATAGCTCCCTGACTGTTTGAGCTAAAACATCATTTTGAAGCCGAACAAATTTAAAACCTGTAAATCCACATGGCCTAAACGAAAATGACGTTTCCGCTCAGTAATTCTATGGTATAAACATGAATTTTTATTTATTTATTTTTCCTTTAACAACATAATAGCAATCCATTTTAATTATAAAGATTAATTTATTTCAGTAAAATATAAAGACACAAAACCAAACAGCTAAAGCCATTAAATATATCCGGGGTTTTGTGAACATTTATTTCTGGAAAGAAAACACAAGAGAGACAGGATTCCCTCCGGAGCAGATTTAGTTGGACCTTTTGGAGGAGGTTTGTGCTTTAAAACTTTGATTAAAAAAAAAAAACCCATTAGAAACCAGGTATAAAACGTCTATAATGATTCTCCTTCATTCCGCTCAGATGGGATCTAAATTACACTGCAGTATTTCCCAAAAGATAAAAGAAGAAGAAGAACTTATTTTAGAAGGTTTCGAAAGTTTTTTGTCTGTTGTTGACCAAATCAATACAAGTAGAAAGATTGAGTGGAAACGGGAGAACTAGCTGCGGTGTTTCTGTTAAAAACAAGCAGGAGAATCATTAGCTTTGTTGGCGCTGCAGGTTTAATGCTCCAATCAATGCCAAGCGCTGCAAATAAATGCATGAACCGCGCTGCCTCCCGGCTGGATGCCGCAGGTCCAAAGCTCGGACGCAGAGCGTGAGCCGTGAGGGTAATTAATGGATCAACAGCGACACCATGCGGTCATAAAACAAAACAACACAGACCCTCTTCACTTACCTGGATCATAGCCGCCTCCTGTGGTGATTAAGTTAAAACTCTTTGTGGTGAACACTCTGAGTAAAAAAAAATCACGATTTTAACAGCGTGCAGAGAGACAACAAAAGAGCTTTGGGACAAAATACATGAAAAAAATCTTCCTTCTTGGTTGCAGACAGTGATTCAGCTGCGACATGTACAATTTTGTTGTTTTCTTCCAAATCTGAATATTCACTGTGTGATTACTTAGGGAACAAAAACTGAGACAAAAAAATAGAAGCTCTAAAATATAAGCAAAATCCACCCTTGTCTGCATGTGTATACTGACCTGTGGAGAGACTGAAAGAGTATGGACCACGGAATTAGGCAAAGCACAAGCATAAGTAAAAAGGTATAAAAATATTACAAAATTGCTATAAGGAAGACAAAAGATATATGTACTTAGTTACATTTGTGGGAGATTTCTTCTGTTTTTATTAATTTTTTTAAATCTCCTTTAAATGTTTCAGATCAACAATTAAATTTTAGTATTCTATTAAAATAACCTGAGTACATACAAAAAGGAATTTTAAAATTATGATTGTATTTATTATGAGAATAATCTATCCAGACCAGCCTGGCCTGTGTGGAAAAGTAACTGCCTCCCGTTTTAACTGCTGAATGAACTTTTTCAGAAAGTTGAGCCAAACTTAAGAAACCTAAATTACTCCAAGAACTTGTTGATAATAAATTCTGGAGGTGACAAAAAAGAACAGGTCAACTTCTAAATCTACAGACCTGTTGCCTGAGCTAAGGTCAGAGGTCATGATTTAACAATAAGATGGAGAAACTGTCCATATTCGCTTCCAGGAAATCTCCATAGGAAGGTTTCCAGGTCAGAACCACTGCTGACCTAACAGAACATAACAGCTCGTCTCACAGAAAAGAAAACATCTTGATGATCTCCAAGACATTTGGTAAAATATAGACTTACATGTCAGAAATGCAACTTTATGGAAAGTTTGTGTCATGTTACATCTTACCTATTAGTAACACAGTATTTCAGGAACAGAACATCATGGTCACAGTCAAACATGCTGTTGGTGGTCTGAGGCTCTGGCCTAATCTATGCATCCTCAAGATCTGGACAAGCTGCCATGATTGATGGAATCATGAACGGTGCTCTACCAGAAAATCCTGCAGGAGATTTTCTCACCTTTAGTTCAGGAAGTTTTAGTCACAGTGATCCAAAGCACAGAAGAACAGCCACATCCAAATGACTCCGAAATGAAATGAAATTATGTTTTTCAGTGGCTTAGCCAAAGGTACAGATTTAAATCCAGTGTAGCATTACCATAAAACTCTCATTTATTTTTATAAATCTACTGATGTGGCTGAATTAAATCGTTTCTGCAAAAGGGAAGGAGGCCAAAGTTCCTCAGTGGTGATGATAAAGACTCGTTACCATTTATCATAAACTCTTGGTGTAGGTTGTTGCTGCTAGAGGTGGAACAACTAGTTATTATATTTAAAGGGTTTCTTTTTGCTATAATAAATGAAATCATAAATTATTACCAGCTATGATCCTGAACATTTAAGTTGAACAAAAAAGCAAAAATACAAGAAATGTGTGAGGGGTGAACACAGTGACAGCACTGTAAACTGATGTATTTAGCTTAATAAAATTGAAACCTGATATTGAAAGACTAGAGAGACATAATGCTTTTTTCCTCTGTGTGATGTCAAATCTTGTTGAACCTTTTTCATTTTAGGTCAGCTAGGATTGCCAAATTACTCCTAATTTGAAAAAGTGTCTAAATATTTATGGGAGACATTTTTTAATGTTATATTGTTTTTTAAACAATTGTGACAGCCTAATCTACATGTTAAAAGCTGTAGGAGTTTGCTCACAAACAACGTGCGTAAAAGAGACCAAATAGCAATTTAGATTGAAATGGACGACTTTCTGTGGGGTTTTAACAAAGGATTCAAAAGACATTTTTGTTAAATTATGCAGAAGTAAAAATCGTTTGATGAAATATGGCTTTCAAAAATGAGCCTCCATATTTTTTCTCTCATAAAAGACTAAATAACACAAATTATCGATGTTGTCTTTGTTAGAAATGGAGGTAAGTTAGAAATGCTACATTTCTAACTTAACTCCTCAAGCGTTGGATAAGCGAAGAAATGAAGAGAAACGTCTGTTTTGACTCAGGACTAGTTGATCCTCATCACAGTTAGAGGGCGCTGTGGGAAAACTAGTCAAACCAGAGAGGGAGCGAGAGAAAGAAAAGAAACATCATGGTGGCATGCAGCCTGGACGGAACATCTCCTCCTGTCTGACCTGTGAGGGTTGGAGAGGGAGACGGAGCTGCTCATGGAGTCTGTTCAGGAACGGCTGGTTGAGTTTTCACTGGAGGCTCACGGTGAGAAGGATCTCCACTCTGAGTTTACTAACACAGATCAGCAGACTGACAGCTCCAACTTTCACTGAAACCATTCATACATATGCTTTAAAACTCGATGTTGGATTTCTGAAAGCTTTTATTATTGCGGAAGGCACGTCAATAAAAAGCAGCACTTGGAGAGCAACTTAAAGACTGACAAAGCTGGACTGAATTATTCCAATACTGAATAAATGTTCTAAAAAATACAGTTTGATTTGTCGAACCTTAATTTAATCGGTAAACCAACAATAATCGATTTAAGCATCTTCTCTGAACTGCTATCAGATCCTCCTTCAGTACATCTAGAAGGTTCTGTAGTCTTTCTCTGAGAGCTCAGAGCGACTTCAGCTTCTACATACAGCATCACTGATCCAGCTGTCTGGATTCATTCTTGCTTCCAGAGACTTCCATGTCTCTCCAGAGTATTCCTATTGGTATTTCACCTATTAATCTGGGAGAAACTGGTGGATTGTGTATTTTTCATCTTAGGCTAATTGGTTGACGCATTCCTCCTCTTCTCCATGTGTCAATTTCATTGTCATCATGAGTTATGCAGGTGTTGCAATGGTTGCTGGCTGCTGTCTGGTCTGTCAGTGACTAACTGCTGATCACCCACCAGATCTTTACCTGAACAAATCTGTGCCACATTTGGAGGGACCACCTGAGCCGCTGCAGTTCTACCGAGACTGGATCGGCCCGAACAAGCCCTGCATCATCCGCAACGCCTTCAGCCATTGGCCAGCTCTGTCCAGGTGGACACCAGAATACCTCAGGTGACAAGGACCAGTGAAAAAAGAATTTTTATTTGAATTCTCCACATGTTGAGATGAACATCCTCCTTTAGCTCAGAAAACACTGAAGATTCCTGTGTTTAAAAGGAAGAAGTTAAATCTGCTTCTGCTGTGTGAAGTCTCAAATTTTTACTGGATCACTGAACTCACATCTTACTGTCCGCAGGGAGAAGATCGGGTCAAAGATGATCAGCGTGGCAGTGACTCCTAACGGCTATGCTGACGCCGTGGCAGGGGATCGCTTCGTCATGCCTGAGGAACGACAGATGAGCTTTTCTTCTGTGCTGGACATAATAGAAGGAACGGTGAGGCAGTGTAGGGCCCGCTCCAGGGTACTGGACTGCTGCTCACCTGACTGGCTTCTGTTCTGACTCTCTGCTGGACTAAATGTTTCCAGGTGCAGAAAACCGGAGTGTTCTACATCCAGAAGCAGTGCTCCAACCTGCTGCAGGAGCTGCCTGAGCTAGTGGACGACCTGGAGCCTCACGTACCCTGGATGAGCACAGCACTCGGTCAGTTCCATCACCAACCCAAACCAGAAGGGACTCAGAGCAGTTCCACCTCCTCCAGCACACTTCACTGCTGTTTCACACCTCTCCTACACGACCTGCACCACTGTATGGATACTTCGACATCACTTCAGGCCTTTTTGTGCAATATCACAGTTCCTGTCTCAACACCCCATCATACAATTTCTCTAAATCTAAAAAGACGCAATTCAGTTTAAACCAGGCTAAAGGTTTTGTCAAAATTATAACGTCTTGAAAAGCATGTGATCTATTGCACTGTTTTTCAAAGTGGTGGCCTCCAGGAGGCGCTGTGGGAGCCTCTGAAAGTTGGATGGAAGATGAGAAGAAAATGTTATCTGGTAATAAAGTCACATGTTGTCTGGTAACATTTTCCACCACAGAACTGGTAGCTATCTAAAATCAGCAGCATTTATACTAACAATGAATAAAAACATTCTAAAAGTTAACATTTCTTTACATATGTTGTAGCGTTGTCTGTGGGTTTGTATAAAGGGACCCCCGTGCTGAGGTCAGTGCTCTTTTGGGGCCGTGATATGGAAACGTTTGGGATCTATGGCAAGAATCCCTCAGTAAAATAGGGCTGTCTGTCCGTCACATCGGGTCCAGATCCTGTGTAAGGACGTACACTCACTGTCCATCCAGTCCTGGTAATTCTGTCTCATGAGTCAAAACTACCAGACATCCTATGCATCTGCTGACCTCCATTTACTCAGATTGTCGGACGATCCGACAGCGCCCTGGTTTTGGCTTCCAGGGCTGGTGGTCAGTTAAGTCAGGAGCCATCGCTGGTGTGGATGAGGAGCAAATTACATCCAAATCAGGTCATTTCTTCTGGGTTCTTTTCAGCAGCAGCTGTGTTTTACTTCAGGTGTCTGTGTCGTTATTGTTGTTGGCTTAAGAGTCACGTTGTTGTCTTTGTTTCCCTCTCTTAGGGAAATCACCAGATGCAGTCAATTTTTGGCTCGGAGAAGCAAATGCTGTCACATCCAGTAAGATTTCAGTTTGATTTTCATGACTGCCCCAAATGTGTTTGATATTCATGTGAAAAATATACTTCATTCATCAAGGACAATGTAGAACAGCCACATTTTATGACTTTCTGGAGTGTTTAGTAGGATTTACCGGGACAAAGGCACAAAACTTGTTGCTCCATCGAAGCAGTTGTCCAAATTCTGTTTTTTTGCTCTCAGCTGTCCTGTGTTTTGCTTTCCAGTGCACAAAGATCCCTACGAGAATCTGTACTGTGTGATTTCTGGAGAAAAACACTTCATCTTGCTTCCACCCACTGACCGACCCTTCATCCCTTATGGTAACCACAGTAACCATCTGTTTCTCAATGTCCTTGATGGTTGTAACTACAACAACCGTTCTCCGAGATCACAGTTTTCAGTAACAGGTGATCTCTACTATTTATCCAATGACCTTCTATTAACCCTAAAGATATTACCCTCAGTGAATACAACACATCTACTGTAGCTACCACAGGATCCACTGTATATCCTCTCCAGCAGCAATCAGCTGCTGGAAACATCCGGTCTAGTTAAAGGTTAACCACCAGAGTCAGAAAGACAAACCTTCACACCATCTTTTGGTCTTGTTGCAGCCCCTGACCCCTGCTAAGGATTGATCACAGGAAACAGTCATGTAATCTTGCTGTGGTAACTGTCCACCTGATGTAACCACAGTCCTGATCTCTTGCAGTAACCACGGTAACCATCTCTGTCAGGTCTGTATCAGTCAGCTGTTTACCAAGAGCAGGACGGTGGTGAGTTTAAGGTCATCGATAACGTGGACTCACACAAGGTGCGTTTAGGTCCTCATTTCCTGAAGGCGTTCCATCAGTGCCTCGCTGACCCCACTCACCCCCCCCCCACCCCGTCCACCTGCCCCCTCCACCCCTTCTCTGCTTCAGGTTCCCTGGATCCCTCTGGACCCTCTGGACCCGGACATGGAGCGCTTCCCTCAGTACCGGTTAGCCCGGCCTCTTTGCTGCACGGTGAAGGCTGGAGAGATGCTGTACCTGCCATCTCTGTGGTTCCACCACGTCCGGCAGTCCCACGGCTGCATCGCAGGTACAGACCCTGAATGCATCACGTCTCCACCAGCAGAAAGCATATTGTGTCACACATTAGAGCAGGGCTGAAATAATTTGTCAGTTTAATCTGGATTAATCGATTAGTGAAGTAATTGTCAAATTGAACTATTTGACAATATAGTTTAATTATTAATCTATAATAATTATAGTTTAGTATAATTCCTGTGTAGGAACCTTGAATATGATTAACCAGCTGTTACTCCTCACTGACAGCATTCAACCATTTTTTCTGATTACTTTTCACCAAATCTCCGACCACAGCCGCCAGCCGGGCTTTATCATTACAACTTTGTCAGAGGTTCAGCGCTTCCAATATTTACTTCGGGACAAAAAACACCGATTGGTCAGTTCCTGACAAATCCACTGGATTGACAGACAGGTGGCGTCATGTTAGTTATGGTACATCTGATGTAAGAGGAAGGTCTTGTAAAACGGTATGGATTCAAACCTGGATGGCTCATCCAGCCAGTTTTCTAACTCCATTTGTCCGCTCCCTGCTCTGGAATTCCAACTAAATTGTTATTCCCTGCAACTAAATTTCTTATACTTAGTGAGAATTACAAAGTGTATGGAACTGGTAAAAGGAATTAGGGAAAAGAACAGATTTATACATGGAATTTTCAGCCCACCTACATCACCCATATTCCCTCTAACAGCAGCTGAAACAAGATTTTCTCTGACAACAGACATGTTGGCTGTTAAGTAATGAAACTAGCACGTTATCCCAGTAGGAATCTCACTGTTTTCCTTTTGGTCTCCATTGCAGTGAATTTTTGGTATGACATGGAATATGACATCAAGTACAACTACTTCCAGCTTCTGGAATCACTGTCTGAAATAGCGAATGGTTCCTCGTGACACGGTGGCTGCTCAGTGATATCACAGCAACAGAGGAGACTCAGTCCACAGAAAGCAGTTCGTTTGGGGACTTTGGAAAATGGAGCTTATGGATTGCGAAACGTAGTGCAACAGCACCTCCTGGTGCTGTTTATGTCAAACTAAAGATTAAAAATGTAATTTATTCAATGAACCTTAGGACATGAAATGACTGTCAACTCATTCTGTTTTCTGGTGTGTCCATAAAGCTGTGTGTGCTGCTGCCGTTTTAAAGTGTCATGTTCTCTGTGTGTTTTTGACTAAACTTCTATCTTTGTCACTGCTGCTGATCTGTGTGGAACTGCAGGGAAATCACTAAGATTTTGCTGCATCAATTTTTTTCCCATTTGCAACAATGTTGGATGCCACCGTCAAACTCTTATAGTTTGCAACTTTTAATATGCCTTAATTCTTCAGTGTTGGGGGGAGAAAACCTTCTGCAAGCTCATGGTGCCATTTTATAAGTTATAAAAACACAACTGACTCAAAAGAAATTTCATTTCACCATTTTACCTTGAAAATTGGGCATCTATCACATTAACCCTCCCACAGTCGTAAGAGACGGGGTCATTTGGACCCCTCCTGTTTTTTACTCTGTGAGTCACACTGATGGTTTTTTTTGTGTTTTCAGAAAGTGGTGGTTGACAGTACAACTCCCACTTCCCCACTGCCTGACCGTGGCATTTGCTGCATCCTCCTGAGCACTACGCTAAGACAGCAGGAGGGTTGAGATGGATCTTGATCTATTGTAATAAATCTTCTCCGATTAGGGAAACAGTCATGTCAGAATTTGACAAATCCTTGATTGGGTTCAAATTTTTGGAAAAAAGATTTCCCTTGACCTTTGTTCATCCACCAAAAACAGCTGGAGAAGACAAATCTGTGCATAAAATGAAACCCCTCCCTTCTTTCGTATGATTCAGAATCTCTCTTCTCTGGAGAATACAGGCATGTGCCAATAATGCCGTTGTCTTTCTTCATTGACAAACATTATTGATGCTTAATCCAACTGTGGAGAGAGCTGCCAGTCTTCCCCAGGCTACAGCACATTTTAAACTGACTTTGAATCCAAACATGGTTCCAGTCAGTCTGAGAGCAGAAAACCCCCAGCTGGAAGTTAAATGACATTAGAGTAGCTAACATGAAGAAAAGAGCAGAAAGCATTTTATTAAAGCATAACATCTTTACAGCAAAAATTTCAGAGCCAGCAGGCATAACCCAGCAAACAAAAACAAAGTTCATGTTCATATTTTATAAATTTTTAAAATAATCTTTATTGTCAAGTTTTCCATATTGCATCGTCTCAGAGACTCAAGGCCACATTTCTCCGCATCCTACAAAGGAATACAATGATTATCTGTCAGCTAGTGGAAGCACTCGCACAAATCGAACACACACAAATCCTATGCAAAACAGACCAGATGTGTTTGTGTGTGTATAACAACTTACTACCTTCCCAGCTATCCGAGTCTCTCCTGAATATGTCTATGATGATAGCAGATCGTTCTCCCACAAGATGTGCCATCTGACTGGCTCCACAACACCAGACAGTACTGGTGTTAGCAGCCTGACTGGTCAGATGACCAAAGATCCACTTTGGCAGCAGAGTGATGTTCTGTTCTAACTCTGGAACTTGGAAGAGTTCCAGAGGAATGCTCCTCTTCCAAAAAGGAGATCAAAAAAAAAAAAAAAGCACACACAAAATCTCAGTCTGAAAATGCTGAAAGGTGTCAGATTGAACAGTAGGGGGCGCCACACTGCATGCAGCGACAACATTTTTTCCAAAACAAATCCGACCATTAGCTGCTTTAAATCCTGATGTTTCTTATTAAGACATTTTTTTTCCTCTGTGGAAATACAATGCCAACACTTCAACCTGCTGCACCGAGTTTTACTCCCAAATTAAAGTCTGCCGGTTTACTTCAAGCTGAACACAATCCCTAATTTATCCAGGACTTTGCTGGAACAAACAGACGGTAACAGCCAGGAAAACAATAAGGACTGTTGGATGTTAGTGATCCAGCCTGAACACATTCAGCAGACAGCTGCAGCAGGACGAGCCCAGCCTGGGGGGCTGAACATGCTTCAGTCATGACAAAACAAATTTGATGCTGGAAACCATTTTTAGTAAAAGGGTTACACATGACAAGGCATCAGCTGATAATAACTGGGACTGAGGCAGCCCCTCTGCTATTCATACGGCTCTACACACACACACATAAAATAATTCAGCTTTCATAGTGATAGTTCCTCCTATAAATTGGCACATTGATGCTGTGAAACGCAGGAACCCAGCGGTTGTCATGGAGACCCACGTTGCAGCCGGGCGCATCCCTCTGGGCACCGTGGCAACACATCCAGTAGCCCGGCCCGTACGGCAGAGCCTGGCAGTACGGCTTGTGGTGCCAGCGGCACAGAGACACGTCTCCAGGGCGATAGCGCTTTTTGCACTGTTTGCAGGGGTCATCACGGTAACGGGGGTCAGACACCCAGAGTGAGTCGGCGGGCCGCACGCTGTAGTTCTCGATGACGAACTTGAAATAGCTGCAGGTGCACTTGAGCGCGGCGAGGCTCTGGGTGGGCAGCAGCAGCAGCAGGTTGACCAGCAGGTGGTGCGGCAGCAGCAGCAGGTACGACTGGGGGGCCAGCAGCTGCTGCAGCCTCTGGCGCACCCGCAGGAAGTCCTGCGACACCGAGGCGCTACGGCCGAGAGGCACCGCGGCAGAGCAAGGAGGACAACCCATGGTCTTGTGGACCTTGTTCTTCTCCGACCTCTGGGGGACGCTGACCGGAGGGAGGGCGGGCTCCAGGTAAAAGGTCGTTCTGTAATGGGGGGTGCAGAGCGTTGGCCCCGTCTCATCAGAAGACCGGAACAGAAGGCCGGGCAGCGGCTCCTGCTCTGCACTCCGAAGGCCCGCCATCTCCCTGGAAACCTCCTGAGACGGTGCAGCTGGGGTGGGGGGCAACACCCAGGCAGGGGACTCCACCCGGACAGCAGGTTTCACCTGTACAGGCAGCTCCACCCGGACTGCTGTCAGAGTTTCAGGTGGTCCTGATGAGGGTTGTGGCTGGGGTTGTGTCCAGCAGGAGCTGAAGCTCTTCTGTCCAGCAGTCAGCAGGACACGCCCCACCGTCCTCTTCAGGCTGTTGCTCCTAGACAGACTCGTTTCGCTGCTCCTCAGACACTTGGACTCCAGCTTGGCCACCATCTCTGACACCCTGACGATGTCTGGCTCGTCTCCCTCCTTGATCTCAGGCCGGGGGTTTCTGGAAAGGGTAATGGTGGTAGAGCTCCTCTGGAGGCTTAACAGAGGTTTTAGGTTTGGCTGCAGCTCGCTCGCTCTCTGCTCAAGGAACGCTACCATCTCCACCACAGAGATCTTCTGCTCCTCCTCCGCTGGCGTTGGTCCGCTGGCTGGCTCCGGTGCCTCACCATGCTGGCCTCCGGGACCCTCTGAGCACCTCGGCTCTGGTTCAGTCAGGATGTGGCTCCTCTGGTCCAGCTGATGGTTCTGGTTGCTTAAGCACCTGCGGCGCCTCTTGGCAGAGCGATTTTCTTCCCAACTTCCCTTGGCCTTCACGGCGCGGAGCGGCCCCAGCGGAGTGCTGCCGTTGGCACATGCCTTTGCAACTGGATCGCTGTGGCTTAAGCAGTGAGCTGAGCTGCAATCGCCACTGTCTGCCCCATCCATCCGTGTTGCCTCCGAAGCAAATATTGCAATCTTTTCGCGCACGTGTCCAGGTTTGATGACTGTCCACACGTTCGGCACCGTATCAGCGTCCTCCGTGGCACTCCGGCACGGTCCGAGGAGAGCGCTGCATCTACTGTCAGTCTGACAGGAGAGCTGCTGCCCGGTGGTGCCACGCAACGCCTTCAGATGTGATGAGCCGCCGGTGCTGTAGCAGAGTGTGTTGGTGGAGATGAAGCTTAATGGAATACGGCTGGTGCTGATGTTGCTCTGGTTACTGGACATCTTCATCATCAGCGTCTCCTGATGACTACCAAAATAAGCGCTCCTCTGAGATGACGTCTGAACACGGACTGCATCCAAATGCACCTCTGAGCATAGGAGCTTTGGGTAGGACCTTAGATGCATGGCTGGCCTAAGGGAGGAGGAGAAAGTTATTTAGTTAAAAATATGATCAATCTTTTTAAAGGAAAAAATTCAAATGTGCTACAGCTTTTGAATAACTTTTAAAGAATGTTGTGTACCAATCTGCTTCTCTATGGTTCTCACATTAAATGTTGGGAAGAGTGTGGATGAACCAAGCAGGGATAATATGTTCAGTAGTGTGGATGTTTTGGTTTGTTTAAATCAAGCAGACGGTTACGGTGCTAAACACGGCAACAAGCCAGCCTGCAAGAAGTCATTGGGACTCTAATCCATTGGTCAAATTTTTGTCAAAAAGTTTGAGCAATGTGAAACTTTTTGACAACTTTTAAAGTCAGTTTAAAATGTGTTACGAGGATACGAGGGCTGAAGCGATTAGAGATCTCATAATGGAAACGACGGTATTAGAGGGAACTACACAACCAGCTCAGTTTTCCACTCATTAGGAGATGCCTCTTACCATGCCGCTACTTTAAAGTCATTATAAATGTACACAAAATAATTATAACACACAATTTCGATATGCCTATAGAATATAGTAATTGTGATTACCTTGACAGCACATATTGATTTCCCAGTGGTGTTAGAGGTGAGATCCAGGTTGATGTGAAAGCTTCTCTGGTTCTACAGCTTCATATCTTGTGTGTTGCTTCTTGTCCAACTCCACTAACTTCAGGAAAGCAGACTGAACATGAGACTACCTCTGTATAGAACATAGAAGTACAAAAACAAAACCTGTAAATATGAATTAAATGTTACAAGATGATAGATGAATCGTCCTAAAGAGATGTAATCCAGCAACAATAAACTGACTTGTAATATAATCTCTTTAATAATAATAATAATAATGTCATATCATTAACAGGAAGGTTCTAGAAGTGCTTGAGTAGAAGACAACTGGAATATTTCTCTTGTCTATGGTGTCAAACCCCAGTTCTCGAGAGCCACTCCAGGACTGGAGTTTGGTGTCCATAGGTGTTTCTCCAACCGCCACATTAGAGCGACATGCAGCTCAGTCTGGTTACCGCTCAGGTTTTAGAAAGTTCCACAGTCAGAGCCACTACAGCATTCAAACCATTTAATGTGCCTTTAATAAGAGGCCATTGAAACTTCCAGGAAGGGCTGAATTTTTTAATTGTTTGGGCACTGCAGGCCAGGTCATATTAAAAACAAATATTCATAATGAATATGTATGAGCTCATCCTTGAGAAAAAAATTACATTTCATAAATTTCAAATATTACAGGTTAAACTAGAAATGAGTCATCTTAAAATTATTTACTTGTACAATTGTATTCTTCACATTTTAATTCAGTCTCATAAATGCAATTGTTTCATTTCAATTTTTGCCAAGAGAAATGTTATTTTGACAAGGAGGAACGATACGCTTTATTAAAATCTAATCAGAGGCAGGTGCATATTTCACCATCTAAAGGGCAGACTACCATTCTCCAAACATGCCCATTATGTCCAGGTGGTATTGATCCATATTTTGATTCAGTCATCTACCACTGACTACGTCTATTTAAAAAGAACTATAACTGAATATTGTTGCTCAAACAGACTTAAGCTTAATCTCCTTACTTGTGACCAAAGTAGAATTTAACCATTGATTTTTAGAAATATCTTCAGCCAAATTAGTGCCCGATTGGTCCGTTCAAATTTCCTTCATTTTGAGTGATCAGTGATTGGCCAATACTTACTGATTATTTTCACAGATCTTATCCAACTTCACAAAGTTCTGAAATTCACCTACTGTACCATTTAGCTCTGCTGTGAGAAATTGCTGCCTACCAGGTCAAGTATGCTGACTTTTCATTTTTTCATATGTAGCAAAAACAAGTTTGTATTGATTCACGGGTATTCTTTGATATCTTTTAATTAAATAAAGTTGGCTGATTGAAGGTGTATTATGACCCCAACACCTGTCAATGGCGGTTAAAAGAAGAAAAAAAAAGTTCGTATCGATCTAACCCAGCAGGTCAGGCTTCTTAAAGATCTGTGATTAACCAGAAAACGGCAATCGGTGCACCCCTAGTGTAGACGGCTGGTGGTGTTATATCAGAATATGCCCCACATGTCACCCCTACATACCTAGAGGTCTGAGGAATACAACAAATATGTTTGCTGGATCATGCTTTGTGCCATGCAAGATGCCTACAATGACAATATTGTGACAACCCCTGGTAAAATTTCCATGGCAACCACTGCCAATATGATTTTATTTCATTCGAAGCTCAGTTTTTCACAGAGCCCATCCACCTCATTCCCCCGTGTGGAAATTTCCAGAGTACACACTGTTTACAGGTGAGGCAAGAGGCACTGTTGAACATGCAAGGAAACCTTTCAGAGTTACAAAGTTTTCCATGTCAGAGATGTTGGACTAGCAGTGGACAGACCACTTGACTATGAAGGAACATGTTTAACGTTGAGGCGACATTAGGCAGAGGACTTTTAGTGCAAAGTGAGGCCAGATGATAGATTTTGGGGCTTCATCATCAAAATTGATCAGAGTTACTGGATGCCACAAGGGTAGCTTACAAACTGACAATAGTATAAAGGTTATAAGAATTTGGTTGAAACATTCATTGTATGATTTGTGTTTTAATACAGATTATCAACTTTTACACAGTGCAGAATTTATTTTAAACCTAAAAAGTATTTCTTTCAGTAAGAAAACAGTGTGTTATATGGTGCTGTTCTAAAAGTCCCTTTCTGAACAGAGTATTGGTCTGTGATACTGGAATCACTGATTATCACTGGCTTCTGATAGTGGTGACAACATCTCAAGACATTTCACGTATCCCACATGTAACACCTCCACAGACATGGTCAGTCTGCACAATAGTTTACTTTTTATAATAATTGTGTTGTAGTTTTCTTTGTTTTTGTAAATAGACAAGATTTGTATAACCAAGTCATTTTTAACCTTGTTTGTATAACCTTTGTTTTTAGTTAGACAAATTACTCATTAACTGTGTTTCCATTACAAAAGTTATGCACACAACTTTGCTAATATTTTGCTAATGTAAAAAAAAACAAAACTGAATTTCGCAATTGCTGTGTTTACATTAAACAAGAAACACAATTAAAAATCACATGTGAATTTGTTCACACAATAAATCATGCAGAAACATGCCATCATCCTTGTCTTCTTCGTGGTTTGCATCAATGGTAACATCAGGTTGTTGATTAAGTGACTTGTGTGATGTGAAAAAAGTGTTTTAATTGACATTTTGCAAAATAAAGTAAATTTTATAAGCCCCCCCCCCAAAAAAATAAACTTCTCATCCTAGTGCCAAAACTTTTACTGAAAAGAGCTGTTCTTTTTCCAAAATTGGCAGGCTTCAAATTGCCCAGTTATATGTTCAATGGAAACACAGCTAGTGTCCAGGGACAACAGATGAAAAGTAGCCATTTGGCTAATTCTGGAACATTTACAAAAATGTCAATTAATGAGCATTGTCCCTGTCAAATAAATTAAATTTAAATGAAACCTAAAAGAAGAGATTCCCCAGCAGAAATTACTGTATTGGAGCTATTTGCTCTTAAGATCCATTGGCAGTTGGCATTTATTTACAAAGCTACAGCTGATTGAAGACCTCTACCGTCTATGCAACTGCAGCAACACTGTGCTCTTCACAAACATGCCTCAGCAACCAGGCTTCTTGCCTAGACACTAGAGAAGGCAAATATCAGCCAGAAAGTTTAAAAATTATCAGTGAAAAAGAAACAGATATATTCCTTCATTTTATGCCTTTAATTCCTGAAGAGAGCCAACAAAAAATTAAATACAAGTTGTTCATCTGATGGACATGTCGTCTCATTTGATGCATTTGTGTGAGTGAAGTGTGTGGAGTAGCATCCGAGAGTCGCCCTGATCATCTCGGTGTACAGTTCAGAGTGCATTACAGGACAAACAGCTGGGATCAATACAACATCATCCAGAAAGCATGTTCTGGAGCGCAGCATACAGGAGGATGCTCATGTCTGATTATTTACACATCAGGAGATGATAACATGAGAAGAGTTACAACTTTTTTTTTTTTTTGGCTACAATCTCAAATTAATTGTCTGTTCTTCTTTGACCTGGCCCATGTTACCTTGACACTGATGACTGAAAATTGATCACATTTAACTGTAATAATGTAATCATATAAAATCGAAGTCTAAAATGCAATAATTATTTAGTGAAGGCTTGATCATTTAGAGCTAAAAAACAATCCTAACATCAACATGTTCAAATGTCATAAGGGTGGGGCTGGTCTGATTATTTATTGGATTAATATCTGAATAGCAACAGGTGCTTAATAAAGGTTTTTTTTCCCTTTAGAGAATTAAATGTAAAACTATGCCACTTGAGGATTTCTGGGGATGATACATTTATAGATCTTGCATGCAAAATGTATATATTTTTGCCCAATTTTGGCTTCATTAATTCTCTGAATGTGTTCCCTTTTTTTTGAGTCTGTATACTCCAGTTAACGGTTAATTAAGTCCTAAATTTGATCAATAGTAAATCGTTACAGACAAAAAAAAAAAAAAAAAGCCTTTCTTGTGCCATTATTTTTCCAAAGTGCAACTAAATTTAACACTTTGTGTTTTTTGATGTACACTAAGGATAATTATGCAAGTGTCCTCATTTTATAAAAAAAAAATAGCTCATAAAACCAAGTTTAGCAACATAGTGGTAGCATCTATATGGGATACACACATTTGAAATCAGAAAGCCTTACTACACACCATCTAGATCTAACCTAACAACAGAGAACAATGGGTTATAATCCTTACATCAACCAAAAAACAGCCACACCTACACATATCCATCTTCACATTTCAGATTCTCAGGTTTAGGCAACATCTCCAATATATTGATTTACATGATTGCTATCAATAGTTCAATGCTTTAAAGAAACTTTAAAACGATCCATAAAAACAAAAAACAAACAAAAAAATTTACTCAATCTGGGTTTTAAACAGTTTGATACAAGTAACTTAATTTCATTAGAGAATGGACCAGTGACGTGTAGATTGTGAGAGACCTTCTGCTGGGTGAGAGCAGGTAATAAAGATGAACATCAGAAGACATTTAGAAGGGAACAGGCTTGGTTGTGGCTGTGATATGAGGAGCTACTTTCTGCATTCACCCAGTTGTAGTCCACTGGTTGGTTTAATCTGCAGGATTTATTCCTAAATTTGTAACAAATCACATTCAGGTCCACATGAAACCATACAAGTTTCTTTAATTAAACAATGCTGCAATCAGACTGCTAATCAACTCTGTATGTGACTAACCATTTCTGAGCCCAACAGAGAGCTCTGCGTTACATAGAACATAATATTCTGCACCATGACATCATTTATATATTTAGTCAATATTTTTTGCTGACATCTATATCTGAAAATCAAAATAGCGATAAATAAATGTTTAACAGCAGCAATACTGCTGTTAAACAGCAGTATTGATATTATATCAATATCAATGATATTGATATAATAATCAATATCATTGACGATTTTGGCAGCAGCAGGAATTATTGCTTTTTTGCTTTAAATAAAACAGAAAATCGATGTAAATTAATTTCTGCTTGAACTTTGTGTGTAGGTATGAAAATAGTAAACTTCCTCAGTTATTCTATAAAATACTGTGGTGCACTTTATTCTATTAATATATTTATTACAGAAACTGATAGAAATTGCCAAATCTTTACTTCCTTATCACACAACTTGCATTTCTGACTGCATCTTCATAGCCAGCTGTTTAGCCGAAGCTAAACAGCTGGCTACTTTACATAGAGTAGTAAAGGGAAAGGAACTTGGAAGTATCCGTAGTTTAATATGGGGGGGGGGGGGTCGTCCATACACCATTTTTATTTTCCTGTTTCTAAAAACAAAACCCTGTGTACGAACACTGCTAAGAAGTCGGTGATTGTGGAGACAGCACTGAACAGAGTCTGATAAACAACTGCTGTGTCTGCAGTACGAAGAAAACCGAGACCGTGCTGGGCCTGTTCATCACCTCCACCCCGCTTATGCCACTTTCCTTGGGGTTCAGAATGTTAACGGCTCCATTCCACAGCTGATCCATACACAGCCAACGAAGTGTCGGTGGCACAGTTAGCAAACAACTGCTTGATCTGGTCAAGTTAGTTAGCTGCGACTAGTTGAAACCATTGCAACCGCAGAAAATTGATTAGCTGTAATGCTAGCTAGCGCAGAGCAGCGAAGCAGGCAAACAGAGCATTTAAAAATACAGGAGCTCGTTGAAATGTAGTATGTTTCCACATAAATTCAAACGATTTAAAGTTGAAAAGGCACACTTACCTGGAGAAGGCAGAATCTCCGTCTTTGCTACAGGAAATAAAAACAAAAAACTAGGCTAGTAGCTGGAACAGCAGCTAAACTCCACTGTTTTCCAGTTTGTTTCTGTTTTTGTACCGACCCGAAGCTGCGGTCAGTTAATTTAGCTGCTTGTTTTAGTCTTTTACTTTCCAAAACAGCTTGGCCACTAAAAAGCTCGCCCTTCGTGGTTTTATAGCAGCTCTAATGTAAACGACCAAAATACGTACACTCGCAGCTCTACGTGTTTACGTCACAACTTAAAAGGGAAGTGTAAGGTAAAAAACAAATAAATGAAATATTGGTCTGTTATCTTTGACACTCAGTTACAACCATTTTGTGGTGTAAAAAGGTACTATTGGATAAAAGTCTGACCCTAACCCTCTTAAAATGCATCAAAATCTAGCAGACTTTGGTGCATTTCAGAGAACCATCAGGTTTCTCTGAAACCTGATGGCTTTATGTCATTTCATTTAGGAGCAATTATAAATGTAATCAAAAATAACTTAACAACTAAATTCTAATTTAGCCTCCTTTTTTGTCTTAATTCTCTTATTCTTATGATCTTAATTTTTATTTTTTAAAAAGTTTGTACAATAATCTGGATCCAAAATCTTAACTAGAGGTTCTTTGTAGTAAGTCAACACTGGTATATACTTCTACAGTTGAATATTGTTCATGGGTCGAGTGATTTTTCATGTCAATCCTGAACTTACTACTTCCACAACCTCACCTTAGATAATTCAATTCAGTTCAAAAATACTTTACTAATTCCAAAGAGAAATTAAACATTATTATACCATCTAGTTGTTATAGAATGGCTCTTGGCATAAAGGATATACTGTAGCTGTCTGTATTACAACAGTTCTGAAGGAGCCTCTGACTCAAGACACTGTGCTATTTGCAAAATACTGGCGATTTTACAAAGGAATCTGTTGCACTGCCACATGACACTTTTTCAAAACAACTTGACCTACAACCCTTGTAAAAAATATTTTCTTTTCAATCTCTTGGTGTGAAATTAAAACTTGTATTTCTCACCTAGAAAGTATAAAGTAAACATTGAATCAGGTAAACCATTACATTTTATTGAGAAAAACACATTTGCGCCTTTCAAAATATGTACCATTCATAACAGAAATGTGAAACTACACATATGTGACATTGAGTCAAAACGGGACTTCTGTCAGACACTGAGCAACACAGCCATTTATTTTATTCAGTATGAGTCAACTTTTAAAACTAAAACCATGTCAATGTTTGTTGATCGACAATAGATTGAACTTTTATAAATTATCTAGAAAAAAGACAGAGCAGAATAATCTGCTGTGATTACCACTGAATACCTGGCGATGATTGTCTATGGCTCAAATCTCTTGGGATTATTATTAGACTTTTTAAAAATGTTCTGTAGAAATAACAGTCATCTTCAGCTGTAGATCAGCTGATAATCTGGAGGTCCACCAAAGACAACCTTTGCTGTGTTTTAAAAAGATCTGGTAGATCTTAGACCCAGAAAGGATTCTTAGCTGTTCTAAAATTGGTTTTCATGAATTTGTGACTGTTCTCTGTAGGATAAGGGAAATTTTATTCTTTTAAGATTCTTTTTAGATTTCCGACAGAGCCACAGTATATCTCAAATAGATTTGCAGTTGACCTCCAAAGGTGTTTTGCTTGTTTGTTTTAATAGTACATCTCCAGTAATGTCAAAGACTTCTCAGATGTTCTCAACACGAACATCTGAAAGGGTGAGATCATAGAGGATGCCAAGTTTGTTGATGGATCTCAGGTTGGTTAGCTGATGTTTGTATTCAAGAACGTGGGAATTGTTAACAGCCACCTTGAACTCTGTGTTGGTGCACAATATCTTCATCTGCAAAAAAAAATAACATTAACAACATGTTAGTGAACTAGACTCTGAAAATGCAGCAGATTCACAGACACCTTTATTCCCCAAGACGGTAGAAAATGTCTGACCTCAAACGGCTGACCCGGGACAAAGGGAAACTGATTCACATCCCTCTCCTCTTTCCCCCACTTCTCGCCGATGAGTGAGTTCCTGACAAGAGCCTTTCTTCCATTTTCATTGAAGCGAGGATTAAAGTGAAAGGCAATATCATTGCCTGCAGACAAGTTCACCGTGAACCTGATTGACAACAAGGACACAAAAGCAGAGTGATTTCTTTTGTGGTTTAGCATCCTATATTTCACACAAATATGACAGTCAGTAGAGAAATATGTTTGATTAAACCCTCAGTGTTGTTACTGACTTCTCAGCATTGGGTTTTACGGTTCCCCTGATGGTGATCAGTAGTTTATCATATATTCCCATTGGCAGTCTCTCTTCATAGGGAACAGCCTGTCAAAAAGTAAAGTAATTAACACATCTCCCTTCCTGTCCATATTTCTTGATGCATTTCTCATTTTCTTTGGTTTTCTTACAAGATTCTTGTAGGGTGCAGCTGGTATAGCTGGTCCAGGTCCATTTGAACCAGGACCACTTGGGAATCCACCAGGTGCAGTGGGTTGACTTGGGTTCCCTCCTGGCCACATATTATTGCCTCCGGATTGACCTCCAGGCCAGGCGGGGATGGAGGCAGGTTGACCACCAGGCCACATTGGGTTGGGGGCAGGTTGCCCACCAGGCCACATCGGGTTGGGGGCAGGTTGCCCACCAGGCCAGGTGGGGTTGGGGGCAGGCTGCCCACCAGGCCAGGTGGGGTTGGGGGCAGGTTGCCCACCAGGCCAGGTGGGGTTGGTTGCTGGCTGACCTGAGTCAAAATGCCATTATTAATTTTTAATGATCAATTCACCTTTTTTATATAAAGCTATATTTGTTGGCAAAATGCATCTCAAGAAAATTACAAAAGAAAAATCTGTGTCGTTCTTAATATGAATACATATTCTTGGATTTTTATGTTTTGACTATGGACCTCAGACACCATATTGAAAATATATTTCAAATAATCTTTTGTTGTGAAAAAACAAGATATTGTCAGAAATGAAGACTGAAGTAGGTGAGAAACTAATCCATAATAGACCCTGAAGCTCCCTCTCCTCATGGGTGAAAAACCAGTGGCATCTGTGAGTTTTCTACCACAGACTTGCAGGAATTTAATGGCGGACTCCAGTGGCATTCTGGGACCTTGTAGAGACTAACAGATGGCTTTGTCTAGCAGAAGTAGAGGGCAGGAGATAGATGGTGTATTTTTGTTAAAGAGCTTATCGTTGGGTTCAAAATATTGCTTTTGAACCTCAAAGGTGTCAGTCTGGCATCCATCATCTACCAACAGAGCTCCCATCCAAGAGAGAGAATATCTGGTGATGTCATGACTGGCGAAGAGGTCAAAGACTGCCTTCAAATGGAGGCTAGTCAGAAAGCCTGTGTGGCCAGCCTATATGTTCCAATACCTCCAGATTCCATGATCATAGAGTAAAAGCAGATAAAGGCAGCAGCAATCTAGATCAAATCTTCAATATTTTGGAAGGAATCAGCAACACTTTGGCAAAGAAAGTTACTTCTTAACTGGATGAGAGGCAACCAGTATGAACAGTGTTGATATTTAGTGGGCCTTGAGAAGAGTAAACATAGGGGATTTTAATTACCCAAACACTATTTTAGTGAGTATTAAGGGCTCCACATCTTTAAAATCTCCTGAAAACATTGGCTTTCCCAACATTTTTAGGACTTTCTTGTAGTGATTATTCATATTATTTACTGTACATATCAACACTCGCTAATTAAAACCATTCAGCATTTGGAGGGATTGGCCAAGATTGTACCAAAAATTTGGTACAAGTGGAAACCAGAGACAGGTCTGTAAACTATTTCTCTTCAAGGAACTGGTATGTCAAGATTAGCCAAAAGACAATTCAAGTGTTCACATAGTGTTACAGCCAGCAGTCACTCAGTGCAGTGGGTGAAGTTCATTGAATACAGAGGAGAAGGTGCAAGATATGTACGCCTACATTAAACAACAAAAGAATAGTTGAATGCTTCTACCTGGCCAGGTGGGGTTGGCAGGCCAAGGACCTCCTGATTGGTTGTTGCCGCCAGAGGGCCAGTCACCAAGAGCATCTGAAAGCTGCAAAGAGAGAGAAAGTAAAGACACCTCTAAACTCAAGATCATCACACATTATTTCAATATTTCAACAGGTTGATTGTTGGTGAATCCAAGATGCTTTATTGTCAACAGTTGAGCTGTCAGATAAAGTTCGAATCGAATAGTAATGTGATCCAGCATCCTAGGATTTCATAAATAACAGTATTTGTTGTGAACTGGTGCTATATAAATAAACAGAACTGAACCATTACAGTTGTATGTTCAGTGTAGTTATATTGTCATGTTGTGGTTTGCAAAAGACACAAAGGCAGACAGTTACAGTGAAAGAACAGAAATCTTAACTGACTAGGAAATGGTAAAAATCCAAACAACCCAGGATAATGATATGTATTTTTTTACAAAGCACTAAAACTGGGTCTCCTACACTCATTGGACCCTGCTAATTACATATTGATCTGTAAGTGTAGTACATGAAAGTGAAAAGAAATAAATAATTATCCTAAGACACATGGCTAAGGGGTTAGGCCAGTTCATAAGAATGTCGTATTTCTGCACTTCAAACTTAGAATAAACATCTCTTACATTTAAAAGTTCACTTTTATTGAGGAGCCATTATTACCTGTCCCTTGGCTACGTTCCCAGGAACTGCCTGACAAGCAGTTGTGAGAAACATTCAAGTATGCTTGAGTGAACATCTATAAATAAGATCTGATGTAAAAGTACATGAGCCTAAAATATTATGATTTGACTTGCGACAGACTGGCAACCTGTCCAGGAGACCCCGCCTCTTGCCCAAAATGTTCGCTGGAGATAGACACCAGCACCCTTCCCGACCTCACTAGGGACAAGGGTGGACAGAAAATGGACGGATGGGTGGTCGGACAGATGGACGGACGGATGTTATGATTTGAGATATTACTGCACCTGTTCCAATACATACCAATAACATCTCTTTAATAGATGTTTATATATGCATGACATGGATTTTGCCCCTTGTTGCCAACATGCTATTAAGGACAGATAAAAATAACTGTTTGCTATAAGAACCACTTTGTTACTGAGCCAGCATCAGCTCTGTTGGAAGATACTACTGAGGAAAATCACATGAGGCGCATTAGTTCAGAAGTCAGCTTGAAATGTTTTATTTAGGAACATAAAATGGAAGAAGGTTGGGACAACATGACTAGACTTCAAGAAATGGGGAAACAATTTTGAGAAATCTAATCAAGCTGTAGATGATCAGTTGACCATGAAGCTAATGTTTGGACCAGAGTTAATCTTATGCTTGATCAAACTGTATGATCATTTCCAGATTCTGTTTTGAGTGGTAAGGGGAGCTGTTAAATCCTTCACTTGGGTGTGTTAACTCCTCCACCCCTGGCTCTTTTAAAATCATATTTACTTTTCATGTCTGAAATAAAAGAATTTTATATATATATATATATATATATAATTCTTTTATTTCAGACATGAAAAGTAAATATGATTTTAAAGTTGGGGTTTACTTCCATGTTGGATCTGTTCCGTTTTAATCAAATTCACATGGAAAGAAAACAATAAACACAAAAATTCTGTTAATCATGTCAATAAGTAAATCAGACTTACATCCATCATGCTCTTCTGTGAACTGAAGTCCAACTGGAAGCAGCAAATAAACAACAGGTGAGAAAAAAACCAAACATTTTTCTATTTACTATTAATCTGGAAATGTTTTTTAAAAATGAATATGAATGCAAAATGTAGAAGTGAGGATATTTGAACAGGTTTAATTCAAATCAGTTTAAAATGTGTTTTAAACTCTAACATGTGTCACGCCAGGGAAAGCCACAGATTGCATAACATCTTCTCTCTGATGTAATCCTTCACCCCAAGTGTTTCTGGGACATGTGGTGACAGTGGGTAGAAGATATGTCTATGATCAGTAATCCATTATTAAAGTTTGAAGTTTCACATTTGTAATTTCATTTAAAATGTTGTTCTCTTTAACTTCTGGATTTATCAGCCAATGCCAATATCCTCACATAGATCCACAGAAGTGGAAGCTATTGTTTGCGTGAAGTCTTGCTTTGGTTCTTTTCAGCCCCTCCCAACAAACTAATGTTGTTGTTTTCACTTCTAAAACGATATGACAATAAACATTCTGTGAACTCAATTTCAGTCATGTTTGTTTTATGTGCTAAGTACATAAGTGTCTCGAGTAATACCATAGCACTAAAACTCACATTTCTGTCAGATGTTCATTCAGCAGCTAATGGTTGGCTTTCTCAGTAAATTCCTTTCCTGGCCTCTATCTGTGGATCTGGGTGTGGTTACAGTCCACTTCCCTGTATATTTGCATGTCTATCTGTGTACACTGGTTACTGTGTATACCTGACTTATTTCTGTACACACGTAGTTTTATTCACAGACTTCTTTCAAATCCATAGTATCAGCTTCCTTGAAACTCAAAATGAAAGTGTTTCCTGTTTCTGTGCTTTCCTCGACAGTAAAGAGTAAAATTGCCTCAGGACATCTCAATGAAACGATTCACAAGTTTAATGTTGTCGATCTCTGAGTCAGTTCAAATCTGCGCAGGGACGTTTTACTAGAACTGCTTGCTCTTTTTGGAAAGAGTCAATCATGAGTGTAAGAAACGGAAAAGAGACGTACCTGTTTGCTGGAGAACGGCTCACTGTCAGGCTGTAGAACATGAGAGTGAATTTAAGTGCAGAGCCACGCCCTGTTTTCCTGCTGAGACGTGTTACTGTAACTAAACCATAACAGCCATTTGTTTATGCTACAGCTAACTCGAACCTAAAAAATGTTTGATTTGTGCTTCACCTTCATCTCTAGAATACAAGTTTTTTTGTTTGTTTGTTTTTGTTTTTTTGTCCATCAAAGGAAAATCGGTTCAGATGAATTTTAGTACTAGTAACCAGGGGCGCGGTATCGGGGGCAATTCTAAGGGGCCTTGACAATAGGGGGCCTTCCACAAAAAACAATCAAAACAAAAAAAAACAGAAATTAAAATAAAATAGGCGCCCTGTCAACTACTGTTATTGTGGGGTTTTTTTTAATTCTTTTTAGCAGTAAAAATTTAATGTTACCCC
This sequence comes from Poecilia mexicana, assembly GCF_051168715.1. Taxonomy (NCBI): domain Eukaryota; kingdom Metazoa; phylum Chordata; class Actinopteri; order Cyprinodontiformes; family Poeciliidae; genus Poecilia; species Poecilia mexicana. Next base: position 1,940,775 of record NW_028263391.1, read on the forward strand.
TCCCAGACCAAAAAGCACACATCTATATTTACACTGAACTCCCCCCTGTATCTGCATGAAATGGTTCGTTCCTGCTTGGCCCACTTGACGGTGACGTTTTCAGCAGCAGTCAGTACAAGACAAGAATGACTGTGTAAGTTACTATGCTGTCTAGAAAAATAATGAAGTCAAGTTTTCAAAAAAAAATAGAGAGATAAGAGAAAGAAAAAGACAAGAGTGTGAATTTGTAACAGTTTTTCTCCAAGAGAGGTGAGTAGACTGTGTGAGATTAACAACCATTCAGCATATAGCTTAGCTACAGACTACTGTTTGCCAATGTAGCATTTAATGAATTAAGGAAAAGAAATACAAAGATATTCATATATTTAATTTGTGCCTGTACCTCTTACCACACTTAACCACAGATGAGTCAGTCAACAGCAGCTCTAACCACCATACCAGCATAAACCCTCTTCCTCCCCCTGCCCCAGTGTAAAAACTGAGCAACACTGTGTTCAATTACAACCTAGTTAGCATCGTCCCGGGGAATTCATAGGGATTTCTCTGTGTCTTTGCTCTTTCTAGAATTACACAACAAACCACTATATTTGTTCCTGACAGAAATTCAAACAATCTTTATAAAATGATAATAAAAAAACAGCCTCCTGTCTGGACTGTAGTCAGTCCACACAGTTTTACCTTGGCTTGCATTTAAATTACACATATATGTTGCCACGTCCCTCCTGACCCGTCTTCTCCTAAGTGAAATTAAAGCTGCAGTATGTAACTTATTTTTAAAAAAAATATATTTTTTTAACATATTTGCTAAAACTGTCATTGAGCTGTGACAGTGTAGCATGAGAGATAATTTGTGAAAACATTATTTCCTCTGCCTTCTTCCAGTGCTATCTAGAAACAACTGATCAGAAGCAGGAGGTGGGTTTTAGAACTGTCAATCACAATCTCCTGTGGCTGCTCATCCTCCCTCCCCCTTGCTCTGTGCTGTGCTGTAGCTAGCATAGCACAGAGCTATGTGGATTCAAACTGAATGCTCAGTTTAGTTAGCATAGCTACCAACGATGGCAGATAAAGTTTTCCTATAACAATAAATTGTTTCTCCACCATTAGCACATTTAGCAGTGAGTGAATGAGGATGATTAACAACATCAAGACCGTCCTCCTGGTTCTGATTGGTTGTTTTTGGTCAGAACGGTGCATTACTTTAGCTAACAATAGTAGTTCAGAGAGGAGGTAGAGGAGATTGATTTTTTTCACAGATTATCTGTCTCATAGCAAACCGTCATAACATGGTGGCAAGTTTAATAAATATGGAGATAGACTCAAGAAATTGTAACAGTAGCTGCGCAGGGGGGGCCCAATTAAATTTTTTGTCATGGGACCCAAGATTCCTGGCAGAGCCCCTGCTACTAACTTATATTTCATTAAGTTGAGATAAGCAGTAGGATTAAATAAGTCTTCACATCTTCCTACTTCTTTTCAAACAGAAAAGTAGTAGTAAACAAAGTATTTTGTTCTTGGTTATGTATGCACATGTTTTTCTGTGTCCTACTGATTACTTGTTCTCGTGATTTTTAAAACCTGTTGGGGGAAAAAAATAAAAATAAATGCAAATTTTAGGATAAATGAATGACAAACCTCACAACATAAGTTGGAACCTGATTATTATTTTCTTGGGTGTGTTGCTCAGTGCTGCTGTGCAAACTTTTGTTCTTTTGTGCACTTTTGTTTGAAGAATTGGACTTTGTTCTGTCTGGAAATGCGTTGCCATGTGAACCAAAGAGCATTCTAAGATTCCGACCCACCCTTAACACTTCTCATGACTCACATCTTTTCCTCTGCAGGAATTCTCAGAATTGATCCCAGAGATCTTTGCTAGCAGCCACTTTCAGCCGTACCCTTGGCATCTGTACCTGAACTATTCTAGAGTGAGAGCTCAGATGTTTCTGGTTGGAGTTCTAGAAAAACTGCTGTTTCATGTTTTCCCCTTTTTGTCTCGTGTCAAGTCAAAGCAAGTATGAAGTGGAGTCCGAAGCAAAGATGTGCAAGTCTGGAGTCCTGAACGCTGTATTTAAATGAAGTTGCAATTTCACTCCAGAGTAAAAAGAAAAAAAAAATCAAACAACTAAAGTGGATTTACATGTCAGAACAAGGAAGTGGAAATGAAGAACTAAATCTTCAAAATGTTTGTGCTTATAGAGCAGATTCTCATGTTTTATCCTTTTTATTGAACCTTGTCGTTATAGTTTCGTTACGTGAGAAAATCAGATTTTGCTTCTATGACTTAATCTGCCCAGATTGATACATTCATTTGAAATATTGTGTTCTACAATAACGAAAGCTATTAGTTTGCAACAATTACTACTATATAGTATATCAAAGTTTAAAGGACCAGTAATATTTAAAACCCACTTTTATGAGCTTTATATCATATTATAATGTTATTCCCTCATCAAAACATACCTGGACTGTTGCCGTGATTCTTTCATGCATGTTTGAGGGATCCTTTAATCTCCATGGCAACCATTCAGCTAGGTCCAACCAGCAAAAAGGCTGGTTGGACCTAGCTCTGCCTTTGAGGAGCAGCTCCTCCCTGGAGCTGCAGCTTCCAAGCTTCTGCCTCACAGAGCAGCAAACAAACCTGAATGTTGGCCACATTCTGTCAGAGAGAATTTGCCTACGATTCAGTGGTAGGAAATGGTAGGTTTACTTTGGCTGTGAACTTACAAAAAGCCAAGGCAATTTTTAACAAAGTAATAATTTAGAACAATATTAGTAAGCCAGGTTGCTGCGTGATTATCAGGAAGTAATATCCACATAGTTTTCACTCTTGGCTACTGTTATTGAATACCTGCCTGATAAGGCTTAGATACTAAATAACAATAAATCAAAGATTCATTTCAACATTAGTGTTCTCAAACTTATAGAATAAATACAAAGCATATCTCCAAAATTTAAACGCTTATTAACCAAAATAATTGAAACTTCCAGTTAAAATATTTTAATCAACAAACTCACTAAGCCAATAACACTCAACTAAGCTAAGTAAATAAATGAAAGAATAGTGAAAACCAATAACTGATCAAACAACATAAAAGTAAAATATGCAAATAAAAAATAAAACAAATAACCAGTAAAAATGATAGAAAGATGTCACAGTTAGTATGTTACTTTGAATGTTGAGATACCAGGTTTGTTTTGTGAAGTTTAGAAATGAGACCAAATTAGTTTTCAGCCAATTAAGTTGCACCAGCATGTTTTCACAGGGTATGATATCATATCTGCCATCTTATACGCTGTTATATCTGGTCTCATGTGATTTATGTATTAAGTTGTTTCTTTTTTTACATTTCTCATTTTAATTATTTTTTCAGTCACTTGATGCACCGTGAGGCTGTTTTGTATTTCTTTAACAGACCAAACTCTAACATATCGACGCACTTTATTATTTTTACTGATTTGGAGGGTTTGTGAAGTCTGAACTGCTTTGAAACTCTCTCACTGTGTTGCAGGGTGATCCCTTGGAGCGAAATGGGGAAAACAAACACACTCTGTCAGTAAGGAATCCATCTAGTTTAGAGCCAAACTCCATGACTCATCCTGAAAGTCAGCCAGTCTGGGTGTGTTCCCACTAAAGGGTTATTCATCATTACACTTCAAACTGGAAACTGTGTTGAAGTATGTATTATGTAACTACAATACCAATAATAATAAAATCGAAACTTCATGTGACCCTTCCTGACCCCACTAAGGGACAAGGGTGTAAAGGGTGTAAAGAAAATGGATGGATGGATGGATGGATGGATGGATGGATGGATGGATGGATGGATGGATGGATGGATGGATGGATGGATGGATGGATGGATGGATGGATGGATGGATGGATGGATGGATGGATGGATGGATGGATGGATGGATGGATGGATGGATACTTCATGTGCAAAAGACTGACATTACACTGTAATGAACATGAATGAGTCTTTATCAATGTTTATGGCTGTTGTCATGAAGGGTCATTCAGTAAATAATGACCAAAGTCCATTAAAAGTCCCAACTTTACATTATTGTGTAAATAATGACACTTTCATGCAAAGTTGGAACATTTAATGGACTTTTAATGCACTTTTGCATTAAAGCATCAAACTTAAAGGACTGTCAGACATCACCATAGGCTGCCCAGGGCTTTATGTTCTGAATAAAGCTACAGACCACAGACTTGTGAATTTGAACTATTTTTTTATGTTTAAATGGGCTGTTATCCGTGTTGCTTGTGAGCATCTTCTACCACACTTTATCCTTCCACTTAGCTTTCTGTTAAGCTGCTTGGATACAGCACCCTGAACATCCAGTTTTCTTCAGCAATATCATTTTGTGGCTTAGACAGTGACAGTCTACTAGACAACTACCATCTCAGCAAATTTCAAATTTAAAAATTGGAATTTTCAAATGTTGAAATGTAAAAAATTTTTTAAAAAATCCCCATTGCTGTCAGCTATAACATTACTTTAGCTATGAGGATGTCAGTAAGGGCACACTTCCCTCTCATAGGATGAACTGAATACATAGTGAGTTTTAGGGCAGATCGGGTTTTATTTAGGAATCACTTGGGTTGGTCAATCAGTGGAGTGAATGTGAACAAGTTAATGATGACAGGATGAAAGGTGTTCAGACAGAGTCAGGCACTCCGAGTTTCCACTGGCTTCCATCCACAGACTGACAGTCACAAAGAGTCTGACATCTCCACTGTGGGACACGAAGCGTGTCCGGTCTGACGGCAGAAGACTGTTCCCACATAGGCACTGTGGCTTAGTGTTGCACCGGGTTCTGGTTTGTTAGTTCAGTTTTTCCAGAAGTTCGGGTTCTGCGCCATCCTCCTCTGGAAGTTCTCATACCATTTGAGGATGCAGCTGGAGGGGATGAAGGTCTCCGTGGGGTTCGGCGTCATCTGCGCCTGGGACAGAGCGAACGAGGAGGCGAAGTTGTAGAGGCTGTCCAGCATTTTCTGGGTGAACTGCATGAACGTGTCCACAGTGGACACCGCGGCGCTGGACACTGGGATCTGCTGAGCCAGCTGGTCCAGAGCTTCAACGGACACGCCGACCTGGGCCACGGACGGCGACACGGAGGCCATCAAGCCGAAAGGGTGCGCCCCGCCCTCCCCAGCCTTCAGGCCGGAGATCTTGAAGATCGCGCTGGGCTTGTCGTTGGTGATGAAGCCGAGCAACTGCCACACAGGAGCGCCACTGCCCGGGTCCGGGAAGGAGAAGTATACGGCTCCTCCCATTCCTGCGGGGAAAGGCACGGTCCCCAGCATGAACACTACCACGTGGTTCACATTCTCAAAATCCGCCAAATTAAAGACGAATTTATCAGAGGCGACCTGTACCGCGTCAGTCTGGACCAACCTACCGGCCACCAAACACCCGAACATCTCTGCGGACAGCTATCAACCCGGTTAGCTTAGCCTAGCCAGTTGCTACTGAATACAAACAGAACGTGAGAAACGTCTTCTTCTTCTACACTCATCAGACAGAAGAGAAAAGGCACCGGGAAGGAAATTGCTGCCCCCTTGTGTCTAATTATACAGATCGAAACGACTTTTTGGGAAGCAAAAAATGAGCGCGTGATGAACTATTTAAAAAAATAATAATTTATATATTTCGCATAATATTGCGACGACGTATTAGGCCCGTTGTAGATAGAAGAAGGAGGAGCAAATTTCGATCAAAAACACTGAGATTAATGTAAGAAACGAAAGGAAATTCCAGAAAAGGAATTTTGAAAAGTTGAAATTTTGTTAGAGGAAAAACTCAGAAATTTTTAGATTATCAGAAATTTTCTAGAAAAAGCTTGGAGATTTCTGAGTTTGAAATGTCAAAAAAAATTGGTAGAAAAAAACTCAGAGATTAATCTGAGTTTTGCGTAAATAATTTACTTTTTTCTAGTAAACTTGAGCATGCAGTTCTAATCAGAAGTCTATACACTCAATGATAATGCTGCATGATTTTAGGTTTTCGGTGATTTATTTGTGCTTTACTTTTTTAGGGGTGCACTGATAATAGAAAACAACAATAATTTATAAACTTAAATGTATATTCTCTGAATACTGTAATTTCTCTGATGCACGAATGTTGAAATTTATGCACACACCTCCACTCTTAAGAGAAACGCCACTTGGCAGCCTGCAGAGAAAACTCTTGCTTTCTTTTGCTTTTTGTCATCAAAGGTTCCTGCATAATTCTGGCTATTTGACTTATCAGAAATTCTACATTACGTTGTTTTCCTGGTGCAGATAATCTTTTGAATCTTGTTCTCATGATTGTAACTACAGATTGATCAGTAAACTAGAACAGCAGGATCTCTCACAAGAACTTTAGATTGGTCACTTCCAGAATGTTTGCTATAGATACCCATGTCTTGCATGTTATCATCTCAGGGAACTGGACAGAAAAAAAATACATTTAAATCTCAGATGTCACCAATTTATGTTCTCCTTATCATTTCAGGACTTCAGTACAGGTGGGAAAACCGGTCGTCACTGGTTTGACAGCAACCTTGGTAAATAGAAAGATACCTGCAGAAATATTTATTTTGAAGAAATTTATCCAATCTATACAAAGATAGGTTGAATAAATGTTTTACTTCTTTAGTTATGATTCATAGGAAGCATGCATTACATGTACATGTCACCCTCATGCACCATCAGTACCTTTTACCACACTTCTTCCTTCCAATCAATATTCTAAATGACTGAGATAGAGTTTGGACATATTCATAGGAGAGACATGCTGAGGCTGAACCTGCCAAGAGGAAAGCCTTTAAGTATTTTCTATGTGTTGCTTTTTATTATTCGTTATGATTTTTGAGCCAGGCCATAACAAATTTTACAGGTCACATATGTGAAATAGGAACCTATTTTCCCAAGAGAAGCACAGGGCAATATGCACCAAATGATGCACCCCCACAGAGTGGTCATATGCTGGACACTTAGGTAGGTCCACAGCGAAGCACAGGATCAGTACGGGTTCAGCCCAGAGCCCAGTTACCATGGCAGCCAGTTACCCACCGTCCTCTGGAAGGAAGATTTCCCACCACCAGTTTACCCCATACAACAGCTCAACACCCCCAACCAACCAACACTGATATTAACTTTAAGCTATTTTTTTTGTTGTTGTTGCCAAAAACCCTAATTTAAACCTAGTGGAGAACACTATGAATGCTGCTGACGAAAGCTATGAGCTCCGGGAGGGAGGAGGAGGGGAGAGAGACTCCAGCAGCACACACACGAACAGTTCAGAAACAATTCGGAATGAGAAAAAAGCTAATTATAAACAGATTAACTCTTAACTCTTTTAGACTGCCTATTGCTAGCAGATCTTCTGACTCAAAGTGCAGCCTTTCTGAATGAGGCCTTATTGCAGCCGTACCAGTTTACTTTACTTGGACCTAAAGAGGAATGATCTGGAGTCAGTGCACAGCTTCAGTTATTACAACTAAAACCAGCGATCAGGAACCAAAACCTGGGAGTAATGATGAACCCTGAACTGAACCTTCAGAGCCACATGAAGACAGTTACAAAGTTGGCCTCCCATCATCTGCAGAAGACTAATGTCTCAGCGAGATCTAGAGAAACTCATCCATGACTTTATCTTTAGTCACTTTGATTACTGCAACAGTGTCTTTACAGGTCTGACTAACAAATCAATCAGACAGCTGCAGCTGATCCAGAAGCTGCTGCTGATCCAGAACGCTCATGTTCTCACAAAGACCAGGAAGATAGAGCTCATCACACCAGTTCCAAAGTCACTACACTGGCTCTTTGTAGCTCAAAGAATAAACTTTAAGATACTACACTTAACAGCTTATCACCACATTAAAGAGCTGCAGTTGTATCAACATTCCAGACTTCTCAGGTCTTCTGGTTCTGGTTCTGCTCTGCATTCAGAACCAGAACCAAACAAGGAGAAGCAGCATTCAGCTTCTATGCACCATAAATCTGGAGCAAACTTCCAGAAAACTGTAAAACTGCTGAAACACCTTTAAATCTAGACTAAAACCTCACCCATATAGTTGCTATTGAAGCATAATCAATTAAGAACTTAACAATGGTACTTGACTTAATGTAATGTTTTGATTGTTGATTCTATATTGCATGACGTGTTTTTTTATGATGTAAAGCACTTTGAAATGCCTTGTTGCTGAAATGTGCTATACAAATGAAATTTGTTTGACTGATTTTTAATGGATAAAAATTAAAGATGCAAACAATGACATGTTAATGTTGAGTACTTATGCTCAAATTTGCATCTATAGACAGCTCATATGTTACAGAAATCTAAGATTTCAAATTTATTCAAATTAGTCTATTTCTTTGAATGTAAAATCAATATACTCAAGTAAAAGAAGAAATATTACTCAAAAGAAAAAATAATACAGTTCAGTAAAACTACTCTTAAAAGTAATTTTTTTTCGCAGAAAATTACTCAAGCAAACGTAACCAGTACAATCCACTTTTGAACATAGATATCAACAATATCAGCAGCCTACACTTGTTAACAAGCTTTAGGTGACTTCTTGGTAATTATTTAGCTAACATTACCAGCACCTAAAAACATTACTTAACTCATTTGGTTAGTTTTGGGGGGAAAAACGTATTTGCCTTTGTTGGTTTGCTGCCATGACTCTAACACATTCCAGCGTGCCGCAACTTTACGTCGCTGCCGCACAGGTAAAACACACCCGCACGAGAATTTTAGAACTCATGTTGAGTTTAAAGGCGGCTCGGAAAAACACGTTACGACATGTTAACAATTGATTAAGCAATTGTAACGACTGAAAAAAGTGAAGGATAGGAATAACAGAAAGTTGGTCACTCTAAGGTAAAAATCAAATAGCTTCCAGTCCGGGGGGGCGTGTCATGGCTGACTCTGTGGGTGGGCAGTGCCCCCCAATGCTACAGGGCCTGCTTAGAAAGTGGATGTTGTCATGAAACCATCCATCCATTTTCTGTACACCCTTGTCACTTACTGGGGTTGGGAGGGTTGCTGGTGCCTATCTCCAGCTAACGTTCTGGGCGAGTCTGGACAGGCGACCTGTCCAGACTGGTGACCCTGGACAGGTCGACAGTCTGTTGCAGGGCAACACAGAGAGACAAACAACCATGCACACACACACACACACACTCATGTTTGTTTTGCTATCTTTGTGGGGACTTTCCATTGACTTCCATTCATTTCTACAGCCTAAACCTTACCCTTACCCTTTTCCTAACCCTAACCATCACATACCTAACCCTATCCCTATCTCTATTCATACCTTAGCCCTAAATCTGACCCCTGACCCAAAAACAGGGTTTCCCCTTGTGGGGACCAGGCTCCGGTCCCCACAAGGAGCAATTGGTCCCCACAATGTAGTATATGTCAGGAAAATTGTCCCCACAAGGTATTACAAACACCTTGACAGTCATGTTTTTGGACTGTGGGAGGAAGCTGGAGTACCTGGAGAGAACTCACACATGCACAGGGAGAACATGCAAACTCCATGCAGAAAGACCCCAGGCTGGGAATTGATCCCCAAACCTTCTTGCTGCAAGGCAACAGTGCTACCAACTGCACCACTGTGCAGCCTCTCATGACACCAGTAAACGTCATTATCTGTTTCCATTACTCATGAAACCAGTAATAGAAAATAAGATTATTGTTTTAAAATACAAATCCAACTATGTTTTATCTTTTTATGATAAAGCATATAGTTTAAATTTTGTCGTTTTGTGTTTTAAAATCAGTAGGAAACAAACAAAGCATGCCACATCGTTCCCGTTATTAACAATATAACTTAAGATACAGTGGCCAAGGTCATAACTTTAGTAGAATTGGTTTGATAGGCGACATTTAAAAATTGTATTTCCGAGCTCTGCCGTGGCACAGAACGCTGAAATTTGATATTTCCGAGCTCTACCGTGACACTGAACACCACAGACTTAACTCGGCTATTGCGTTCAGTCGGGTCAGCTAAGCGCACCCCGTCACTCTGTTTTGTGACCCGCTTGAGTAGGAATGGGAGCTTCTTGATTTCACCCCTGACATCGGTGATTATAACGGATCCGAACGTCATTATCTGTGTGGAATAGCTTGATATTCACAAAGCTGGGTGTCGCTTCTTTTGACGAAGAAAAACTTCGCCCCGAAGCTGATAAGGAGCTTGGGCCCGTGTCGCTTATGGTGAGTGCCCGCTGCTACGGTGCGGCCTCAGAGCTCTCCTGGAACTCGAGACCCGCGGCTTGCAAGTGGAATGTTAGGCCGCGGGGTGTTGCTGACCTATTTGAGTAGGTCAATTTCTCGCCATTATAGTTTAATGGCGAGAAACTCACACATGCTTACGTCTTTCTGTGGCCAATAATTATCGGGATTGATGTTGGACAGATGTAATATTGAAAGCCGTAATTGACATACCGTGATACAGATTAGCAGCGTTATGCTACTGAATGCTAACCTGATAACACTGGCTAACATGTAACTGTACTGAAAGCTCTGGAGTTAGTTTACGAAATGCCTTTGGGAGGCCTGTTTATTTCAACAATGTATCAAATGGGATTTGTTAACAATTAATTTATGCCTAACGCTAACTTTTGGATATGTCCTAAAAAAATAATCAGGGTAATTATGCTCCGTTAGCTTTGTCAAATATGGCTGCGCCTCCCTGTTAAATGCGCATAAAGTGACTATGTTCGTCTTTTTAACACTTGGTAAGTTCGAAGTTACTCTCGAAATCGTAGATGAAGCTACGTAATGTACACATAAAGTATTTTTAGGTGAATTGGTTGGCAAATACTTAAGTTTATCTGGCTTGATACTTAACTACTCTTAGCTGTTTGTCATAGTGCTAGCAGTGTAGTGCTTCGTTTGAACAGAAATAATACAGTTGGGAAGATAACGCTGCCGTGGAAATCTTTTCCAATTTACAATCATAATATCTAAAATCAACTTTCATCTTTGTATTCAGTTAGATAATTGATCTTGTTTATATGGTAACTAAGCTAATATCAAGACAAATGTGTTCAGTTTTCTCTCCAGGTGTCCATGTGCAATGCAGTTAGGTTCAACCACAAGACAATTGGGTATATTTAATGATGGATTGCAGTAGATCACATAATACCATCTAGTAAACAGTTGTCTCTGTAAAGAAACCAACAGATCGCCTCAAGTCGTTGCTTAATGCAATCATGCTTCCTGAGAAAACACAGGAAGACAGGGAGGGCAGCAGGTCAAAGCCTCCAGCAGTGAGGAGCCGCCTGATTGGTGAAACACAGACATACACAGAGGTGCTGGGTTTGCCATGCTTTCTATGAAAATAAACAATAGAGAGAAAGTATAGATTTAATAGCAATATTTACAGTGAGCACTCTAAGAGTTGGTGGAGTAGGCAAAACAGGCTGTGTCTGATTAATTTGTCCTCTATTTGCAAATGAATCAGAAATACTGAGATGGTTCAGGAAAAACTACACCTCTGCAACTATGAGCTTTGTAAAAAAGGAAAGTTTTAATCTCAGTCTCAGGGCTAGGCAGAGGTTTAAAGAGAATCGACAAAAGCAAATGAGGTGGATTAGCAGAGCTTGACAACAACCGATGGTGTCATCTAGGATATGTTACTGTGGAATATATCTGCTGCCTGGACATTAAGCTGTGTTTGCGCATCATGGTTGTCATAAAATTGTTATACAATAAACAGTCTTCAGTCAGAGGCCTCTTCACATTTATTGCAAGACTGACTGCTACCGGAGAAACTTCCAGAACTTAGCTGCATTGCACCATACTTTAAGGAGCATAAATGATATAAGTTACGACATTTCATTGATATTTGGGATAAATAAACCATTACCAAATTTAATTGAAAATTTAACAAGGTGTCTGGCACACAACGAGCTAACAGAACAAAATGCTCTCATTTTCTGTTAGGTTTAGAGTGGATGCTAAGGAAGAGAAGCTAAAATCAGAGAAATGTGGTCTCAGGTTTTGTTTTTGTTTTTGCTATAACTTTGGATTTACTGATGTTGTTTTGCTGCTTTCAGTTTGCCTTGAAGCTGAACTCGGATCTCTGAATAGTCACACAGCCAAGCTGAGCACGCTCTAGTTGCAAATTAAAAACACACTCATTGTCACAAGCAAAGGGAAAGCACTCTGCAGCTGTTGCAACATGGTAGCCATATTGAAGTGGGACCTCTGGTGGTCCAGGGCCCTCTGACTTGGAACTTTCCAGATTTCCCGTGCAAGATGGGATTCTTGGTAGAGTCGACCAGCCTGGAGCTTGGAAATTCTGACTGGGAATATTTTTTGGCCAGTCACACAAATAAACATTTTTAAAATCCTCCTACCACTTCACATTGCCCAGTCAGCACATTCGATCACTAAAGCCATTGTTTATATACTCCCTAGTTACTGGTTCCTAGCTGGCTTCTCTTCCTGGCATGGCCTAATGTGTCCAGTCACTGGAGAAACAAACTGTTGCATTCTACTTAGTCGATTTCTGCACCTTTTTGCTGGGGTTGTGAAGAAACACATAACATAAGGTTATAGTGTTGTTTAAAGTAAAAAGATGCTCTTTAAATTAGGGATGCACAGTATATTGGTATCAGTTTGACTAATAAATAAAAAACGGGACAGATATTAACAACTCGTGTCAAAAGGCAAAGGAAATGTAAACATAGTTCTCAACCCATATTTTCATGTTGGTGCATTTCTTCTTTAAATTAATAAATTACAAATATGTCAGCATAAACGTGCTTGAAATCTGAAGAAAAACGTTTAGAAGATGATGTTCACCAAGCCTCTTAACTTCTTGCTGCTGTTTGCAGAGATCCTGTTCCATAAAGCTCATTTAGACGAAGGAAGCAGCTACACACATGTTCCAGTCTCCTTCCATTGAGTTGATTGAATGAGTAACAAGCAGCCTCACACCTGAGAGCTGTGATTGGGCACTGAGCCGGACAGGGCAGCCAACAGGGGAGTCAGGTGAGACCTCAGATTTGTTTTTTGTTTTTTTTATACATTTATTTATTTATTTATTTTGTTTGGAAGACAATGGTTGAAGGAACTAACATCAAAATGAATCTGATTTCTCTAAAACTTCTATTTCTAGTTTCAGGACACATCTATGGCTAAAAAAAAGGAACCCAATTCATTTAGAGTTCTGCATTAAGACATTTTGTTGATTTCTGTTTTAAAGTCAATCATACCACCAAAAATGACCCAACCTACTTTTTCATATAGAGGAGATTGTGTGTTGCTCTTTCTTCAGGCTAGCCATCATGGCGGATGTGGACCCAGACACTTTGCTGGAGTGGCTGCAGATGGGTCAGGGCGATGAGCGGGACATGCAGCTCATCGCCCTGGAACAGCTGTGCATGCTGCTGCTGATGTCGGACAACGTGGACCGCTGCTTTGAGACGTAAGGCGTTAAAACCCAGACATTTGCATTCCATCACATGTGTGTGAGCTGGTGGCTCAGAGCGTCCCCTCTGCCTTTCCGTCCGTTAGATGTCCTCCTCGGACGTTCCTACCAGCACTCTGTAAGATCTTCCTGGACGAGAGCGCGCCAGACAACGTGCTGGAGGTGACGGCCCGCGCCATCACCTACTACCTGGACGTGTCGGCAGAGTGCACCCGAAGGATTGTGGGCGTGGACGGAGCCATCAAGGCTCTGTGTAACCGCCTGGTGGTGGTGGAACTCAACAACAGGACCAGCAGAGACCTGGCGGAGCAGTGTGTGAAGGTAGAACGCCACAGAGGGCTGGGTGACAATAGACATGATCAACATCAGTCTGCTAGAATATTCAATATATAGAATATTTATGAACTCTGACCCAGAACTGAACAGCATTCTGGGAGACATGGACAGAGAAAAGGTTTTAGCTGCTCAACTTCTTATGGCTAGCTAAGCAAGGCTGGTGGCATCAACTAACTCACTCATTCTTTGGTTACCTAGCAACAACCTGTTGGGTACATTGCGCTACCTTATTTTTAGGCAGTCTCACAACTGCCTAAAAATAAAAACCAATGGCGTGGAGAGAAAACCTGATATGCCACCAGTGTGGCTGTATTTCAGATATTTGAAATGAAAAATTAATCATTATTTATCGATATCGACTGAATATGAAACACTTATACTGTGATACATTTTTCAGCCTACTTCTAAGATTAGCGATTAGCTAGTGTACTGGAGTGATGAATTGTGAGGACATTTTTTCAAAAGTGACTGTTCAATAGACACTAGACACTGTCGAAGTACAGTCTGTACTGTTCTTTGACATTTTGTGTCAAAGTGCACTCCAGTTATAGTCGGTGAGATTTCATCTGGAGAAGTAAGAATGCACATCCTTAAAAAGTCTTAAGTTCACATATTTAAAATTAGGGCCTTAAAATGTCTTGCATGAAAAAAAAATATCCAGTACATTTTACAAGCAGTGTGTCAACCTCCATGTTTAAACCACATGGTGCAAAAATGCACTTAAAACATTTCTGGAAACCTTTACAGAGATGCAGAAGTGCAGCAAAGACCTAAATCTGTTCCACTAAGGTTACATCAAAAACTAGTTGGTTAATACAAGTTCAGTTTTACAACAGGAACTGTATAGTGCTAATGGGTGTTTTAAGACTGAGGAAGTGGTCCCTTCCTCTGTGGAATGCAACCCACTCTGGGTGGAATCATGGAGAACGTTTAAGTTAAAAAATGTCTAATTGAGGGTTTCCATTCTTCAGTTGTGAGAAATTGTTTCCTGACTAACTGTTTGACGTCCATGTCTTTGAACCCATGTGCCTGTGTGCAGGTGTTGGAGTTGATCTGTACCAGAGAGTCTGGTGCTGTCTTTGAGGCTGGTGGTCTGAACTGCGTTCTCAGCTTCATCAGAGACAGCGGCCACCTGGTCCACAAGGACACCCTCCACTCCGCCATGGCCGTGGTGTCCCGCCTGTGCAGCAAGATGGAGCCTCAAGACTCCTCTCTGGAGACTTGCGTTGAGTCCTTGTCCAGCCTCCTCAAACATGAGGACCACCAGGTCACTACACGGCAGGCGGTTGTTAATGAAACCTCGAGGTAAGGTTTTGGATGGTATAATCTTGAACTTGGTGTTTCCTGCAGGTTTCAGATGGGGCTCTGCGCTGCTTCGCCTCGCTGGCTGATCGGTTCACTCGAAGAGGAGTGGACCCGGCTCCTTTAGCTAAACACGGCCTGACGGAGGAGCTGCTGTCCCGCATGGCGGCCGCCGGTGGCACCGTGTCGGGCTCTTCCTCATCCTGTAAACCGGGTCGGCCTTCCACAGGTGCGACCCCCTCTGCCGCTGACTCCAAACTGAGCAACCAGGTGTCGACCATCGTCAGCCTGCTATCCACACTGTGTAGGGGCTCTCCACTGGTCACACATGTAGGTCCACACCATTTCTCTCATGCTTGTATAGAGGAGGAGAACAGGTTTGTGTGTGCTCATGCTAACCTCCATACCATGTTCAGGACTTGTTGCGGTCGGCTCTGCCTGACTCAATGGAGTCTGCGCTGGGAGGAGAT
This sequence comes from Poecilia mexicana, assembly GCF_051168715.1. Classification (NCBI taxonomy): domain Eukaryota; kingdom Metazoa; phylum Chordata; class Actinopteri; order Cyprinodontiformes; family Poeciliidae; genus Poecilia; species Poecilia mexicana. Next base: position 1,956,326 of record NW_028263391.1, read on the forward strand.
GAGAGGTGTGTGCTCGATACCATGCGGCTGGTGGACCTCCTGCTGGTGCTCCTGTTTGAAGGAAGGAAGGCGTTGCCAAAGTCCACAGCAGGATCAGCAGGCCGGATCCCGGGACTGCGACGTCTGGACAGCTCTGGAGAGCGATCCCACCGACAGCTCATTGACTGTATCCGCAGCAAGGACACCGACGCTCTGATCGATGCCATCGATACGGGAGGTGAGCCTGCTTTCATGTTGTTCATTATCCAGGTTGGTTACCAGGCTACTAACCAATCACCAACATTCTGGCATTAAAGCTGTACTTTTTAACTGTTGTAAAAATGTTTTTGTTTTTTTGTTTTTTTGTTTTTTCCACATTTGCTAAAACTGTCACTATGTTGTTACAGTATAACATGAGATAGCTAATCTGTGAAAAGACAGAGCTCCTCCACCTCTTGCTAGTGCTTCTACTGCCATCTGCAGAAATACACCGCTTGGTCAGAAATAACTAATCAGAGCCAGGAGGAGGGTCTGTTGTGGTGAACCAGCGCAACACAGAGCAAGGGGGAGGGAACGAGCAGCAGGTACACGAGGTTGATTGACAGCACTGAAACCCTCCTCCCGTCTTTGATTGGTTGTATTGAGTGTATTTCTACAGATGGCAGTAAGACCACAGGGAGAAGGCAGAGGAGCTTGTTTTATTTGTTTTATATTTTCTATTTTGCTTAATATTAATAGCAAAATGTGTTTCTTATGTACAGTTTTGGTTTAATTAGTGGTCTGTTTTCTTTCAGCAAATGGCCTTTTTTAGAGCTTTTCTTTAAATAATTGAACTAAATTAGTTGACGGTTATTTCAACAATCAACTAAATAAAGAAGTGTCAGAGAATATAGAAATGTAAAGCTCTACAAAAAATGGCTTTACCTTTTTTTTAAAGACCTGTGGACTTGGTTCTGCAGCCAAGTTTGACCAGTTATAATGAAATGTGCTCTCTCTCAGCTTTTGAGGTCAACTTCATGGACGATGTTGGACAGACGCTGCTCAACTGGGCTTCAGCTTTCGGCACACAGGAAATGGTAAAGAAACACAAACACAAGCTAAAGTTTTCCATCAGACATGGTTTTTGCAAACATGCTGAGCAGCTCTGTGCTTGTCGTTCCAGGTGGAGTTTTTATGTGAGAGGGGTGCAGACGTCAACAGAGGTCAAAGGTCATCCTCGTTACACTATGCTGCATGCTTCGGGCGGCCACAGGTAGCCAAGGTAAACGGAGGCACAGTGAAAAGAAACCATGTCAGTGAAACTGAAGCGTGGAGGCGTGTCAGTGTGATCCTGTGGGTTTGTCTCATGTCAGACTTTGCTGCGTCACGGAGCCAACCCAGACCTGAGGGATGAGGATGGCAAGACCCCCCTGGACAAAGCCAGAGAGAGGGGACACAGTGAAGTGGTGGCTATACTGCAGTCACCTGGTAAGTTCAACCCATAAACCAGCTTCTAGATGAAATATTGAAGTGGTGCTCAGCAGCAGCGTCTGTAAAGGGACAGTATTACGTAAAATTGATCCTTTTGAGATGTTCATAATATTACAATGTAATTTCCTCATCAAACTCATACCTGGAGTGTTCCCTTGACTCTTTCATGGATGTTTGAGAAATCCTTTAATCTCCACGGCAACCATTCAGCTGTGCAAAACGCCTGGGTGGACCTAGCTCTGCCTTTGAGGCATAGCTCCTCCTCAGAGCTGCAGTTTCCAAGTTTCTGCCTCACTGAGCAGCTGCTAATAGTAATTAGCAGCTCTGCTGAGCTACTTCTCAGAGCATAGCTGGTAAAGCATTGTCAGTTTTCTTTTAAGTCATATTTGATATAAACAGCATTTTTCTAACAACTGAAGGTAACACATAGACTTCATAGTGCTATAAAATGGCACAATGTGCCTGGAAACTACATAATACTGCCCCTTGAAAAACTTTAATATGTGTATGATTGAAGTAGATCAGGGGTGTCAAAGTCAAATGGATGGAGGGCCAAATAAAAAATTTAGCTACAAGCCGAGGGCCGGACTGATCGAATGTTCATTGAAATTTTTTTAAATGACGCATATAGTCTAGTGAACCTAATTGAACCTACTGAAAACCTAACAAATATATTCCAATATGATCAGATAAATAAAGCAATATTTTCTTATGGCTCTGTCAGTAATCTTTAATTTTCAACAGACACAACTGAAATATTTTTAAAATATAATTGGATTGAAATACAATAAAATAAAGTGCAAAAATCTATTAATCCACATATGTCAGAGTCAAGGCATTTAGATGTGTCGCCGGCGACACATCTAAATTTGCAGTACCGTAATTCCGCCACACGTAGCGCTAAGTGGAAAAATTCCAACGGTTTCTGAAAGGGGAGACGTTGCACTTTCCAGCAAGTATCGGGTTAATACGGTAACTTCGCAGCTGCAGCTGCAGAGAGTGTAATTAATCCGGGGGGCACTCGTTTAATAGACGGTATATTTCGGCAATAACTTGGTGGATATTGAAAGTTCCGGTTGTTATGGATACATGGGTAAGTACATCATCTCACAGAACATTTAAAGAACTACTTACAGTTCAAATAAGGAAGATATTTTTTTTCAGACGGGGTGCCGGCTTGCTGCGGTCTGCGGGCCGGTTCTAATAATACATCAAGATCATCCCAGGGGCCGTAAAAAACCTTCTCGCGGGCCGGATGTGGCCCGCGGGCCTTGACTCTGACATATGTGAAGTAGATGATTTTCTGAGAAATAATCCAGACTGGGACATGTTAACTGACTCTTAGATGTTTCTCTTCCAGGGGACTGGATGTGTCCGATGAACAAGGCTGATGACAAGAGGAAGAAGGATGCAAGTAAGGAGGAAGAGGAGAGCACTGAACCCAAAGGAGATCCAGAAATGGCTCCCTACTACCTTAAGAGACTTCTGCCTGTTTTTGCACAAACCTTTCAGCAAACCATGCTGCCTTCTATTAGGTAAACTCATCTACACTTCCACTGTGCATCCACTGACTTTTGTAACCTTAAGTTAAAAAACTAAACATAGTTCTGGTAGTTGTTGCTGACCATGCAAAATTAAAGTAAACCTCAACTTGGATCAGAACTCCAATGGCTTGTATCTTTATTTTTCACAAACAAACTAATGTGAAAGAGCTTCCAACTGGTCAAAATGAATAAAATTAAAAAAAAATATATATAAAAAAATAATATATGTATATATATGTGTATATATATATATAATTTTTTATTTTATTTTATTTTTTTATGGTTTTTAGGAAAGCAAGTCTGGCTCTGATCCGAAAGATGGTTCACTACAGCAGTGAAGTTCTGCTGAGGGAGGTGTGTGAGAGCGAGACGGGACACAACCTGCCCACAGTCCTGGTGGAGATCACTGCCACTGTCCTTGACCAGGAGGTAAGCTACAGGAGAGCAGGGATTACAGGGGCTCAGCCCTCGTAAACAGCAGACACTCACCTTAAGCTGCTGAACTCAGGCTGCAGAAAACAGAGCAGCAAATGAATAACGTATCAACTTTCTGTCTGATAAATCTGATTGTTTCTCTGAAAGACGCACAGACAAAATAAATTAAGCTGTAGGGCTGCTCAATTATATATAAATATTTAAATCATCATTTATTATGGAACAGTAGTCCATGTATCCCACCTGAAGCATGGTGCACTACATTGACCATAAGCAATGTAGTGTCCTTTAACCAACTCGACTGGAAATTAACTTTAATGCATTACAAGATTTTTTTCTGAGAAGGACCCCTGAGCTGCAAACTGTTAAAGTGGCTTTTACTAGTTGTCTTTGGGAATTAAACTCCAAATATTCTTATGTAATCTAATACTGCATATTGATTATTAACCAGGAATTAAAGCAATGAATGTGTTTACATATTAAGATGCATTAAAAAAAAAAGCCAAGAAGTCTGCAGTCGGTTAATCTGTTCTCACCTGTTAGGAAGTTTAAATTTGATGGGTTCACTTATTTCATTGTCTCTTAATATTAATTGGACATCGTCTGACATTGATACATATATTAATGCTTGATCATAATGGGAGGACAGGTTTTTTTTTTCTACACCTTTATGTAAAATATGTAGCATGCATAACTCCCAGACATGTGAAATGCAGTCTTATTAGACACTCATGTAATGTTTCTGGATTGAGCTGTTTGGTGTTTGTCAGGACGACGACGACGGTCACCTCCTGGCTCTGCAGATCATCAGGGATCTTGTGGACAAAGGTGGAGATGTTTTTCTCGACCAACTTGCTCGACTGGGGGTCATCAACAAGGTGTCAACTCTGGCTGGACCTGCATCTGATGATGAGAATGAAGATGAAGCAAAACCTGAGAAGGTAGACCCAGAAACCAGTGCTGCCATCCAATTGAAACATCACTCTCACCCCCTTTGTTTATTTTTGAAATAATTGATCCTTGAATGCTTTGTAAATGTTGGTGTCTTTAGATCTGGTCAGTAATATGAAAACCTGCTAATCCCGGTGGCAGGGGCACTAGTATGTTTTTTTGTATTAAAACTTTTTTTATTTAAATTTTTTTCTAAATTAAAATAAAAAAAAGTTTTAATACAAAAACTTGTATTAAAAACTTGGTGTGTTTCCAAACAAATTTATTTTCGAAACTGCAAATCGCACAATTATATGATCAATAGAAACGCAGTTATTGTTACTGGTTTATCAAAAACCTCTTTAAAATAAACAAACAACGCTTGGTAGGGGGGCAAGCCTGGAGGCCTGCCAGACTTACGATACACTGAGGGAAGCCCCGTACACTGTTTGAATTGGTAAACTGTAAGGGTTTTCCCTGCAGGAGGACGAGGTTCAGGAAGACGCTAAGGAAGTCCAGCAGGGGAAGCCGTACCACTGGAGGGACTGGTCAATCATTCGAGGCAGAGACTGTCTCTACATATGGTCGGATGCTGCTGCCCTGGAGCTCTCTAATGGTTCCAATGGCTGGTTCCGATTCATCTTGGACGGGAAACTTGCCACCATGTACTCTAGTGGGAGTCCGGAGGGGGGCTCTGACAGCTCAGGTACTTTGGATCTGCTTTTATGCCACTCAGTCACTCAATTAGTGGTTTGTTTAATCGCTCACCTCCCTCATCCTGCAGAGTCTCGTAGCGAGTTCCTGGAGAAGCTGCAGCGGGCGAGGAGCCAGGTGAAACCTGTAACAGCCAGCCAGCCCATCCTGTCCGTCGTCGGCCCCACCAAGCTGACGGTTGGGAACTGGTCCCTGACCTGCCTCAAAGACGGAGAGATCGCCATCCATAACTCTGATGGACAGCAGGCCACCATCCTGAAGGAGGACCTACCGGGCTTCGTGTTCGAGTCCAACAGAGGAACCAAACACTCATTCACTGCAGAGACGTCACTGGGTGGGTCTTGGTCAACGATTCAAAATGTCAACAAATCTCAATGTTCAGAAGTCGCAGCATTGCTGATGACACAATCTCTCAGTCCCCTCCCACCCCAACACACAACTCATTGTTGTTGGTTTTTTTTATCTTTAGTTAAATTTTTAGTAAAAACAACTACAAATTTTTATCAAAAAATGTGAACCCAAGACGTCCAAGGTCCAAAAAAAAAAAAAAAAAAAAAAAAAAGAGAAAAAGAAAAGTAAATGGTCCTCCCAGCATTTCAGTCTTTGAGGAGGTTATGGGGTCAAAAAAAACCCTGACAGGTAAAAGAAGGTCAATTAGTAATCAGCAGTAAAAAAAATAAAATAAAATAAATGATATAGTTGTACTGTTTCAAAATTACATCCATGGATTAAATTAATAAGTTTCACAGTTTTACTTGTTCAGTAATTCATTAATCATATGTTGCACAACAACCATCAAGTCATTAAAGCCCAGGCATTGACGCTACAAGCATCAGCATTTCTAAAGATGTCAAAAACATCATAGACGAGGCAGTGGGCAGTTT